>NC_071639.1:1280380-1629130 GCF_014839835.1 Dryobates pubescens
GAGAACAGCCCTCAGCCTGCTGGCCACACTCTTCCTGATGCCCCCCAGGATGCCATTGGCCTTCCTGGCCAGGGGGGCACACTGCTGGCTCCTGGTCAGCCTGGCACTAATAAAAAGGTCACAAAGAATTCAACACATGCTTCTAGAAGAGCACAACAGAGTCACAGAATGGAGGGGTTGGAAGGGACCTCTGGGGACCATTGAGTCCAAGAGCAGGGTCAGCCAGGGCAGGTCACCCAGGAACACATCCAGGTGTGGTTTTGAATGCCTTCAGAGCAGGAGACTCCACAACCTCTCTGGGCAGCCTGCTCCAGGGCTCAGCAGCCTCACACCAAAGAAGTTTCTCCTAATTTCCTACATAAGTAAGCACATTTGCCATGGAAAATGATCTCTTTTGCTTGCTTTCATGTGCAAATGCCATTTCTAAGCATTAAAGCCACCCTAACCACTCTCCTCTTCTCCCACAGGCTCCATAGAATCCTAATCAAGGGATGCAGATTTCTACCAAGCAAGGTGTTTTGTGTTTGCACAAGGCAGAGGGTAGGACTGGGGAAGGACAGCTCCAGACCTGCCTGCATGGCAGAGATAAGGCAGATTAGCCCTGGCTGGGCAGCTGAAAGCCCTGAGAGCTATTTCTGAGTAATTCCATATGGGAATGCTCTTATTTTGGAATAAGAGTTCTTTGTTCCTGTTCAGCCTGACCCACTTTCCACCTGTGTTTAATTAGGAGCAGTTTTATGTGTAAGAAGGCCTTTTGTTTGTTCCCCTGGTGAAGGCAGCCCAGTTCAGTGTCTAGGCTTTGTGATACAAAACACCTTCAGCCTTTCAACAACCACCCAAGCAGGCCATGGAAACAGAGCCTGGCTAGGAAAATGCAGCTGTGGCAACTGCAGCTTCCCATGACAAGAGATTTCAAAGGTAAAAGGGGTTTGGAAGAGCCTTCAGTCCAGCAGGCAGCTGGACTCTTGAGCTGGGGATGGTGACTCCCAACCCTTGAAGTCAAATCTGCTCTTTGCAAAATGCCAGCTTAGAGCAGAGGCTTCTGAAGTGGCTGCCAAAGGGTCAGCTGGAGTGCCTCAGCACCTCAGAAGCCAAGCTCTTTACCTAAAGCAAAGCCATACTCTGGAAAGGATGAGAGGAGCTCACCCCTCCTGCCCCCCAGCCAGGTGAACACCACCTGTGGTGCCAGCTGGAGCTGCTGGGCTCAGCATTGTGCCAACCACATGCACCCAGGGACCTGCTCAGACTGCAAGCAGAGACCCAGAGGGGTTTAGAAACTGGACAAATTGGAAGCCCACCATGAGGTGTCTGTACCTATGTCTAATGAGGGTGGATGGATGGATGGATGGATGTTTGACCTAGGCCCTCCTGCCACATCTCTGGCCACAGGAGGCTCCTGATCTACTGATGCTGCAGTGGACATTAACAGAGAGCTAAACACAGCATCAGCCTAGAGGTGGCAGTCAGCACCTGGGGAGCAGGAAGAACAGCTTCACAGCATTGCCAGATGCACCTGGGCACAAGGGCTGCTTCCTGGCTCCAGAGCACGGGCAAGGAGGGTACTTTAAGCCAGAGAGGCAATACCAGATTATGTCATGGCTGATCAGAGCATTTAATCTTGCACTGGAACAGGTGAGGAGTACTGAAGGGTACAGCAAAAGGGCTACAAAGGTGCTGAGGGGCCTGGCTTATGAAGAAAGTCCCCCAGGGATCAGTGCTGGGCCCTGTGCTCTTTAACATCTTCATTGGTGATCTGGAGGAGGGCACTGAGTCCATCAACAGTAAATGTGCAGCTGACAGCAAGCTGGGGGCAGGAGTTGATCTGCTGGAGGGCAGAGAGGCTCTGCAGAGGGACCTTGCCAGGCTGGGCAGATGGGCAGAGGCCAAGGGCAGGAGATTGAACACAGCCAAGTGCCAGGGGCTGCACATTGGCCACAGCAACCCCATGCAGAGCTACAGGCTGGGGGCAGAGTGGCTGAGAGCAGCCAGGCAGAGAGGGACCTGGGGGTGCTGGTGGATGGTAGGCTGAACATGAGCCTGCAGTGTGCCCAGGCGGCCAGGAGGGCCAATGGCATCCTGGCCTGCATCAGGAAGAGTGTGGCCAGCAGGAGCAGGGAGGTCATTGTGCCCTGTGCTCAGCACTGCTTAGGCCACACCTTGAGTCCTGTGTCCAGTTCTGGGCTCCTCAGTTTAGGAAGGAGGTTGACTTGCTGGAAGGTGTCCAGAAAAGGGCAAGGAGGCTGGGGAGGGGTCTGGAGCACAGCCCTGTGAGGAGAGGCTGAGGGAGCTGGGGTTGCTTAGCCTGGAGAAGAGGAGGCTCAGGGGAGACCTTCTTGCTCTCTGCAACTCCCTGGGCAGCACATTCCAATGGGCAATCACTCTCTCTGTGTAGAACTTCTTCCTAACCTCCAGCCTAAACCTCCCCTGGCACAGCTTGAGACTGTGTCCTCTTGTTCTGCTGCTGGGTCCCTGGCAGAAGAGCCCAACCCCCACCTGGCTACAGCCTCCCTTCAGGGAGTTGCAGAGAGCAAGAAGGTCTCCCCTGAGCCTCCTCTTCTGCAGGCTAAGCAACCCCAGCTCCCTCAGCCTCTCCTCACAGGGCTGTGCTCCAGACCCCTCCCCAGCCTCCTTGCCCTTCTCTGGACACCTTCAAGTCTCTCAATGTCCTTCTTGACCTGAGGAGCCCAGAACTGGACACAGGACTCAAGGTGTGGCCTCAGCAGTGCTGAGCACAGGGCACAAGGACTTCCCTGCTGCTGCTGGCCACACTCTTCCTGATGCAGGCCAGGATGCCACTGGCTTTCTTGGCCCCCTGGGCACACTGCTGCCTCATGTTCAGCCTACCATCAACCAGTATCCCCAGGTCCCTCTCTGCCTGGCTGCTCTCAGCCACTCTGACCCCAGCCTGTAGCTCTGCATGGGGTTGCTGTGGCCAATGTGCAGCCCCTGGCACTTGGACTTGTTGAATGCCATCCTGTTGGACTCTGCCCAAGAAGGACCTGGAGCTGCTGGAGAGGGTCCAGCAACAACAGAAATCAGTTTTCCTTTCACTCCATGTCTCTGGAATTGCTGAAAACCAGGAACCTCAGCAGAGCTTCCTCCAGTGCCAGCACATCAGGCATCCCCTCCACGTGCTGCAGTAGCTCTGTGTCTGTAACACAGCTTCTGCAGTAAGCAGGCATCAATCAGAGCAACATCCTCAGCAGGGAAATGTTAAGCATACAAAGTAATTCTCTTTTCCTGACCTCTTCAGTGAAAGACTCTGGCACACTGAGCTGCTCCCTCACCAGCACATGTGGAGGTGGAGGAGGGGCAGTGGTTTGACACTGGAGCAGGATGGGTTGGGGTTGGACATCAGGAGGAAGTTACAGTCTCACAGTATCACTAAGGCTGGAAGAGACCTCGGGGATCATCGAGTCCAAGCTGTCACCACAGACCTCATGACTAAACCATGGCTCCAAGTGCCACATCCAATCCCCTCTTGAACACCTCCAGGGATGGGGACTCCACCACCTCCCTGGGCAGCACATCCCAATGGCCAACAACTCTCTCTGGGAAGAACTTTCTCCTCACCTCCAGCCTAAACTTCCCCTGGCACAGCCTGAGACTGTGTCCTCTTGTTCTGCTGCTGGGTGCTAGAGAGAAGAGACCAACCCCCACCTGGCTCCAACCTCCCTGCAGGGAGTTGCAGAGAGCAAGAAGGTCTCCCCTGAGCCTCCTCTTCTGCAGGCTAAGCAACCCCAGCTCCCTCAGCCTCTCCTCACAGGGCTGTGCTCAAGGCCTCTCCCCAGCCTCCTTGCCCTCTCTGCACAGTGAGGGTGGTGAGACCCTGGCACAGGTTGTGATGGAGGCCCCATCCCTGGAGGTCAAACTTGGAGGGACCCTAAGCAACCTGCTCTAGGTGGAGGTGTCCCTGCTGCCTGCAGGGGGCTGGACAGGATGACCTTTGTGTGTCCCTGCTGCCTGCAGGGGGCTGGACAGGATGACCTTTGAGTGTCCCTGCTGCCTGCAGGGGGCTGGACAGGATGACCTTTGAGTGTCCCTGCTGCCTGCAGGGGGCTGGACAGGATGACCTGTGAGTGTCCCTGCTGCCTGCAGGGGGCTGGACAGGATGACCTTTGAGTGTCCCTGCTGCCTGCAGGGGGCTGGACAGGATGACCTTTGTGTGTCCCTGCTGCCTGCAGGGGGCTGGACAGGATGACCTTTGTGTGTCCCTGCTGCCTGCAGGGGGCTGGACAGGATGACCTTTGTGTGTCCCTGCTGCCTGCAGGGGGCTGGACAGGATGACCTTTGAGTGTCCCTGCTGCCTGCAGGGGGCTGGACAGGATGACCTTTGAGTGTCCCTGCTGCCTGCAGGGGGCTGGACAGGATGACCTTTGAGTGTCCCTGCTGCCTGCAGGGGGCTGGACAGGATGACCTTTGAGTGTCCCTGCTGCCTGCAGGGGGCTGGACAGGATGACCTTTGAGTGTCCCTGCTGCCTGCAGGGGGCTGGACAGGATGACCTTTGTGTGTCCCTGCTGCCTGCAGGGGGCTGGACAGGATGACCTTTGAGTGTCCCTGCTGCCTGCAGGGGGCTGGACAGGATGACCTTTGAGTGTCCCTGCTGCCTGCAGGGGGCTGGACAGGATGACCTTTGAGTGTCCCTGCTGCCTGCAGGGGGCTGGACAGGATGACCTTTGTGTGTCCCTGCTGCCTGCAGGGGGCTGGACAGGATGACCTTTGAGTGTCCCTGCTGCCTGCAGGGGGCTGGACAGGATGACCTTTGAGTGTCCCTGCTGCCTGCAGGGGGCTGGACAGGATGACCTTTGAGTGTCCCTGCTGCCTGCAGGGGGCTGGACAAGATGACCTTTGAGTGTCCCTGCTGCCTGCAGGGGGCTGGACAGGATGACCTTGGAGGGTCCCTTCCAAGGCAATGCCAGCTGTGAAGCTGTGACTCTGGGGAGTCAATGTTTACTGGCTGCAGTTCCACATCCCTTGGAATGAATGTCTGACACATTTTCAATTGGGCTTTAATCTGCTAAATTCAGGAATAAATTAGTTCCCTGCACACCAAAAGCCTTCCTGAGGAAAGAAATGTCCTCAAGGCAGCAATACTTCAGGTACCCAAAAGCTGCTGGGTGTTAGTGAGTTGTGTTTCCTACCACACTGTTAGGCTGTGACAAATCAATTCTGTCTTTCTTACAGCCTCAACTCACATCCTCAGTGATGCCAGATATGCTCTTGTGCTTGCCTGCCAAATTTACCTCATCCCTGAGCCCCCTGTCTGCACCTGCCTGTGAAAGGAAGTGGTGGAAAATCTGATCCTCACTTCTTTTCCACTGGCATAAAAAGCCAGCAGCACTTCAACCCTGCTGGTGCAGAGCAAAAAGACAACAGAACCACAGAACTGTCAGGGCTGGAAGGGAGCTCAAGGATCAGCCAGTCCCAGCCCCCTGCCATGGGCAGGGACACCTCACACTGCAGCAGGTTGCTCACAGCCACCTCCAGCCTGGCTGCAAACACCTCCAGGCAGGAGGCTGCCACCACCTCCCTGGGCAGCCTGTGCCAGGCTCTCACCACCCTCCTGGGGAACAACTTCTTCCTCACAGCCAATCTCAATCTCCCCATTTCTAGTTCTGCTCCATCCCCCCCAGTCCTATCCCTCCCTGACACCCTCAGAAGTCCCTCCCCAGCTTTCTTGGAGCCCCCTGCAGATCCTGCAAGGCCACAATGAGGTCTCCTGGGAGCCTTCTCCTCTCCAGCCTGCACAACCCCAACTCCCTCAGTCTGTGCTCACAGCAGAGCAGCTCCAGCCCTCTGCTCCTCCTCCTGGCCCTGCTCTGGACACCTTCCAGCCCCTCCAGATCCTTCCTGGCACAGAGGCTCCAGAGCTGGCCCCAGAGCTGCAGCTGTGGTCTCAGCAGAGTGGAGCAGAGGGGCAGAATCCCCTCCCTGGCCCTGCTGGCCACACTTCTCTTGCTGTAGCCCAGGCTCTGTGCAGTGGTCCTGGGATGGGACAAAAGACAATGAACACAAACTGGAACCCAGGAAGTGCCAAATCAAGATGAAGAAAAACTTCTTTGGTGTGAGGCTGCTGAGCCCTGGAGCAGGCTGCTCAGAGAGGTTGTGGAGTCTCCTGCTCTGGAGCCTTTCCAGCCCCACCTGGATGTGTTCTGGGTGCCCTGCCCTGGGTGCCCTGCTCTGGCAGGGATTGGACTGGATGAACTTCCAACCCCTACCACTCTGTGTATGACTCTATGATCCCTGTCACACTCTAATGAAAGGTCTGTTCCACATTTTCCAGCACTAAAGCTCAAGGCCAAGGCCATTAGAATTTGTCCTCCAAGCAATGAAATACTATTCTGAAATGAAAATTCTCTGACCCCCCCCAGCTCTCTCAGCCTCTCCTCCCAGGGCAGGGCTGCCAGGCCTCTGAGCATTCTCCTGGCCCTTCTCTGGACACTTCCCAGCCTGTCCACATCTCTTCTGTCCAGCAGGGACCAAATCTGCAGGCAGTGCTCCAGGTGTGGTCTGAGCAGCACTGAGCAGAGTGGGACAATGACTTCTGTGTCTCTGCTGGTGATGCCCTTGGTGATGCCACCCAGCATCCTGCTGGCTTCCTGTGCCCCTGCAGCCCACTGCTCACTCATGCTGAGCTTGCTGTCCACCAAGACCCCCAGGTCCCTTTGCACAGGGCTGCTCTGCAGCCAGGTGGATCCCAGGCTGAGCTGCACTCCTGGGCTCTGTGCCCCCAGGTGCAGGAGGAGCCTGCACTTGTCCCTGCTGAACTTGGTAAGGCTCTGGCAGGCCCAAGCCTGCAGCCTGTGCAGGTTTGCTGGAGGGTGACTCCCTTCTGGAGTGTCAACCTCCCCACTCCACTCTGAGTTGATTTTACTCTGGACCATTGCCTCCTGTGCAGTGTTTAGAACACCAAGAAGGAAAAGGCTGAAGAAACCCAGCTGCCCCCAGGTGGTGTGCAAAGCCCATCCCAGTGTGACAGGAGCTGCACCAATGGTCAGGGCTTCAACAGCAGACAATTACCAAGCCCAGAAGAAACCCCAGTGGGGCCACACAAGATGAGCTACAGCACTAAAGCTGCAGAGAGCATCCCTCAGGTTCAAATGCAAGAGCAGTGAGAAGGGATCACCAGAGCAGCACTCTGCTCCCATGTGTGAAAGGAAGACATTTGATGTGTCTAAGAAGGCACTGGATCACCTCTGCCAGTGGCTGTGCAGCTGGAGCCTGGCTTCCAGGTGAGGAACTGAGAAGTTTTGCTGCTGTGCCTAAAAGAATACTTTCTACAAGTCACTATTCTACCTCTGGCTCTCCTGGGAACTGAGGGAATCACAGAATGCTTTAGGATGGAAAAGGCCTCTAGGATCATTGACCTTAACCCTCAACCCAACCCCACCATGGCCACCAAACCCTGGCCCCAAGTGCCATGGCCACACATCTCTTGAACCCCTCTAGGCATGGGGACTCCACCACCTCCCTGGGCAGCCTCTGCCAGTCCCTGACCACTCCTGCAACAAAACATAATTTCCTAAACTCCAACCTAAGCCTCCCCTGGCACAAATTCAGGACATTTCCTCTCCTAGCACCTGAGACTAGGGAGCAGAGCCCAACCCCCACCTGGCTCCAGCCTCCTCTGAGCTGCAGAGAGCAATGAGGTCTCCCTCAGCCTCCTCTTCTCCACACCAAACACCCCCAGGTCCCTAATCTCCAACCTGAACCTCCCCTGGCAAAACCTGAGGTTGTCTGCTCCTGTCCTGGCACTTGCTACTTAGGAGAAGAGATTCACTTCCCCCTCCTGCAGCCTCCTCTCAGGGAGCTGCAGAGAGCAAGGAGGTCTCCCTCAGCCTCCTCTTCTCCACACCAAACCCCCCCAGCTCCCTCAGCTGCTCCTCCCCAGCCCTCTTCTCCAGACCCTTCCCCAGCTCTGTTGCCCTTCTCTGGACCTGCTCCAGCCCTCAAAAGTCCTTCTTGCAGTGAGAGGCCCAAAACTGAGCCCAGCACTCAAGCTGTGGCCTCAGCAGAGCACCATCCCTGCCCTGCCCCTGCTGCCCATCCCTGCCCTGCTCCTGCTGCCCATCCCTGCCCTGCCCCTGCTGCCCATCCCTGCCCTGCCCCTGCTGCCCATCCCTGCCCTGCCCCTGCTGCCCATCCCTGCCCTGCTCCTGCTGCCCATCCCTGCCCCTGCTGCCCATCCCTGCCCTGCCCCTGCTGCCCATCCCTGCCCTGCCCCTGATGCCCATCCCTGCCCTGCCCCTGCTGCCCATCCCTGCCCTGCCCCTGATGCCCATCCCTGCCCTGCTCCTGCTGCCCATCCCTGCCCTGCTCCTGCTGCCCATCCCTGCCCTGCCCCTGCTGCCCATCCCTGCCCTGCTCCTGCTGCCCATCCCTGCCCTGCCCCTGCTGCCCATCCCTGCCCTGCTCCTGCTGCCCATCCCTGCCCTGCTCCTGCTGCCCATCCCTGCCCTGCCCCTGCTGCCCATCCCTGCCCTGCCCCTGCTGCCCACACCACTGCTGCTCCAGGCCAGGCTGCTGGTGGCTGATTAGCTCACAGTATTTGTTGCTTTTTAGGTAGGCAGAGAGTTATGGAGCACCCAGCCTGCACAAAATTGTACCAACTCAGTACAAAGAGTGAATGAATCACTCACTGTGAGTGCTGGAACACAGCCCCTGGGCAGCTGCCCAAGCCATCCCCATCCCCATGCAGTGTGCCTGCCACCTTATTAGCTAAAATCTGGGCATTTGCCATGGCTGTGCAATGAACTCAACAGCAGCTACAAGCCAACAGAGTGGGGAATGTAGATGCTAGCCTGCAAGGGAACTGACAGGGAAAGAAAGACCAAGAGGTTAAATAAATGGAACCTGGAGTATTCTGAATTGCTAGAAGCAGAAGGAAGGAGGTCAGGTAAGAGACAGACAGAGGATCAAAGGCTCACACAATTGCTTTGGTTGGAAGAGACCTTCAAGATCATAGAAGCACAGAATCAGCCAGGTTGGAAGAGACCTCAGAGATCATCCAGTCCAAGCTATGACCTAAACCCTAACCCCTCCTGACAACTAAACCATGGCTCCAAGGGCCACATCCAAGCCCCTCTTCAACAGCTCCAGGGTCACTGAGTCCAACCATGCTCCAGCTGGTGTGAAACCATGGCCCTCAGTACCACACATCTCTGCATCTTTGAAACACCTCCAGGGATGGAGATTCAAGCACAGAATCCCAGCAAACAGCTGCTTGGCAGAGCCCTCCCAGCTCCCCCAGCCCAGCCCTCCCCCCAGCACTGCAGGCTCAGCACCAAACCAGGTCCCTAAGCACCAGCTCCATGCTGCTGGAACACCCCCAGGGATGGGGACTCCAACACTGCCCTGGGCAGCCTCTTCCAATGCCTGAGAGCCCTTCCAGGGCAGAAATAGTTCCTCACATCCAGCCTGAGCCTGCCCTGGGGCACCTTGGAGCCATTGCCTCTGCTCCTGTCCCTTGGCACCAAGGAGCAGAGGCTGCTCCCTCCTCACTCCAACCTCCCTGCAGGGAGCTGCAGAGAGCAAGGAGGTCTCCCTCAGCCTCCTCTTCTCCAGCCTCAACCCCCCCAACTCCCTCAGCCCTCCTCTAGCCCAGGGGCTCCAGGCCCTTCTCCAGCCTGCCTGCCCTGCTCTGGACAGGCTCCAGCCCCTCAGTGTCCTTCCTGCAGGGAGGGCCCAGGGCTGAGCACAGCACTGCAGCTGTGGCCTCCCCAGTGCTGAGCACAGGGGGATGGTCACCTCCTGGCCCTGCTGCCCACCCTGCTTCTGAGCCAAGCCAGGAGGCCTTTGGCTTTCCTGCCCCCTGGGCACTGCTGGCTCACATTCAGTGAGTGCCAACCAACACCTTCCCAGGCCATCTGGTTCCTTGAAGTTCTGCAGGTGCAGAACCTCTCCAGCCTGAACACCCCCAGCTCCCTCAGCTGTTCCTCCCCAGCCCTGCTCTCCAGACCCTTCCCCAGCTCTGTTGCCCTTCTCTGGACCTGCTCCAGCTCCTCAATGTCCTTCTTGGAGTGAGAGGCCCAAAACTGAAGCCAGCACTCAGGATGTGGCCTCCCCAGTGCCCTGTCCAGGGGCACCACCCCTGCCCTGCTCCTGCTGCCCACACCATTGCTGCCCCAGGCCAGATGCTGGTGGCCTTGCTGGCCCCTGGGCACACCCAGGCTCATTCAGCTGCTGTGGATGTTGGATGTGATTGTGATTGGGTCAATAGGTCATGCCAAAGCCAAGCTGCTCAGCAGTATAACTGACAGAGACTGGCTTTTTGCAAACAGTTGTTTAAATCTCTTTCCTTGAAGCCTTTCCTGCCCTCCCAGGGTGCTGCAAGGAGGCAGCCAAGTCCTTCAGCTGGCTGGGAGAGTCTCATTAGATGGTTTATAGCAGCAGCCAATCAACTGGCACTCAAAAGCAAGCAGCAGAGGCTTGTTTGGCTTTCACACAGCCCTGGTGTGACAGCACACAGAGAGCTGAAGGGCAGTGGAACTGGCACAGCACGAGGAGAATTCCCCTCTGAATTCTTCTTACATGAGAACTGTACCTGGGTCTCTCCAGCCACAGTCTCTGGAGAGAAGGTCCTCACTGGCACCACATGAAGGCAGTGCACTGTTTTTATCCCCACTGTGATCAGCCCTGCATGCTACAGACAGCATCAGCAGTGTGCAGGTGGCACCAAGCTGAGTGCTGCTGCCCATGTGCCAGAGGGACAGGAGGGCATCCAGAGGGAGCTGGGCAGGCTGCAGGAGTGCTGCCCAGGTGAACCTCATGAGGCTCAACAAGAGCAAGGGCAGGATCCTGCACCTGGGCTGGAGCAATCCTCACTGTCAGTACAGGCTGGGGCTGATGAGACTGAGAGCAGCCCTGCAGAGAAGGCCTTGGGGGTGCTGGTGGGGGAGAAGCTGGGCAGGAGCCAGCAATGGGCACTGGCAGCATGGAAGGCCAAGGGCAGCCTGGGCTGCATCCAAAGCAGTGTGGCCAGAGCTGGAGAGAGAGGATCCTGCCCCTCTGCTCTGCTCTGGGGAGACCTCACCTGCAGGGCTGGGGCCAGCTGTGGAGCCCTCAACACATAAATTGCATGGACCTGAGGCAGAGGGTGCAGAGGAGGCCAGGAAAATGCACAGGGGGTTGGAGCAGCTCTGCTGTGAGGCCAGGCTGAGGGAGCTGGGGGTGTTCAGCCTGGAGAAGAGGAGGCTCTGGGAACACCTTAGAGCTGCATTTCAGCTCCTCTTAATCCACCCCAGGATGCCCTTGGCCTTCTTGGCCACCAGGGCACATTGCTGGCTCATGGCCATCCTGTGTTCTCCACCAGCACTGCCATGTCCTGCTCCCCAGAGCTGCTCTCCAGCAGCTCAGCCCCCATCCTGTGCAGGTCCATGGGGCTGTTCTTCCCAGGGGCAGGACTCTACCCTTGCCCTGGCTGGATTTCATTGGATGTCTCCCTGCACAGCTCTCCAGCCTGGCCAGGTCACACTGGATGGCAGCACAGCCTGAGGGGCTGTCAGCCACTGCTGCCAGTTGGGTGCCACCACTACCTGCTTGAGAGTCCCCTCTGCCCCTTCACCCAGATCAGTGATCAATACATTGAATGGGGTTGGACCCAGTATTGACCCCAGGAGGACATCACTGGCCACAGCCCTCCAACTTGGCTGCCACACTGCCCCCAGCCCCCTGCAGCTGCAGGCTGCCCTGGCTCCACAGTGCCACAAGAGAGCCCTGCCTGCAGCTGCAGGCTGCCCTGGCTCCTCAGTGCCACAGGAGAGCCCTGCCTGCAGCTGCAGGCTGCCCTGGCTCCTCAGTGCCACAACAGAGCCCTGCCTGCAGCTGCAGGCTGCCCTGGCTCCTCAGTGCCACAACAGAGCCCTGCCTGCAGCTGCAGGCTGCCCTGGCTCCTCAGTGCCACAACAGAGCCCTGCCTGCAGCTGCAGGCTGCCCTGGCTCCTCAGTGCCACAACAGAGCCCTGCCTGCAGCTGCAGGCTGCCCTGGCTCCTCAGTGCCACAGGAGAGCCCTGCCTGCAGCTGCAGGCTGCCCTGGCTCCTCAGTGCCACAGGAGAGCCCTGCCTGCAGCTGCAGGCTGCCCTGGCTCCACAGTGCCACAACAGAGCCCTGCCTGCAGCTGCAGGCTGCCCTGGCTCCTCAGTGCCACAACAGAGCCCTGCCTGCAGCTGCAGGCTGCCTTGGCTCCTGAGTGCCACAACAGAGCCCTGCCTGCAGCTGCAGGCTGCCCTGGCTCCTCACTGCCACAACAGAGCCCTGCCTGCAGCTGCAGGCTGCCCTGGCTCCTCAGTGCCACAGGAGAGCCCTGCCTGCAGCTGCAGGCTGCCCTGGCTCCTCAGTGCCACAACAGAGCCCTGCCTGCAGCTGCAGGCTGCCCTGGCTCCTCAGTGCCACAAGAGAGCCCTGCCTGCAGCTGCAGGCTGCCCTGGCTCCTCAGTGCCACAAGAGAGCCCTGCCTGCAGCTGCAGGCTTTGAAAGCATGTTTAGGGCTGTGGGAAGCAGGGAGTGACAGGCATGAGGGCAGAGAGGACACAACTGCTGAGCCTGCAGCAGCAGGCTGTGACAATATGTTCAGAGCAGCAGAGCCTGCAGACATCTGCAGCAGGAGCTTTGCCTGCAGCTCCATGCTAGCCCCACAGGGCTGTCCAGGCTCCTGTCCAGCCCCACAGCTCAGGAGCTGGAACTGGACAGGACAGTGACAGTCAGGTTGAAGCTTCACCCTCCAAGTAGAACCCAGTTTATTATCTAAAGCAAACAAACCAGCAAGCCTTGCAAGTGCCCTCCCTCAGACCCCACACCTCATGGCAGCTGTCCTGTCTCCTGTCACCTCAAGTCTCCAAAGGGCAGGGGGCACTGGAATGGGTTGAGCTTCTCAATACATACTCCTCCACCTGAATGATCAGTCACAGCTTGCACTGGTTGGAAGGGAGCCTCAAAGGTCCTCTTGCCCAGCCCCTTGCAGGCAGCAGGGACATCTCCAGACAGAGCAGGCTGCCCAGGGACACTTAAGTCTGATCTTGAATGTCTCCAGGGATGGAGCCTCCACCACCTCCTGGGCAGCCTGTGCCAGTGTCTCCCCAGCCTCCCTGTGCAGAACTTCCCTCTGATGCCCAACCTGACTCTGCCCTGCTCCAGTTCCAAACCATTGCCTCTGGTCCTATCCCCACAGCCCCTTCTGAACTGTCCCTGCCCAGCTGCCTGCAGCTCCCCTGCAGATACTGAAATGCAGCTCTGAGGTCTCCCTGGAGCCTTCTCTTCTCCAGGCTGAACAGCCCCAGCTCTCCCAGCCTGGCCCCACAGGTGATGTTCTCCAGCCCTCTGAGCACCTCTGTGGCCTCCCCTGGACCCACTCCAGCAGGTCCATGTCTCTCCTGTGTTCAGGGCCCCACAGCTGGACACCATGCTCCAGGTGTGGTCTCTCCAGAGCAGAGCAGAGGAGCAGAACCACCTCTCTTGCCATGCTTTGAATGCAGCCCAGGCTGCCATTGGCCTTTTGGGTTGCAAGTGTCCAGTTTCTCATCCACCCCCAAGTCCTCTCCTGCAGGGCTGCTCTCAGCCTCATCACCCCCCAGCCATCAGTCAGTTCTTTGCACCATGTGGAAGCCCTGACCATCAAAGGGATCACTCTGTAAATGTCCTCATGCTAGATGTGCCTGCAGCACTCAGCAGCTCCCTCAAACACCTCCAGGCCCCATTCATGAGGGGTTTTGTAGCCTTCATTCCAAGAGAATTTGTTTACAAGTAAGTGGATGCAAAATGAGATCACACAGCCCTCAGAGAAAGCTCTGCTCAGCCTGCAAGCTCTGGTGAGGTTCCTCTGAGTGGCTGCTACAGAGAAGTTCCTGGAGCAGACTTCCCCTGTGCTACCTCTGAGGTAGAGAAGCTTCCAGAAGTCTGCTGCTCCTTTCAGACTTCTTCCTCTGTGCTGCTTTGGATTGGTTTGTCACTCTCTCCCCAGGCTAAGCCCTAAGTGCAAAGGAAAACATTAACGGCGATTAGCACTTGAAAAGCGCTTAGCAGGTTTCAAGTGGTGTGGAATTACTTAATCACCAGCCCTCCAAACAGCCCTCAGGGCCAGCCAGCACTGCCACCAGCACTGCCAGCCAGCTCTGCCACCCACTGCCAGCCAGCACTGCCACCAGCAGCCAGGCAGTGCCAGAATGCAGAATTGACCAGGCTGGGAAAGACCTCGGAGGTCATCGAGTCCAACCTCTCACCCAGCACCATCTGATCAACTGAACCCTGGCACCAAGGGCCTCAGCCAGGCTCTTCCTACACACCTTCAGGGATGGGGACTCCACCATCTCCCTGGGCAGCACATCCCAATGGGCAATCACTCTCTCTATGTAGAACTTCCTAACATCCAGCCTAAACCTCCCCTGGCACAGCTTGAGACTGTGTCCTCTTGTTCTGCTGCTGGCTGCCTAGGAGAAGAGACCAACCCCCACCTGGCTACAACCTCCCTTCAGGTGGGTGTAGAGAGCAAGAAGGTTACGCCTGAGTCTCCTCCTCTCCAGCTGATCATTCAGGTGTGTTTCTGTCAGGCCTTTGAAAGCTGGAGCCTTCCATCAAAATCAGCCCAGCCAGAAGAGGTGCCTGGCCCAGACATTATCCTTTTGTTCTGTGCTCATCACAGAACTGGAGAATCGCAGGATGGAAGGGGCTGGAAGGAACCTCCAGAGATCACTCAGCCCAGCCCCCTGCCAGAGCAGGGCACCCAGGGCAGGGCACACAGAACACATCCAGGTGGGGCTGGAAAGGCTCCAGAGCAGGAGACTCCACAACCTCTCTGGGCAGCCTGCTCCAGGGCTCAGCAGCCTCACACCAAAGAAGTTTCTCCTCATGTAAAGGTGGAACCTCCTGGGCTCCAGTTTGTGTCAATTGCTTCTTGTCCTATCCCAGGACACCACTGCCCAGAGCCTGGCCCCTGCCTGCCCCCCAGCCCTCAGATATATAGAATAGAATAGAATAGAATAGAATAGAATAGAATAGAATAGAATAGAATAGAATAGAATAGAATAGAATAGAATTAACCAGGCTGGAAGAGACCTTTAAGATCATCAAGTTCAACCTATTATCCAACACCATCTGATCAACTAACCCATGGCACCAAGCACCCTATCAAGTCTCCTCCTGAACACCTCCAGGGATGGTGACTCCACCACCTCCCTGGGCAGCACATCCCAATGGGCAATCACTCTCTCTGTGTAGAACTTCTTCCTAACCTCCAGCCTAAACTTCCCCTGGCACAGCTTGAGACTGTGTCCTCTTGTTCTGCTGCTGGGTGCCTGGGAGAAGAGACCAACCCCCACCTGGCTCCAATCTCCCTTCAGGGAGTTGGAGAGAGCAAGAAGGTCTCCCCTGAGCCTCCTCTTTTTTGTAGCCATTGCTCAGATCCCTCTCAGCCTTCTCTTCTCCAGGGCTCAACAGCCCCAGGGCTCTCAGCCTCCTCACACAGATGTCCCAGGCCCTTCAGCATAGTATCACAGAATCAGTCAGGGTTGGAAGGGACCACAGGGATCATCCAGTTCCAACCCCCCTGCCATGGGCAGGGACACCCCACACTAGATCAGGCTGCCCAGAGCCTCATCCAGCCTGAGCTTAGCCATCCTGATAGCCTGCCCTGGACTCTCTCCAGCTGATCCCTGTCCCTCTTGAACTGGGAGCTCATGATGCCACCGAAGGTGCTGCAGAGTTTGCAGATGGGCACAGGACCTTCACACAACCTCCACACTCTGGGGCTGCCTCAGTTCTTCCCAAAGTATCCTCTTAGCAAGCAGAAGTTTCATCTTTCCCAGATCCCTCACTCCTTAGGGATGGAAAACCAAGAGGTTTTCAGGTTGGAGCTTCCCGATTCCTTATGGATGCAGAGAGGGCCTGTGCTGAAAAATGCCCACAGGAGGACAGACTGCAGCCAAACCATTTCTGTTCAGTCAGATGGGATGGCAGCAGCCTTCCACTGGCAGAGTCCCCTGATGGGGCATGCTTTGCTCTTTCTTCCCAAGGTTCTGATCCCTCCTTGGCCAGGAACATTTCCAGCACTAAGGCTGCCATGCTTTGGAGTGGGAAATGTTAGATCCAGGCAGTAATCTGCTTGCTGCACTGATTTCTGCTCAGGTGTTGGGTTTGGGGGTTGGGGTTTGGGGGTTTTCTGATGTTTCTGCCTATTACCAGAGATGTGGAAAATGTTGCAAGGTGTAGGAGAGCAAATGTCTCAGAGCTGGAGGTCCCTGGCAGAAGGGTTTCCCATTCCAGTTGCCAGAGGCTCCACACAAGAGCAGACATCTCCTGAAGCAGCTCAAAGTTAAGGCTTTGCTTGATCAAGATTCATTAAGGCTGTGACATGCTTGTTGGGCTGGAGCTGCTGCTCAGTGCTGACATGCAGACAGCATCACAGACTCACACAATGATTGGCTTGGGGGGGACCTCCAAAGCTCATCCAGTCCAACCCCCTGCAGTCCCCAGCAGGGCCATCAGCAAACAGCCAAGGTTAAGTCTTCACCTGAGCTTAGAACTGCAGCACCTTGTGGCTTCCACCACTGCAGCCAACCTTTGACATGACTGCAGAAACCCAACAGTCCTCAAAACACAAAAGCCAGGCTGTAGCAGGACAAAGAATGGAAAAATCTAAGCTGGCCTCCAAAGAGCAGAGCCTGATCCCTGCTCTGGACCTGTCTCTGGAGACTCAGCTCTGACATGACACAGAGAAACAATCAGCCCAGTTAGGACAGGGGGCAAAGGCACTGAATGCAAACACCTTGCACTGTGATGTGCTAATGCTTGGCCACAGCTCACAGAATACAGCTGCTTGGAGACCCCTCCAAGCTCCCCCAGCCCAGCCCTCCCCCCAGCACTGCAGGCTCAGCACCAAACCAGGTCCCTAAGCTCCAGCTCCATGCCGCTGGAACACCCCCAAGGATGGGGACTCCAACACTGCCCTGGGCAGACCATTCCAATGGCTGAGAGCCCTTCCAGGGCAGAAATAGTTCCTCACATCCAGCCTCAGCCTGCCCTGGGGCAGCTTGGAGCCATTGCCTCTGCTCCTGTCCCTTGGCACCAAGGAGCAGAGGCTGTCCCCTCCTCACTCCAACCTCCCTGCAGGGAGCTGCAGAGAGCAAGGAGGTCTCCCTCAGCCTCCTCTTCTCCAGCCTCAACCCCCCCAGCTCCCTCAGCCCTCCTCTAGCCCAGGGGCTCCAGGCCCTTCTCCAGCCTGGCTGCCCTGCTCTGGACAGGCTCCAGCCCCTCAGTGTCCTTCCTGCAGGGAGGGCCCAGGGCTGAGCACAGCACTGCAGCTGTGGCCTCCCCAGTGCTGAGCACAGGGGGATGGTCACCTTCTGGCCCTGCTGCCCACCCTGCTTCTGAGCCAAGCCAGGAGGCCTTTGGCTTTCCTGCCCCCTGGGCACTGCTGGCTCACATTCAGTGAGTGCCAACCAACACCTTCCCAGGCCATCTGATTCCTTCAAGCTGTGCAGGTGCAGGGCTGCTGTCTCTAGAGGCATTCCCCACACATCACACAAGACATTCCCAGCTTTAGAGGAGTGCCTGCATCTGGGAAGAAATCCTCAACAGTCTCCAGTTGTTCCACTTCCAAGTGTTTGAGCTCATGGCTGTAACACCACTAATAGCAGCCCCAAGATCCACTCTTAGCTACTAGGAGCTAACCATCCCAGAGAGGTTGATTGTACAAGCCAACATCCCAGACCACAGACCTTCCATGGGCACCACCTGAACTCCCAGCCCTGCAGGACTAGTGGCACAAAAGAGAAGCCAAGCCTAGAATATTAATCACAGGGATGAGAAGACTCTGTACAGATAAGGCAGGAGGACACAACTGTGATTTCCAGCACTGCAGTGGCCTAGGCAAGGTGTCTGTACAGTGTTTAAGGTCCTGAAGGCACTTCCCCTGGTGGAGTAGGAGCTGCACATGTTCAGGTTTGAGCCCAAACAGAGCACAAGTGAAGCATGCCAGGTTATAAGCTGAAGCAAAGGTGATACCTCCAGATTGAGTGGGGCTTTGAAAAGCTTCCCAAGGCTTCCCAAGGATGGACAACAGCATTCAGTCCTGGCACATTCCCTGGTGGAGCAGGAGCTGGACATGCTCAGTTTTGAATCTGAGCTTTTACTGAACACCAAGTGAAGCACTGTGGCTCATAAGCTGAAGCAAAGGTGGTATCCCCACATTTCCTGGGGCTATGAAATGGTTTCCAAGGCTTCCAAGGATGGACAACAGCATTTGGTGCTGGCACTTTCCCTGCTGGAGCTGGAGCTGGAGCTGTTCACTTCTGAGGAAGGTTTTTCATGGAGCACAAACAGAGAACCAAAGGAAGCACTGAGGATTGCAAGCTGGAGTAAAGGAGGTACCCCCAGGTTTCTTGGGGCTGTGGAATGGTTGCCAAGGGACTGTAAGCATGGACAGCAGCATTCAGTGCTGGCACTCCCATGGTGGAGCTGGAGCTGGACGTGTTCAGTTTTGAAGCAGGTCTTTCAGAGAGCCCAAACAGAACACACAGTGAAGCATCACAGGTTACAAGCTGAAGTACAGGAGGTACCCCCAGATTCCTTGGGGCTATGAAATAGTTGCCAAGGGGCTGTAAAGATGGACAGCAGCATTCAGTTGATGGTGTTCTGAAGAGCTCCTCTGGAATGTGTGGTACCACTGAAACTCTGTGTATGACTGCAGTCCCAGCTGCAGGAGGTGACAGCTCCACCAGAGCAGAGAGGTTCCACTGGGTGCAGTCAGCTCTCAGGAGCACAGCCTGACTCAGCCACACAGGCTGGCTTGGCAGCCAGAGAGGTGAGCAGCTCTGCAGAGGGACACTCATCTGAAACACTCATCTCAGGATGAGAAGTGGAACTGGGGGTGGATAGTGGCAGATCGACTTTGGCTGCCAGCAAGAAGCACTGCACAACGTTCCTGGAGAGCCAGGGCTGAGGAGACCCCTGCCAGACCCCAGGGGGACTGTTACAAGCCTCGTCTGACATACAGTCCACCAACAATGGCTTTTCAGGCAAACAGCTTGGGGACACAATTGATGCAGGAGGAAAATGAAGCTGTACTCACCCAATACTATAGAGGACTCACAGTAGTAGTAACCATTGGGCTGCTTTTTCTTAAGCATGGAGCAAAGATCCAGGCGGTGCAGGACCTCCTCTCCAAAGCAAAGGCTCTTGAACTCCTCATACAGCCTGCAGTCAATCTTCTTCACCTTCAAATAGCAACATAACATTCAATCAGATAGCCTGCTACAAGCCTGGCTTGTCATAGTAAATCTCTGTTGAATCAGAGGGATTACTTGGGATGGAAAACTTCTTCAGGGTCCAAAAATAATACTGAAGCAATCATGTGCTGAACCTTCTGCTTCAGATAAGCATTCTGCTGCAGAACCACAGCACTGAATCACAGTCACAGAGTCACAGACACAGAATCACAGAGTCACAGAATCAGAGAGTCACAGAATCACAGAGTCAGAGTCACAGAGTCACAGAATCAGAGTCATAGAATCAGAGTCACAGAGTCAGAGTCACAGAATCACAGATTCATAGAGTCACAGAGTCACAGTCACAGAATCATAGAGTCACAGAATCAGAGTCATGAATCACAGAATCAGTCCCAGAGTCACAGAATAATAGTCACAGAGTCAGAGTCACAGAATCAGAGTCACAGAGTTACAGAGCCACAGAATCACAGTGACAGAGTCACAGAATCACAGAGTCAGAGTCACAGAGTCAGAGTCACAGAATCAGAGTCACAGAGTTACAGAGCCACAGAATCAGTGACAGAGTCACAGAATCACAGAGTCAGAGTCACAGAGTCAGAGTCACAGAATCAGAGTCACAGAGTTATAGAGCCACAGAATCACAGTGACAGAGTCACAGAATCACAGAGTCAGAGTCACAGAGTCAGAGTCACAGAATCAGAGTCACAGAGTTATAGAGCCACAGAATCACAGTGACAGAGTCACAGAATCACAGAGTCAGAGTCACAGAGTCAGAGTCACAGAATCAGAGTCACAGAGTTACAGAGCCACAGAATCACAGTCACAGAATCACAGAATCAGAGAGTCACAGAATCACAGTCAGACTCACAGAGTCACAGAATCAGTCACAGTCATAGAATCACAGTCAGAGTCAGAGTCACAGAATCAGTCACAGAATCAGTCACAGAGTCATAGAATCACAGTCAGAGTCAGTCACAGAATCAGTCAGAGTCATAGAATCACAGTTAGAGTCAGTCACAGAATCAGTCACAGAGTCATAGAATTACAGTCAGAGTCAGTCACAGAATCAGTCAGAGTCATAGAATCACAGTCAGAGTCAGTCACAGAATCAGTCACAGAGTCATAGAATCACAGTCAGAGCCAGTCACAGAATCAGTCAGAGTCATAGAATCACAGTTAGAGTCAGTCACAGAATCAGTCAGAGTCATAGAATCACAGTCAGAGTCAGTCACAGAATCAGTCAGAGTCATAGAATCACAGTTAGAGTCAGTCACAGAATCAGTCACAGAGTCATAGAATCACAGAGTCAGTCACAGAATCAGTCAGAGTCATAGAATCACAGTTAGAGTCAGTCACAGAATCAGTCACAGAGTCATAGAATCACAGTCAGAGTCAGTCACAGAATCAGTCAGAGTCATAGAATCACAATCAGAGTCAGTCACAGAATCAGTCACAGAGTCATAGAATCACAGTTAGAGTCAGAGGCACAGAATCAGTCACAGTCATAGAATCACAGTCAGAGTCAGTCACAGAATCAGTCACAGAATCAGAGTCACAGAGTCAGAATCACAGAATCACAGAGTCAGAGAATCACAGTCACAGAGTCACAGAATCAGTCATACAATCATAGTCACATTCACAATCACAGAATCATAGTCACAGATTCAGAGTCACAGTCACAGAATCAGTCACAGAGTCAGTCAGAGTCAGAGTCACAGAGTCACAGAATCAGTCAGAGTCACAGAGTCAGAATCAGTCACAGATTCAGAGTCACAGAGTTACAGAGCCACAGAATCATAGAATCACAGAATCAGTCTCAGAGTCAGAGTCACAGAATCAGAGCCACAGAATCAGAGTCACAGAGTCAGAGTCACAGTCAGAGTCACAGAATCAGTCAGAGACAGTCACAGAGTCACAGAATCAGAGTCACAGAGTCAGAGTCACAGAATCACAGAGTCAGTCTGAGACAGTCACAGAGTCACAGAATCAGAGTCACAGAATCATAGAGTCACAGAGTCAGAGTCACAGAATCACAGAATCAGTCATACAATCATAATCATAGTCACAGTCACAGAGTCACAGAATCGTAGTCACAGAGTCAGAGTCACAGACTCACAGAGTCACAGTCACAGAATCATAGAGTCACAGAATGACAGTCACAGAGTCACAGATTCACAGAGTCACAGAATCACAGAATCAGTCACAGAATCATAGTCACAGTCACAATGTCACAGAGTCACAGAATCATTGTCAGAGAGTCACAGAATCATAGTCACAGATTCATCGAGTCACAGAGTCACAGTCACAGAATCACAGAGTCATAGAATCAGAGTCACAGAGTCACAGAATGGTTTTGGTTGGAAGGGACCTTCCAGATCCCCCAGCTCTGACCCCCTGCCATGGGCAGGGACACCTCCCACCAGCCCAGCTTGCTCAGGGCCTCATCCAGCCTGGCCTTGAACACCTCCAGGAGGCAGCCACAGCCTCCCTGTGCAGCCTGTGCCAGAGTCTCACTTCACCCTCACTGTTTTCAGAAATCCTCATTTCAGAAGTTGTTTTAAGGGTTTTGTGCTCCTCATTCCATCACGTTTTCAATACAAAGAGATGATCTCTGCAGGAATTCATTAGTTTCTCCTTCACTCTACCTCACAGTGATGCTGTTTCCCTTTCCAGAATCATTACTACATGCTCAGGGACGTCAGGAGTGAGCGCTGCCCCGAGCAGCTCCAGCTGAGGGATCCCACTGCCTGCTGCCTGAGCCCACCCTCATGCCCTGGGGACTCAGGGTCCCTGCTGCTTCTGCTCTGACATCCCAGGGACACACAAGCATGCTCTGAGGGCATGGACACAGCAGTGCTGCCACAGACAAGGCTCTGCCTTCACCAGCACCCACAGACATGGTTCCCATGAGACACAAGCATGGGCAGCCCAGCAGAGGCAGAAGGTGCATGTGACACTCTCCAGGGGCATTTCTGCATCCCCCAAACACTGGCATGGGCCTTCTCCTGTCCACCTGGTACCCCTGCCCACACCCCAGGGCCCCTTACCCACCCCATGCATCCCCCCACTTGCTGGCTGGTCCAGCCTGAGGTTTGGTACTGAGCACCAGCACCCCTCATGCTCCCACTATGGGGAAGATCCAGACAGTAGCTCTACTTCAGTATCTGAAGGGGGCCTGCAGGCAGGCTGGAGAAGGACTGTTCAGAAGGTCCTGTGGGGATAGGGCGAGGGGCAATGGTTTGAAACTGGAGCAGGGCAGA
The DNA here is from genome assembly GCF_014839835.1 of Dryobates pubescens. Taxonomy (NCBI): domain Eukaryota; kingdom Metazoa; phylum Chordata; class Aves; order Piciformes; family Picidae; genus Dryobates; species Dryobates pubescens. The sequence continues at coordinate 1,302,858 of NC_071639.1, forward strand.
GTTAGGTTGGACATCAGGAGGAAGTTCTGCACCATGAAGGTGGTGAAATACTGGAACAGGATGCTCAGGGAGGTGGTGGAGGCCTCATCCCTGGAGATATTCAAAGTCAAATTTGATGGGGCCCTGAGCAACCTGCTGTAGTTGGAGATGTCCCTGCTGCCTGCAGATGGATTGGACAAGATGACCTTTGAGGGTCCCTTCCAAGCTGGTGCAGTCTGTCCGTGGTTTGTCCCCAGCAGCCAGCATGCAGCACGCTGGCTTGGTCAGACAAACCAGCTGTGTGTCACATAGGACAGGCTCCTTCTACACCCCACCTGTGCACTCTGCCTTTGCTCCCATCTGCACCCTTCCCCTGCACACCCTCCAGGCTCCCAGCCCCTCAGCACTATGTCCCCAGTGGGGGCAGAGTGCCAGCATGCCGGCAGTGCCTGGGCAGCACCGAGCAGTGTGCCTGAGGAGCCTTGCTGCCTGGGTCTGTGTGCCATGCCTCACAGCTCTGTGTTCATGGCTCCCCCCTTTCCCTCCTGTCCCATCTGACAAGGTTCTCTACCAGACAATCCTACTGAGACAAACATCCCCACTCCAGGCACAGCCACATCAACCCCTGTGGCTGGTCAGCTGTGGCTCTTCTTAATGCCTCCCAGGCCTGGGTCTCTTATTGTGTCCAGGGCCCTCTACTTTTCTTATGCCCCTCTGCACTGACAAGGTCCATCACCAGACCCCCTAAAGGGGACAGATGCTGTCTACCTCCTCACACTGAGCATCATGCTCACAGAATCACAGAATGCTGGGGGTTGATGTTGCAGATATCACCCAGCCCAGCCCCCTGCCAGAGCAGGGCACCCAGGGCAGGGCACACAGAACACAGCCAGGTGGGGCTGGAAAGGCTCCAGAGCAGGAGACTCCACAACCTCTCTGGGCAGCCTGCTCCAGGGCTCAGCAGCCTCACACCAAAGAAGTTTCTCCTCAGGTTGAGGTGGAACCTCCTGGGTTCCAGTTTGTGTCCATTGCCTCTTGTCCTATCCCAGGACACCACTGCCCAGAGCCTGGCCCCTTCCTGCCCCCCACCCCTCAGCTATTTGTAACCATTGATCAGATCCCTCTCAGCCTTCTCTTCTCCAGGCTCAACAGCCCCAGGGCTCTCAGCCTCTTATCACACAGATGTATGTTCCAGTTCCTTACTCATCCTTGTAGCCTTCATTGGACTCTCTCCAGTAGTTCCCTGTCCCTCTTGAGCTGGGGAGCCCAGAATTCATGCAGTGTTCCAGGTGCAGCCTCACCAGGGCAGAGCTCTTTCACACCTTCTTGTGGTGCTTCATTCACAACTGCTCTTCAATCATCTAGAGACATTTGCTTCCCTGGAGTCGAATTTAGAGGTGAAAAATGCCTTCCCATTCCCTTCATCTCTGAAACCAGGACATCTAACAGGGGACTCTTTTTATTGTGGGTACACAGTCTCCCTGGGAGGCTAAATTCAATCCTGCCCCGCTGTCATGGTGTAAAATCTGATATGCCATGGCTAGATTAATCCTTATGCACTGCAGTTCCTTTGAAACTAAATCAGCCTGCTTTCCTTTGGGCTGACAGCTCTTTGACATACATTTAGACATCAGTCAGTAAGGAAAAAAGACCTTTCCTGCCCGGAGAACACACTTGTCAAAGTGTGAAGCCTTCAGTACTCGTGCAGTGAAAAGAGGCACAGATTAACATCACCACTTCACGCCCCAACACAAACATCAGCATTGACAAGAGGTTGGGACCTTGCTTGTCAAAACCTGATTGGTGTGGTGCGAATCCAACCCTGCTCAGGACCTGAGTGCTGCTTGTGAAGCGCTACAGAGGGGTGCTGGGGGAAGCAGCCATGGGAAAACTGAATGGGAATGTCACTAACATGGAGCAGTTGCTGGAGTCTGTAATAAATCACAGAATTGTCAGGGCTGGAAGGGACCTCCAGGCTCAGCCAGTCCCAACCCCCCTGCCATGGGCAGGGACACCTCACACTGCAGCAGGTTGCTCACAGCCACCTCCAGCCTGGCTGCAAACACCTCCAGGCAGGAGGCTGCCACCACCTCCCTGGGCAACCTGTGCCAGGCTCTCACCACCCTCCTGGGCAACAACTTCTTCCTCACAGCCAATCTCAATCTCCCCATTTCTAGTTCTGCTCCATCCCCCCCAGTCCTATCCCTCCCTGACACCCTCAAAAGTCCCTCCCCAGCTTTCTTGGAGCCCCCTGCAGATCCTGCAAGGCCACAATGAGGTCTCCTGGGAGCCTTCTCCTCTCCAGCCTGCACAACCCCAACTCCCTCAGTCTGTGCTCACAGCAGAGCAGCTCCAGCCCTCTGCTCCTCCTCGTGGCCCTGCTCTGGACACCTCCCAGCACCTCCAGATCCTTCCTGGCACAGAGAGCTCCAGCACTGGACACAGTGCTCCATAAAGCAGTGCCTGCTCGTTAATGCAGAGCCCAGCAGGATGGAGTTGGATGCCCGGGCTGGGTGACACCCTGATGGGGTGCCCTTGCTCCGGGGGCTTCCTCCAGCCACCTCCTCTCGCAACGGCTCAGCACAGGGCTCAGCACAGGGCTCAGCACAGGGCTCAGCACAGGGCTCCCCGCAGCCGCTGCCGGGGCCGGGCAGGAGGATGCCCCAGGCGAGGGCTGCTGCCGCGCGGGGAGGGCGCCGCGCGGGGAGGGCGCCGCGCGGGGAGGGCGCCGCGGGGGGAGGGCGCCGCGCGGGGAGGGCGCCGCGCGGGGAGGGCGCCGCGCGGGGAGGGCGCCGCGCGGGGAGGGCGCCGCGCGGGGAGGGCGCCGCGCGGGAGGCCTGAGGCGTTAGGCAAGGGAAGGGCAGCAGCTCCCCGGAGGCAGCAGAAAGCCTCCAGGCTGCAGCGAGAGGCAGCGGCGTGACGAGCTGCCGGCCCGCGGTGAGGAGGGTGAGCAGAGGGGGCAAGGAGTGGGACTGGGGAGGCACTTGTGACAAGGGCTGGGAGTGACAGGATGAGGAACAATGGCTTTGAGCTGGGAGAGGGGAGACTGAGACTGGAGATCAGGAAGGAATTCTCCACAGTGAGGGTGGTGAGAGCCTGGCACAGGCTGCCCAGGGAGGCTGTGGATGTGCACTGCCTGGAGGTGTTCAAGGCCAGGCTGGATGAGGCCTTGGGCAAGCTGTGCTGATGGGAGGTGTCCCTGCCCATGGCAGGGGTTGGAGCTGGATGATCTTGAAGGTCCTATCCAACCCAAACCATTCTGTGATTCTATGAAGTGGAAGATGTGTGGAAGCAGCTTGATGACCACAGCTGTGGGCTGCTCAGGGCAGCTGTGGGCTGTTCAGGGCAGCTGTGGACTGTTCAGGGCAGCTGTGGGCTGCTCAGGGCAGCTGTGGGCTGCGCAGGGCAGCTGTGGACTGCTCAGGGCAGCTGTGGGCTGCTCAGGGCAGCCATGGGCTGTTCAGGGCAGCTGTGGGCTGTTCAGGGCAGCTGTGGGCTGTTCAGGGCAGCTGTGGACTGTTCAGGGCAGCTGTGGGCTGCTCAGGGCAGCTGTGGGCTGCTCAGGGCAGCTGTGGGCTGTTCAGGGCAGCTGTGGACTGTTCAGGGCAGCTGTGGGCTGCTCAGGGCAGCTGTGGGCTGCTCAGGGCAGCCATGGACTGTTCAGGGCAGCTGTGGGCTGTTCAGGGCAGCTGTGGACTGTTCAGGGCAGCTGTGGACTGTTCAGGGCAGCTGTGGGCTGCGCAGGGCAGCTGTGGGCTGCACAGGGCAGCTGTGGACTGTTCAGGGCAGCTGTGGGCTGTTCAGGGCAGCTGTGGGCTGCTCAGGGCAGCTGTGGGCTGTTCAGGGCAGCTGTGGGCTGCACAGGGCAGCTGTGGGCTGCTCAGGGCAGCTGTGGGCTGCGCAGGGCAGCTGTGGGCTGTTCAGGGCAGCTGTGGGCTGTTCAGGGCAGCTGTGGGCTGCTCAGGGCAGCCATGGACTGTTCAGGGCAGCTGTGGGCTGTTCAGGGCAGCTGTGGGCTGCTCAGGGCAGCTGTGGACTGTTCAGGGCAGCTGTGGGCTGCTCAGGGCAGCTGTGGGCTGCTCAGGGCAGCCATGGACTGTTCAGGGCAGCTGTGGGCTGTTCAGGGCAGCTGTGGGCTGCTCAGGGCAGCCATGGACTGTTCAGGGCAGCTGTGGGCTGTTCAGGGCAGCTGTGGACTGTTCAGGGCAGCTGTGGGCTGCTCAGGGCAGCTGTGGGCTGTTCAGGGCAGCTGTGGGCTGCTCAGGGCAGCTGTGGGCTGCGCAGGGCAGCTGTGGGCTGTTCAGGGCAGCTGTGGGCTGCTCAGGGCAGCTGTGGGCTGCGCAGGGCAGCTGTGGGCTGTTCAGGGCAGCTGTGGCCTGCTCAGGGCAGCTGTGGGCTGCGCAGGGCAGCTGTGGGCTGTTCAGGGCAGCTGTGGACTGCTCAGGGCAGCTGTGGGCCGCTCAGGGCAGCTGTGGGCTGCTCAGGGCAGCTGTGGGCTGCGCAGGGCAGCTGTGGACTGCTCAGGGCAGCTGTGGGCTGTTCAGGGCAGCTGTGGACTGTTCAGGGCAGCTGTGGGCTGCGCAGGGCAGCTGTGGACTGCTCACGGCAGCTGTGGGCTGTTCAGGGCAGCTGTGGGCTGCGCAGGGCAGCTGTGGACTGCTCAGGGCAGCTGTGGGCTGCTCAGGGCAGCTGTGGGCCGCTCAGGGCAGCTGTGGACTGCTCAGGGCAGCTGTGGGCTGTGCAGGGCAGCTGTGGGCCGCTCAGGGCAGCTGTGGGCTGCTCACGGCAGCTGTGGACTGCTCACGGCAGCTGTGGGCTGTTCAGGGCAGCTGTGGGCTGTTCAGGGCAGTTGTGGGCTGCGCAGGGCAGCTGTGGGCCGTTCAGGGCAGTTGTGGGCTGCTCAGGGCAGCTGTGGGCTGCTCAGGGCAGCTGTGGACTGTTCAGGGCAGCTGTGGGCTGTTCAGGGCAGCTGTGGACTGTTCAGGGCAGCTGTGGGCTGCTCAGGGCAGGTGTGGGCTGCGCAGGGCAGCTGTGGTGTGGCTGCTGCCTGCAGCAGGATGGTGTTTGGAAACCAGGGCTGTGTGCTGGTGCTGCTCAACACCAGGGCAGGCCTCTGAGCCTGGGAGCAGCTGCTGTGGCTGCACGGTTGTGAGGATCTGTGGCTGGTGCACATGGGTGCCCTGTACCTCGGCAGGGGCTGATTCTGTACATGTGTGTTCAAGTGCAACACAGGATCTATGGGCACTGGGGCATACAGCTGTGCTGCTGAAACAAAGGGTACACATTATTCCAACCTTGCTGGTAGCTAGCTCAGTCACACCTTGCTGGAAAGCAAGATGAAGCCTGTAGCTGAGGGCTCAGAATCATAGAACCATAGAACTGTTGAGGTTGGAAGACCCCTTTGAGATCAAGTCCAAGCACTACCCCAGAGCTCACATCCCCAGCCCTGCTGCTGAGCCACTGCCACTACCCCACAGCCCTCAGCACCACATCCATGCAGCTCTGAAACCCCTCCAGGGCTGGGGACTGCAGCACCTCCCTGGGCAGCCTGGGACAGGGCTTGAGAGCCCTTGCTGGGAAGAGATTGATCCTGAACCTCCCCTGGCACAACCTGAGGCCATTTCATCTTCTCCTGCCACTTGTTGCATGTGAAGAGCCCAACCCCCACCTGGCTCCAACCTCCTCTCAGGGAGCTGTAGAGAGCAATGAGGTCTCCCCACAGCCTGCTCTTCTGAAGACTGAACAGCCCCAGCTCCCTCAACTGCTCCTGTGTTCAAGGCCCTTCAGCAGCTTGGTTGCTTTCCTTCAAACACACTCCAGCACCTCAACACCCATCTTGTAGTGAGGGCCCTAAAATCAAACCCAGTACCTGCAGTGTGGCCTCACCAGTGCTGACTGGAGGTGGACAATCACATCCCTAGACCTGCTGGCCACTTCACATCTGTCTTTAATTCCTGGTAGCATCTTTGTTTCTCCAGGGCTGGGTCAGGTCCCCCAGGGACCAGTGCTGGGCCCCATCCTCTTTAATATCTTCATTGATGATCCGGATGAGGGCATTGAGTCAGTCATTCAGCAGATTTGCAGATGACACCAAGTTGGGAGCAGATGTTGGTCAGTTAGAGGACAGAAGGGCTCTGCAGAGGGACCTTGCCAGGCTGGACAGATGGGCAGAGGCCAACAGGATGGCATTCAACAAGTCCAAGTGCCAGGGGCTGCACTTTGGCCACAGCAACCCCATGCAGAGCTACAGGCTGGGGTCAGAGTGGCTGAGAGCCACAGAGAGGGACCTGGGGGACCTGGGGGTGCTGATTGACAGCTGCCTAAACATGAGGCAGCAATGTGCCCAGGTGCCCAGGCATCCTGCCCTGCATTAGGAAGAGTGTGGCCAGTAGGAGCAGGGAAGTCCTTGTGCCCTGTGCCCTGTGCTCAGCACTGCTTAGGCCACACCTTGAGTCCTGTGGCCAGTTCTGGGCTCCTCAGCTCAAGAAGGACATTGAGAGACTTGAAGGTGTCCAGAGAAGGGCAAGGAGGCTGGGGAGGGGTCTGGAGCACAGCCCTGGGAGGAGAGGCTGAGGGAGCTGGGGTTGCTTAGCCTGCAGAAGAGGAGGCTCAGGGGAGACCTTCTTGCTGTCTACAACTCCCTGAAGGGAGGTTGTAGCCAGCTGGGGGTTGGTCTCTTCTTTCTATCAACCAGCACCAGAACAAGAGGACACAGTCTCAAGCTGTGCCAGGGGAGGTTTAGGTTGAAGGTGAGGAGAAAGTTCTTCCCAGCAAGAGAGATTGGCCACTGGAATGTGCTGCCCAGGGAGGTGGTGGAGTCCCCATCCCTGGAGGTGTTCAAGAGGGGATTGGATGTGGCACTTGGTGCCATGGTTTAGTCATGAGGTCTGTGGTGACAGCTTGGACTTGATGATCTTTGAGGTCTCTTCCAGCCTTGGTGATGTTGTGGTACTGTGTGACACAAGCGAGTGTTAACCTGCTGCTGTCAGTTACAGAATCATAGAATCATTTTGGTTGCAAAAGACCTTTAAGATCATCGAGTCCAACCATTGTCTGACTTTACCAAATGATTACCTGACTGATCTTGGTTTTTTCCTTTGAACTATTAGCTTTTCAATGGCACATTCCTGAAATCCATGGAAGATGGAGGTGTAAAAGTTCTACAGGAGAGATTAGAGAAGCTCTTCCATAGGGTAAGACCTCATTCAGCATGATTCTGTGTTGGAAGTAAAAGGCAGAAATCTTCCCAAAGTGGCTGCAGTGTGACTCTCAATAATAGGTAGTGGAAAAGGTGTCCTGGCAACACAAAGCCTGGTTCCTTGTTTTTCTGATAGATTTCCTGCTTCTTACTAACTTGGTCTATTCTTTAAGTGGAATTACAGCCTAGAATACAGAATTAACCAGGTTGGAAAAGACCTTGGAGGTCATCAAGTCCAACCTATCACCCAGCACCATCTGATCAACTCAACCATGGCACCAAGTGCCTCAGCCAGGCTCTTCCTAAACACCTCCTGAGATGGGGACTCCACCACCTCCCTGGGCAGCACATCCCAGTGGCCAATCTCTCTTGCTGGGAAGAACTTTCTCCTCACCTCCAGCCTAGACCTCCCCTGGCACAGCTTGAGACTGTGTCCTCTTGTGCTGGGTGCCTGGGAGAAGAAACCAACCCCCTCCTGCCTACAACCTCCCTTCAGAGAGTTGGAGAGAGCAAGAAGGTCTCCCCTGAGCCTCCTCTTCTGCAGGCTAAGCAACCCCAAGCTGAACCACAACAGGGACAGATTAGCTGCTGGCTATTTTTTCCCCAGTGGAATCCTGTTCATTCCTTAGAAATTCTGCTCTGATGTTTGAATTGGTTAGCATGGAAACAGCCTGTGCAGTCCTGTTTGAATAACTGCTGCAGGATCCTTCAGGTTGGGAGCACCCTGGAGAAGCCACCCAGTTCAACCCCCTTCTTAAAGCAGGGTAACACTGAAATCAAACTGGGCTGCAAAGGGCTTTGATCAGTTACTTCTCAGGCCTTTCTGGATGAGTTGTGCATAAAGATACCTTTCTCCAACAGGATGGATGCCACACCAGCCACAAGCAGTACCATGCCACCACCAGCTGGGCCTGAGCAAGAGGCCCAGGAGCACTCTGAGACACACATGTCTGTTCTGTGGTACGCAGGGCAGCTGGCGGTCACTTACTACGACACGGAAGACTGCTCCGTGTACTTCATGCCTGACATACCTGATAATGAAGACCTCAAACTACTGCACAGAGTGATTGGGGAAGTTAATCCTCAATGCATAGTGACCAGTGCCAAACAGGACCAGCATATTGCCAAATTCCTGAACGACCTAAGAGCCACAGCTGGTGATAAGGGGCTGGGAAAGCCAGAGGTTGTGCTGTTCCCTAACACAGATTTTGGCCTAGAAGTCGGCAAGCAGCGGATCCTGTCTCGGCAGTTCCCATTTATTCCACCTCATATGACTGCAATGGAGAAAATTCTCTACTTGTCCTCCATCATCCCTTTCGAGAGCCCGCTCATGATACGAGCTCTAGGGGGACTCCTGAAGTTCCTGGACAGGAAGAGGGTCGGGGTTGAGCTTGAAGACACCTCCGTCGCGGTTCCTATTCTGGCCTTCAAAAAGTTCCTGCTGTCAGAGACGGTGAGCGTGGACCAAGACACTTACTGCGTCCTGCAGGTCTTCAAAAGTGACATCCACCCTTCTGTGTACAAGCTGTCCAGTGGCTTGAAAGAGGGCTTCAGCTTGTATGGAATCCTGAACCGCTGCAGGTGCAAGTGGGGAGAGAAGCTGCTCAGGCTGTGGCTCACGCGGCCCACGAGGAACTGGGCAGAGCTGAACAAACGGCTGGATGTCATCCAGTTCTTCCTGCTGGCTCAGAACCACGAGACAGTCCTCACGCTCCAGAGTAGCCTCAGGAACATCAAGAATGTGCCTCTTATCCTGAAAAGAATGACTCTGTCCCACACCAAGGTGGGGGACTGGCAGGCGCTCTACAAGACGGTGTGCGGCGCGGTGTGCCTCAGAGACACCTGCCGCGCGCTGCCCGGCGCGATCGAGCTCTTCCACACCATCTCCCGTGTCTTCACTGACGACCTGCACTACATTGCTAATCTCATCAGCAAAGTGGTGGACTTCGAAGGCAGCGTCTCAGAGAACCGCTTCACCGTGCGGCCCCACGTGGACCCCACCATCGACGAGAAGAAGCGGAAGATGATGGGGCTGTCAGACTTCCTCACGGGAGTGGCACGGAAAGAACTGGAGGCCTTGGACAGTACCATCCCCTCCTGTTCTGTGATCTACATTCCTCTGATCGGGTTCCTGCTCTCCATCCCACGGCTACCCACCATGGTGGACAAGAGTGACTTTGAAATCGAAAGCCTGGACTTCATGTTCTTGTCCGACGACAAGCTGCACTACAGGAGTGCCAGGACGAAGGAGCTGGACAGCCTGCTGGGGGACTTGCACTGTGAGATCAGAGACCAGGAAGCACTCATCATGCACCAGCTGCAGACGAGGATCCTGGAGAAGTCCGAAGTGCTGAACAACGTGATCGAGTACACCGCGCACCTCGACGTGCTGCTGGCCCTGGCAGAGGTGGCGCGGGAGAACGGCTACTGCCGGCCGCGCTACACTCACCGCCCCGGCTTCCGCATCGAGGACGGGAGACATCCGCTCATGGAACTGTGTGCAAAGACGTTCGTGGCCAATCCTGTGAGCAGCGGAGAGGCTACCAGGCGAATAAAGATCATCACAGGGCCCAACTCATCTGGAAAGAGCATCTACTTAAAGCAAGTAGGTCTGATAGTGTTCATGGCCCTCATCGGCAGCTACGTCCCAGCAGCAGAGGCAGAGGTCGGAGTGGTTGATGCCATCTACACAAGAATCCACAGCAGGGAATCCGTTTCTGTAGGGCTCTCCACCTTCATGATTGATCTCAACCAGGTTGCCAAGGCAGTAAACAATGCCACCGAGAGGTCCTTGGTCCTTATCGATGAGTTTGGCAAAGGGACCAACACGCTGGACGGCCTGTCCCTCCTGGCTGCTGTCCTGAGGTACTGGGTCAGTCAGGGAACACGGTGTCCTCAGGTCTTCGTCTCCACTAATTTTCACAGCTTAATGCAGCTAGAACTTCTGCCTGACACACCCCTTCTGGAGTATCTGACCATGGAGACCCAGCAAGATGGAGAGGAGTTGATATTCTTCTACCAGATCAAGCAGGGCGTGTCCACCGTTAGCCACGCCGCCAACATCGCGGCCTTGGCGGGAATGCCAGCCCGGCTCATCGAGAGGGGCGCGGAGGTGTCGCAGCTGATCCGCAACGGCAAAGCCATCCGGCGCGTCGACCACCCCGCCATGGGCCACCGGATGGAGAAGTGCAAGGCCGTGGTGGAGAAGTTTCTCAGCCTAGACCTTGACGATCCTCGCGTGGACTTAGAAGAGTTCATGAGTAACGAGGTGCTGCCTGCTGCAGCCTCAGTCCTGTAATGGGCACAGCTCACCCCCACCTGGCAGCTGAGCAGGAGCGGCTGGTGACTGAAAGAGGGCTCACTGTGAGTAATACCTTACGCTGCATTTAGCTTGTCACAAGCTGTCTGCACTTGTGTCCTTTCTTCCTCTTGTTTAAGACAAGCACTCATTAAGCATCTCTGCAGTAGCTAACTGCATGATCACAGGATGCCAGGGGTAGGAAGGGACCCAAACAGATCATCGAGTCCAACCCCCCTGCCAGAGCAGCACCACACAATCTGGGTCAGGTCATGTGATGTGGAAGCAGGGAAACCCAAAGGCAACTCAAGAAACTCTTCCAGCTCTTGGGTCACCCCATTGTGCAGTTTCTGCCTGTACATAAATACTGTGGAAAAACCACAGAGCACTTCTGTGGTCTCCCAGGGATGTGAAAGGCAAGCGTTTGCTGGTTTGCACTGTGCCACACTGATCCCTTCGGCCATTTTAGGATCAGTACCAAAGCTTCCAAGCCAAGTCTGTGCCTCAGGCTGCCCTACCAGCAAGCAGCAGTTGTCACAACACAAACCACTGACACAGAGGCTGGTAAGTGGAAGTCCAGAAGGATTTCTTGACTTTGGGAATTCTCTTGTGCCATCATTTCTGTCCAGAGATCCCAGGAGTTGCTATACAAAGAATGCTGAGGTCAGAACCAGTGGGGACTGATAAACATAACTGGTTTGGTCTTACTTGGAATTTACTCATGAGGTACAAGTGTGGGTACAGTTATGTACCTGTGCCACGGGGCTGTGCATAAAAGCAAAGTTGAAGATCCAGGAAACTGAAAACTCTCCTGGGGGAGTGAGGGAGAAATTCCCATGTTCTGCTCTGGTTTTGAGTACTGAGGACAACTGAATGTTCCAGGAACTACAGCAGAAAGGGAGGTTCCCTCTCACTCCTCATGCAGGGGATCTCCACTGAACACACAGTTTGATGCAAGGATATGCAACAAAAATTCACTGCCAGATAAAAGAGGCAGGAGGCTTGATCTGGAAGCACTAGAGAAGCAAATAACCTTTCCTGCAACGAGGTATTGATGCCTGGGGCTCCCTACCCATGACAGAGGAGGCAGCCCAGCGCCCACTGGCTGCCCAGCCTGCTCCAGCAAACACACTCTGCCTGTCTCCTTGGCAAGAGGCCGAACATATTAATGCCCCAGAAACTGAGAGAAGGGCAGCGGTGTTGGTATGATTATTGCTGCTCTTGTTACCACGAGTCCTAGCATCAGCATTATGGTGAGAACATTGGCTATACCATTACATACCCTAATATGTATTATTTATGGTAGCTTACATACAATAGGGCCATATTAGAGAGTAATAACAGCAGGGAGAATAATGATATTGAGGATAATAATAGCAAGAATGATAATAGCAATAATAGTAATAATAATATCATCATCTTCTCTGGCATGTCCACCTGAAGGCAGCAAAAAGCTTTCAACTTGAGACACTGCTCTGGGTTTGATTCAGAGTGGAATTTCCTGCTTTATGATGAAGGAAGGAAGGGATGATGATGATGATGGTGGTTATTATTATTATTATTATTATTATTATTATTATTATTATTATTATTATTATTATTATTATTGTTGTTGTTGTTGTTGTTGTTGTTGTTGTTGTTGTTGTTGTTGTTATTATTGTTATTATTATAGTTATTATTATTACTATTATTACTATTATTACTATTATTACTATTACTATTACTATTATTATTACTGTTATTATTAATAATAATAAATGAATAACATAATTGCATTATTAAAATGCTAACAATACTACTAATAATAATGAAAGTTGTTGTTGTTGTTATTATTACTGCTATTACTATATTATAAATAATATATGAATAATTTTTTAATAATAATAATAATAATAATAATAATAATAATAATAATAATAATAATAATAATAATAATAATAATAATAATAATAATAATAAGTTATTGCTATTATTATTGTTATTATTATATTATAAATAATATATGAATAATGTAATTGTCTTATTAAAATAACACTACTGCTACTACTAATAATAAAAGTTGTTGTTATTGTTGTTATTGTTATTATTGTTGTTGTTGATGTTATTGAAGAAATTATTGTTGTTATTGTTATAATCATCATAATTCTCATCATTATCAGTTATCATCATCATATTATCATTAGTACTATTATTATAAAATAGACAATAATAGTTAATATATTAGAATTTAATAATTTAATATTATTATTATTATTATTATTATTATTATTATTATTATTGAATTATTATTAGTGAATTATTATTATAGCATTATTATTATTATTATTATTATTATTATTATTATTATTATTATTATTATTATTATTATTGAATTATTATTGAATTATTATTGAATTATTATAGAATTATTATAGAATTGTTAGATTATAGATTAGACTAGATAATGGATTATAATAGATAAATATATAAGTAAAATAATAGAGAATTATATTCATTCTTATTCCTATTAATTATTATTGTTGCTATTACTGTTATTGCTGTTGCTGTGGTTCTTGCTAACATTGTTAATGTTGTTGCTGTTGTTGCTGTTGCTGCTAACACTGTTAATATTACTTTTCCCCAAGCAGCAGTTAATGTTGTCTCTCTGTGCAACGAGGCTGGAATGGAATGAAGCTGGAGGTGGGGAGATTGAGGCTGGAGGGGAGGAGGAAGTTCTTCCCCATGAGAGTGGTGAAGCCCTGGAATGGGTTGTCCAGGGAGGTGGTTGGAGCCCCAGCCCTGGAGGTGTTTAAGCCCAGGCTGGATGAGGCTCTGGGCAGCCTGATCTAGTGTGGGGTGTCCCTGCCCATGGCAGGGGGGTTGGAACTGGCTGATCCTTGTGGTCCCTTCCAACCCTGACTGATTCTATGGTGGCAGCAGTTGGCCATAAGTTCCATTACCAAGCAAAAGCACACAGTGCTGGCTGATGCAGACCTTCACTTCCCAGTTGAATTTCAGAGTCACTTCATTCCAGACACTCCATGCTTACTGTACAAGCCTCCTGAGAGTGTCTGCAAAACAGCTGGCACCTTGAATATGTCACCACCAGAACTGACTGCTGGTAGTCACTCAGACCTGGTGGAACACTTGGCAGTGCTGCAAATGCACCTGGAGTTCCCTCACTGATATCTTCTGCTTCACTAATGCTACACAGAGCCCTCTAAAGAATAGGATAGGATAGGATAGGATAGGATAGGATAGGATAGGATAGGATAGGATAGGATAGGATAGGATAGGATAGGATAGGATAGGATAGGATAGGATAGGATAGAATTAACCAGGTTGGAAAAGACCTCAGAGATCATCAAGTCCAACCTATCACCCAGCACCATCTGATCAACTAAACCATGGCACCAAGGGCCTCATCCAGGCTCTTCCTAAACACCTCCAGGGATGGGGACTCCACCACCTCCCTGGGCAGCACATCCCAATGGCCAATCTCTCTTGCTGGGAAGAATTTTCTCCTCACCTCCAGCCTAAACCTCCCCTGGCACAGCTTGAGACTGTGTCCTCTTGTTCTGCTGCTGGCTGCCTGGGAGAAGAGACCAACCCCCACCTGGCTACAACCTCCCTTCAGGCAGTTGCAGAGAGCAAGAAGGTCTCCCCTGAGCCTCCTCTTCTGCAGGCTAAGCAACCCCAGCTCCCTCAGCCTCTCCTCCCAGGGCTGTGTTCCAAGCCCCTCACCAACCTTGTTGCCCTTCTCTGGACACCTTCCAGCAGCTCAACCTCCTTCCTAAACTGAGGAGCCCAGAACTGGACACAGGACTCAAGGTGCAGCCTAACCAGTGCAGTGTACAGGGGCACAATGACCTCCCTGCTCCTGCTGGCCACACTTTTCCTGATGCAGGCCAGGATGCCATTGGCCCTCCTGGCTACCTGGGCACACTGCAGGCTCATGTTCAGCCTACCATCCACCAGCACCCCCAGGTCCCTCTCTGCCTGGCTGCTCTCAGCCACTCTGACCCCAGCCTGTAGCTCTGCCTGGGGTTTCTGTGGCCAATGTGCAGCACCTGGCACTTGGATGTGTTCAATCTCCTGCCCTTGGCCTCTGCCCATCTGCCCAGCCTGGCAAGGTCCCTCTGCAGAGCTCTCCTACCCTCTAACAGCTCAACTCCTGCCCCCAGCTTGCTGTCAGCTGCACATTTACTGCTGATGGACTCAATGCCCTCCTCCAGATCATCAATGAAGATATTGAACAGGCTGGGGCCCAGCACTGCTCCCTGGGGCACAGCACTGGGGCCTGGCTGCCAGCTGGCTGTGGCACCATTCACCACCACTCTCTGGGCTCAGCCTCCAGCCAGTTCCTAACCCAGCTCAGAGAGCTGCTGTCCAAGCCAGGGGCTGACAGCTTGGCCAGGAGCTTGCTGTGGGGGATGGTGGCAAAGGCCTTGCTGAGGTCCAGGCAGACTCCATCCACAGCCTGCCCCACACCCACCAGGCAGTCACCTGGGCATGGAAGGAGCTCAGATTGGTCAGGCAGGCCCTGCCCTGCCTGAATCCATGCTGGCTGGGCCTGAGCCCTGCAGGCCTGCTGTGATTGCCCCCCAAGATGATCTGCTCCATCATTTTCCCTGGCAGTGAGGTCAGGCTTCACCCCCTCCCCCTTTCTTGCTGTGTGATCTGGCAATGCCATTAGCCATCATGCCACAGAGTGGTTATTCCTTTCATGTTTTGTGTTTTCATTCATTGTTTTCAGTAAATGCATCAAACCATCTCACTGTGAGCCTGGGCCCAAACAACAAGTGACAGCCAAGAGCAATGCCTGTGCCTGCCAGAGCTGACAGAGAAATCCCCAGGTTTATAACAGAGAGGAGCTTCCCACTGGGTACCTAGAACACCACATCCAGCACTCTGCAGGGCTAAAGAAGATGATTGGGAGTGACACTGACCTGGTTCTGTCAGCAGCAGTAAATATCAGAGCACAGAAAGGACACATCTGAGCTGAGAGCTCATGCTGGGCAGACAAAGGGAATCAAAGCAGCAAAACACATAACCAAAACCCAAAAGGGCAAAGCCTCACCTGGCTGCCTGAGAGCTCTGAACCAAGGAGGTGCAGCACTGAGCAGCTGTGGATTTCTAACACCAGTGTTTCACACAACAGCTCTTGCTGTAAAGAGGAGGTAATATGAGCTTACAGATGTCAGGGCTGGAATCATAGAAGCATAGAATGGGATGGGTTGGAAAGGAACTCCAAAGCTCATCCAGTCCAACCCCCTGCACTCAGCAGGGACATCCTCCACTGGATCAGGCTGCCCAGAGCCCTGCCCAGCCTCACCTTGAACATCCCCAGGGGTGGGGCCTCAACCACCTCCCTGGGCAGCCTGTTCCAGTGTTTACCCTCCAGGTGCACAACTTGCTCCTCACATCCAATCTCAATCTGCTCTGCTCTCATTTCAAACCATTGGCCCTGGTGCTGTCCCTGCAGGCCTTTGGGAGCAGTCCCTCTGCAGCCTTCTTGTAGCCCCTTCAGGTACTGGCAGTCCACAGCTGCAGTCATCAAGCTGCTTCCACTTCATAGAATCACAGAGTGGTTTGGGTTGGAAGGGACCTTCAAGATCATCCAGTTCCAAACCCCTGCCATGGGCAGGGACACCTCCCAGCAGCACAGGCTGCTCAGGGCCTCATCCAGCCTGGCCTTGAACACCTCCAGGGAGGAGGCAGCCACAGCCTCCCTGGGCAGCCTGTGCCAGGGTCTCACCACTGTCAAAAATTTCTTCCTCATCTCCAGTCTCAATCTCCTCTGCCAGCTCAAAGCCATTGTCCCTCATCCTGGCACTCCCAGCCCTTGTCACAAGTCCCTCCCCAGCTCTCCTGGAGCCCCTTCAGGTACTGGAAGGTTGCTCCCTGGAGCCTTCTCTTCTCCAGGCTGAACAGCCCCAACTCTCTCAGCCCGTCCCCACAGGGGAGGCTCTCCAGCCTCCAGACCTCCTCTGGCCTCTCTCCAGCAGCTCCATGTATTCTGTGAAGAAAAACACCTCATAATCAGGCAAGAAATAACTGCCTGCAGAGGGCCTACAGAAGATGCTTCATGGCCTCTCTGCAAGACCCCAAAGTAAGCTCAGCAGAGGGAGCTGACAGCCTGCCTGCTTATCCTGCACAATTCACACCTCCATTCCACAGCCCATTTGCTGCTTCTCTCCTGCACAGTAACAGAACAAAATGACTCAAACAAGTACAATCTACACCTTCACAACAGTTCTGTGCTTGTGAACAAGTCCTCCCATCCTTTGGTCCCACCTAGTGTCACAAAAGAAACCAGAGCAGGGTATTAATGGAACATAGCAAAGGCCAGGGCAGAGTCTTGCACATGGGAAAGAACAACCCCATGGACCAGGACAGGTTGGGGACTGAGCTGTTGGAGAGCAGCACAGAGGAGAGGGACCTGGGGTCCTGCTGGATTGAGGGATGCCCCTGAGCCAGCAAGGTGCTCTGGTGGCCAAGAAGGCCAAGGGCCTCCTGGGGTGGATTAGAAGGGCTGTGGTCAGTAGGTTGAGAGAGGTTCTCCTGCCCCTCTGCTCTGCCTTGCTGAGGCCACAGCTGGAATATTGTGTCCACTTCTGGGCCCCTCAGGTCAAGAAGGACCTCAGGGAACTGCTTGAGAGAGTCCATCCCAGAGGCACAGAGCTGCTGCAGGCAGTGGAACATCTCCCTGTGAGGCCAGGCTGAGGCAGCTGGGGCTTGGAACATGGAGCAGAGCAGCCTGAGGGCTGCCCTCATGGCTGGGGATAAAGATGTGCAGGGCTGGAGCCAGGCTCTGCTCAGGGATGGCCAAGGACAGCACAAGGGGCACTGGGTGCAAGCTGCAGCAGAGGAGCTGCCAGGGGAACAGGAGGGAAAACTTTGTCCCTGTGAGGGTGCTGGAGCCTGGAGCAGGCTGCCCAGAGAGGTAGTGGAGTCTCCTGCTCTGGAGCCTTTCCAGCCCCACCTGGATGTGTTCTGTGTGCCCTGCCCTGGGTGCTCTGGCAGGGGCTTGGACTGGGTGCTCTCTGGAGGTCCCTCCCTGACTCCCTGTGGTTCTGTGTTTCTGTGACTGCTGTACTGAGAGCACCAAGGCTGTATCTCAAAGCACAGCTCAGGAGCAGTGTGTCCATGGGCGATGTACTCTTTGCCTTTCTTCAAAAATCAGGGTTTCAAAGCCTTACCTCTTCAGCTGCTAACAGAGCAGAAAGCAGGATGCCAGAGCACCAGCAGCTCCTTTCAGCTTGCTGCTGAGCTGTGTGACATGGGAGCTCACCTCCTTCTGGAGCTGTGCTGATTTGGACAGCTTCATGAAGGTCAGGTGTGGGATAAAAGCTCTTCCTTCCCCAGCCACGATGCCCTTCTCTTGAAATACCTTCTTCAGGGTCTCTGAAGGGGAAGAAAGATGAAGAGGTATCACAGAATCACCAAGGTTGGAAGAGACCTCAAAGATCATCAAGCCCAAGCTGTCACCACAGACCTCATGACTAGACCATGGCACCAAGTGCCACATCCAATCCCCTCTTGAACACCTCCAGGGATGGGGACTCCACCACCTCCCTGGGCAGCACATTCCAGTGGCTAACAACTCTCTCAGGGAAGAACTTTCTCCTCACCTCCAGCCTAAACCTCCCCTGGCACAGCTTGAAACTGTGTCCTCTTGTTCTGCTGCTGGGGGCCTGGGAGAAGAGACCAACCCCCACCTGGCTACAACCTCCCTTCAGGGAGTTGCAGAGAGCAAGAAGGTCTCCCCTGAGCCTCCTCTTCTGCAGGCTAAGCAACCCCAGCTCCCTCAGCCTCTCCTCACAGGGCTGTGCTCCAGACCCCTCCCCAGCCTCCTTGCCCTTCTCTGGACACCTTCCAGCAACTCAACATCTTTCCTAACCTGAGGAGCCCAGAACTGGTCACAGGCCACACAAAAGAGGTGAGCAAAGAGATCTGCCAATAGCACAGCATTTAATGTTCCACTCTGCCAAGGTGGAGCACATCTTGAGGATTGTGTCCACCAGCCCCCCCAGGTCCCTCTCTGCCTGGCTGCTCTCAGCCACTCTGCCCCCAGCCTGTAGCTCTGCATGGGGTTGTTGTGGCCAAAGTGCAGCCCCTGGCACTTGGATTTGTTGAATGCCATCCTGTTGGCCTCTGCCCATCTGTCCAGCCTGTCCAGGTCCCTCTGCAGAGCCCTTCTGCCCTCTAACAGATCAACTCCTGCCCCCAGCTTGCTGTCAGCTGCACATTTGCTGATGAGTGACTCAATCCCCTCCTCCAGATCATCAATGAAGATACCAAACAGGCTGGGGATGGGGTACAAGGGTATTACACGACAGGGTGCTTCAAGAAGTGCTTTCAACTGTGGGATGAGTCACAGCCACTCCACAGGGAAGAAACAAGATGCTGAGCACCACAGGGCAGAGGTATTTCCACTGACCTTCAGCAGGACCTATTTCTTCATGGGAAGAGTCTTAGATTTGCAGCTGAAATGGGAGACAAATCTGGCTTCACTAAGCTAATGGCAATCAGAATGCTGTGCCTGCCATCTGCTTTGCCATCACAAGAGGACCTTGACAGCAGAAGCCTTCAGGGGTTACTTCAGAACACTTCAGGACCACTCTGAGTGTGGTAAGAGAATTGCCTGTCTCCAAGCCCACTCTGCCATGGTGGGTTCTGTGATCTCCCACCCAAACCAAAGCAGAGCTGAAACCCAGAGCTCTCAGCTCTGCTCCTGGACCAGCTTGGCTGAACTCCAGAGCACAGCAGGGATCTTGGTGCTGTTGGTTTGGGCTTTTTAAGCTTCACTGTTGCCTTGCCAGCTAATTTCCTGCTTTTAATGGACATTTGAATCTGTCTACAGCTCAGAGCAGAGCAACTCCACTTGATAGTTCAACTGTACAGAAAGCTCCAAGGCATTATTTTCCCACCTGGAAGAGAATGCCTTACACTGGGAAGTGAACACAGCTGGCTGGGAAAGCCAAGGGGAAGGCTGAAGGAAGAGGGATGTAGGTGACTAGAGCTGGCTGGCTTAGCTCTGCCAGTTCCTGCTGCTGCAGGATCACATCCCAGAGTCCCTGCTCCCCCCAGTTTGGGCTGTCTGCAGCAGCTGTTTAAGCAAAGCCACTGTGAAACCCCAGTTCAGAAGAGATCTGTACAAGCTTGTGCATTAATTTGCACAAGGAAAGCTCTCAAAGATGCTCAAAGTTTCCACTTGGGAGCCACAGACCAACATTTGCTTCTCTTTCTCTGCTGCCTGATTTGTAACCTTAGGCTCCACAGCCTGTGCAAAAGTGGAGACTTTGAAAGAAGCCAAGGAATTCAAATAGCCCAAAGCCCTCTCCTCAGCAGCCCCTCCCCTTCACCCCTCACTGGCAAGGTGCTGATGCATTTCACAAAGCCCAGTTAGCCTGACCTCTGCTCCTGACCTGCAGGCCTCTGCAAGGACAACCAGAGGAACCCTCCTGAAAAATGACACAGTGGCAAACACAGAAGGGACCTTAGAGATCATCCAGCTCCAACCCCCTGCCATGGGCAGGGACACCTCCCACCAGCCCAGCTTGCCCAAGGCCTCATCCAGCCTGGCCTTCAACACCTCCAGGAAGGAGGCAGCCACAGCCTCCCTTTTCCAGTGTCTTAATCTCCCACCCTGCAGCTGAGATCTGTGCTGCTCTAAGAGCATCCCCCCAGCTCCAGCAAGAGCTTAGTGCCAGGCCAGTGGTTTGCCAGTGTGCATCAGAGCACAAGATTTGAAACCCAGCATTCTCCAGAGGGTAGGCTGATCACAGGGCACTGGAGACGTGTGCTAGAGGGGCAGGAGCATTCTGCTCCCCCTCTGCTCTGCCCTGCTGAGGCCTCATCTGGAGCACTGCATCCAGTTTGGGGCTCCCCTGTTCAAGAAGGATGAGGAACTGCTGCAGAGAGTCCAGCAGAGAGCCACTAAGGTGCTGAGGGCACTGCAACATCTGCCCTGGGAGGAGAGGCTGAGCCCTGGGGCTGTCTGGCCTGGAGAAGAGCAGCTGAGAGGGGATCTGATCAGTGCTGAGAGGGGATCTGATCAGTGCTGAGACAGGATGTGATCAGTGCTGAGAGGGGATCTGATCAGTGCTGAGAGGGGATGTGATCAGTGCTGAGAGGGGATCTGATCAGTGCTGAGACAGGATGTGATCAGTGCTGAGAGGGGATCTGATCAGTGCTGAGAGGGGATGTGATCAGTGCTGAGACAGGATGTGATCAGTGCTGAGAGGGGATCTGATCAATGCTGAGAGGGGATGTGATCAGTGCTGAGAGGGGATCTGATCAATGCTGAGAGGGGATGTGATCAGTGCTGAGAGGGGATGTGATCAGTGCTGAGAGGGGATGTGATCAGTGCTGAGAGGGGATCTGATCAATGCTGAGAGGGGATGTGATCAGTGCTGAGAGGGGATCTGATCAGTGCTGAGAGGGGATGTGATCAGTGCTGAGAGGGGATCTGATCAATGCTGAGAGGGGATGTGATCAGTGCTGAGAGGGGATGTGATCAGTGCTGAGAGGGGATCTGATCAGTGCTGAGAGGGGATCTGATCAGTGCTGAGACAGGATGTGATCAGTGCTGAGAGGGGATCTGATCAGTGCTGAGAGGGGATGTGATCAGTGCTGAGAGGGGATCTGATCAATGCTGAGAGGGGATGTGATCAGTGCTGAGAGGGGATGTGATCAGTGCTGAGAGGGGATCTGATCAGTGCTGAGAGGGGATCTGATCAATGCTGGTCAACAGCTAAAGGGTGAGTGCCAGGAGGATGCAGCCAGGCTCTCCTCAGTGGTGCCCAGGACAGGCAAGGGGCAATGGACACAAAGTGGACCACTGGAGGTTCCATGCAGCATAAGGAAGCAATTCTTCCCTTGCAGGGTGGCAGAGCCCTGGAGCAGGCTGCCAGAGAGGTTGTGCAGCCTCCACCTGTGGAGGCACTGAAACCTGCCTGGATGAGACTTACTCTGGGTGACTCTGGATGATCTTCAGAGGTCTCTTCCAGCCCCTGCCATGGTGTGATTCTGTGAGAATGAAGTGTTGTGATCAGTCCCTGAGGTAACTGCTGGACAGCAGCCACAGGGCCTGCATGCCTTCATTCTGTGCCAACAGCTTGCTCAGTATCTGCTTCTGGCTGTCCCTCTAAAGGAATCTTTCTGTCATACCTGGCCATGCTAGTCAAGAAACACAGCTAATGCAAAGCTGGGTCAGAGGAAAGGATGCCTGAGCTCAGAGGCAGATGGTTTTGCAGCTGACAGCAAGCTGGGGGCAGGAGTTGATCTGTTAGAGGGTAGGAGAGCTCTGCAGAGGGACCTGGACAGGCTGGGCAGATGGGCAGAGGCCAAGGGCAGGAGATTGAACACATCCAAGTGCCAGGGGCTGCACATTGGCCACAGCAACCCCAGGCAGAGCTACAGGCTGGGGTCAGAGTGGCTGAGAGCAGCCAGGCAGAGAGGGAATTGGGGGTGCTGATTGACAGCCGCCTGAACAGGAGTCAGCAGTGTGCCCAGGGGGCCAAGAAGGCCAAGGGCATCCTGGCCTGCATCAGGAAGAGTGTGGCCAGCAGGAGCAGGGAAGTCCTTGTGCCCTGTGCTCAGCACTGCTCAGGCCACACCTTGAGTCCTGTGTCCAGTTCTGGCCTCCTCAGGTCAAGAAGGACACTGAGAGACTTGAAGGTGTCCAGAGAAGGGCAAGGAGGCTGGGGAGGGGTCTGGAGCACAGCCCTGTGAGGAGAGGCTGAGGGAGCTGGGGTTGCTTAGCCTGCAGAAGAGGAGGCTCAGGGGAGACCTCATTGCAGTCTACAACTCCCTGCAGGGAGGTTGCAGCCAGGTGGGGGTTGGTCTCTTCTCCCAGGCACCCAGCAGTAGAACAAGAGGACACAGTCTCAAGCTGTGCCAGGGGAAGTTAAGGAAAATGAAAGCAGTCTGAGGAGATGGAGGAGATGGGGAAAAAAAGAGGTAAGGGGACATGACGAAGATGATCAGAGGGCTGGAGAACCTCCCCTGTGGGGACAGGCTGAGCATGTTGGGGCTGTTCAGCCTGAAGAAGAGAAGGCTCCAGGGAGACCTCAGAGCAGCCTTCCAGTAGCTGAAGGGCTCCAGGAGAGCTGGGGAGGGACTTTGGACAAGGGCTGGGAGGGACAGGACAAGGAACAATGGGTTTGAGCTGGGAGAGGGGAGACTGAGACTGGAGATGAGGAAGAAACTCTTGAGAGTGAGGCTGGTGAGACTCTGGCACAGGCTGCCCAGGGAGGCTGTGGCTGCCTCCTGCCTGGAGGTGTTCAAGGCCAGGCTGGATGAGGCCCTGAGCAAGCTGTGCTGGTGGGAGGTGTCCCTGCAGGGGGGATTGGAAATGGTTGGTCTCTAAGGTGCCTTCCAACCCAACCCATCCTATGAATCTATGAAATGCTTAGCAGAGGAGAGAGCAGAGGAAGGTTAGAGGAAATGCAGAGCTCTTCATCGCCTGCAGCTCTTTGAAGCAATGTGGAAGGCAGCAGGGATGCTATGGGCAAGAGAGTCCCAGGCTTGTGAGCCAGCATGGAAGTGGATCTGAAGACTGATCACACAGATGAAGGTTAAAGCTTCTGATGGGGATTGCCTGAACTGAAAGGAATTAGAGGGCAGTGCTAAGGCTCCTAGAGAGACAATGCCCATGGGCTCCCTGAATGAGGATGTGCCACTGCTCCCCCAGGCATCAGGAGCTAGACTGACAATCAAACACAATCTGTGCTTTCCCTTGTTAGGCTCAGGCTGACCTCTGTTTGCAGCTTCACAGCACAGCCCAGGATCATTAAAGCTATTTTTACAAGCTCAGGAACTTCCTGGCACACATTTCTGGACAGCTTTCAGCCATCTCTCCTGTGACTGGAAGTGCTCTGTGATACCATTCTGTGCCTTATGGTTGCAATGTCCAAACTGCTGAAGCTCCTCTGCCTCTCTTCCCCTGGCTGTGGCTGAATCCATCAGCCAACTGCGTGCCCATGGTTAGCCCTGAAACATGACAGATGAGACTGGAACCACTCCATGCTGGGAACACAACTGCTGGATCAGCACAGCATGGTTCAGAGGACAACTGCACATGGAGCCACATTCCAGGACACAAAAGGTCATCTTCATAGAGGCACAGAATGGGAGGGGTTGGAAGGGACCTCTGGAAGGTGTCCAGAGCAGGGCCACGAGGAGCAGCAGAGGGCTGGAGCTGCTCTGCTGTGAGCACAGCCTGAGGGAGTTGGGGTTGTGCAGGCTGGAGAGGAGAAGGCTCCCAGGAGACCTCATTGTGGCCTTGCAGGATCTGCAGGGGGCTCCAAGAAAGCTGGGGAGGGACTTTTGAGGCTGTCAGGGAGGGATAGGACTGGGGGGGATGGAGCAGAACTAGAAGTGGGGAGATTGAGATTGGCTGTGAGGAAGAAGTTGTTCCCCAGGAGGGTGGTGAGAGCCTGGCACAGGCTGCCCAGGGAGGTGGTGGCAGCCTCCTGCCTGGAGGTGTTTGCAGCCAGGCTGGAGGTGGCTGTGAGCAACCTGCTGCAGTGTGAGGTGTCCCTGCCCATGGCAGGGGGTTGGGACTGGCTGAGCCTTGAGCTCCCTTCCAGCACTGACAGTTCTGTGATTCTATGAAATCACCCAGCCCAACCCCCTGCCAGAGCAGGGTCACCCAGGGCAGGGCACACAGGAACACAGCCAGGTGAGTCCTGAAAGTCTCCAGAGAAGAAGACTCCACAACCTCTCTGGGCAGCCTGCTCCAGATGTTTCTCCTCATGCCGAGGTGGAACGCTGTGTTCCAGCCTGTACTTGCTGCTCCTTGTCCTGGGGCCCCTGAGAAGGGCCTGGAGCCTTCATCTTGGCACCCACCCCTCAGATATTGATAGATATTGATCAGGTTCCCTCTCAGTCTTCTCTTCTCCAGGCTAAACATCTCCAGGGCTCTCAAGCTTTCTTCACCATGGGAGTGATATTCAAGTCCCTTCTTCATCCTCATCTCCCCCATTGGATTCTCTCCATCTCTGTCTCTCTTCAACTGAGGAGGCCAAAACTGGATACAGTATTCCAGGTGTGGTCTCAGCAGGGCAGAGCAGAGCGGGGAGAGAACCTCCCTCCTTTTTCAAGATTTCATTAGGTAGGCAAAACTCCTCCACATGTACATTGCCTTCCAGTCCACTCATGTCTGCTGGTCTCTAAACCATCTTCCTTCCTTCCTTCCTTCCTCCCTCCCTCCCTTCCTTCCTCCCTCCCTCCCTCCCTTCCTTCCTTCCTCCCTCCCTCCCTCCCTTCCTTCCTCCCTTCCTTCCTCCCTCCCTTCCATCCTCCCTTCCTCCCTCCCTTCCTTCCTTCCTCCCTCCCTTCCTTCCTCCCTCCCTTCCTTCCTTCCTCCCTTCCTCCCTCCCTACCTCCCTTCCTTCCTCCCTCCCTCCCTTCCTTCCTCCCTCCCTCCCTTCCTTCCTCCCTCCCTCCCTTCCTTCCTCCCTCCCTCCCTCCCTTCCTCCCTCCCTCCCTTCCTCCCTCCCTTCCTTCCTCCCTCCCTTCCATCCTCCCTTCCTTCCTCCCTCCCTTCCTTCCTCCCTTCCTCCCTTGCTTCCTCCCTTCCTCCCTCCCTTCCTTCCTTCCTCCCTCCCTTCCTTCCTCCCTCCCTTCCTTCCTCCCTTCCTTCCTTCCTTCCTCCCCCCTTCCTCCCTCCCTTCCTTCCTTCCTTCCTTCCTCCCTCCCTCCCTTCCTTCCTTCCTCCCTCCCTTCCTTCCTCCCTCCCTACCTCCCTTCCTTCCTTCCTTCCTCCCTCCCTACCTCCCTTCCTTCCTTCCTTCCTCCCCCCTTCCTCCCTCCCTTCCTTCCTTCCTTCCTTCCTCCCTCCCTCCCTTCCTTCCTTCCTCCCTCCCTTCCTTCCTCCCTCCCTACCTCCCTCCCTCCCTTCCTTCCTCCCTCCCTTCCATCCTCCCTTCCTCCCTCCCTCCCTTCCATCCTCCCTTCCTCCCTCCCTCCCTTCCTTCCTCCCTCCCTCCCTTCCTTCCTCCCTTCCTCCCTCCCTTCCTCCCTCCCTCCCTTCCTTCCTCCCTCCCTCCCTTCCTTCCTCCCTCCCTCCCTTCCTTCCTCCCTTCCTCCCTTGCTTCCTCCCTTCCTCCCTCCCTCCCTTCCTTCCTCCCTCCCTCCCTTCCTCCCTCCCTTCCTCCCTCCCTCCCTTCCTTCCTCCCTCCCTCCCTTCCTCCCTCCCATCCAAGGGTTTAGAGTTTAGAAGGAGTATTGTCTATCTGTACAGACAATTTTTGTCTGCCTTTACACTGGGAGCTGAAGACCCAAGCACAGGTGACTGTAGCTGTCATGTGCAGCCATGCTGCAATGTGCAAGCTGTGGGTTGTGTTTTCATAGAATCCTCAAGGATGCTCCTGGGATCATCAAGTCCAACCATAACCCAACTCCCATGACCACTAAACTGTACTTTGAAGCACCTCAACCACAGCTTCTTGAACACCCCCAGGCATGGGGACTCCACCACCTCCCTGGGCAGCCTGTGCCAATCCCTGACCACTCCTGCAGCAAAGGAATTGTTCCTCCTCTCCAACCTACCCCTCCCCTGGCACAATTTCAGGCCATTCCCTCTTGTTCCATCACCTGAGACTAGGGAGAAGAGACCAACATCAGCCTCACTGCAGCCTCCTTTCAGGTACTGTAAGAGTATTCTCTTGGCAGTGAGCAGCAGTCTGGGGTTTACAAAGCTCTTCTGGTCACCCTCCCTCTCCTGGCAGTGAGGACAATGCACTTGTAGAGCCTTACAGGACCTCATTTCCAAGCAATGAAGACCTCAAAGCCATCTGCTTCAGATGCTACTATTGATCATCACCTCAAGCACATGTCACCAGAGCTGAACTGAAATAAATCTATTTCTGATCTCATCTTATGCTTGAAATATGCTTCAGGAAAGTGATGGTGCCCCTGGACTGGGCACTGGGGGAGCCACACCTTGAGTCCTGTGCTCTGTTCTGGGCCACTCACTCCAAGAAGGACATTGAGGGCTGGAGCAGGTCCAGGGAAGGGCAATAAAGCTGGGGAAGGGTCTGGAGAAGAGGGCTGGGGAGGAGCAGCTGAGGGAGCTGGGGGGTGCTAAAAATTTCAGTTCTATGATTCTGTTGGTCAGACACTGGCACAGGCTGCCCAGGGAGGTGGTGGAGTCCCCATCCCTGGAGGGGTTCCAGAAAGGTGTGGCCATGGCACTTGGGGCCATGGTTAGATGGCCATGGTTGATGGTTTGAGTTGGACTGGATGGTCTTAGAGGGCTCTCCCAACCCAAACAGGTTTATGATTCTATGTATAATCAAACACCAAACTCTACTGACCTACCATTAAGACCACCAGGAAGGACAGTGCCAAACTGGAATGTTCCTGGCTGCTGCCTGACAGAAACTATCAACTCCTGAGCAGCTCAGCAATCCCTGAGGGACAAGAAAGGCTAAGGCAGGGTCAGTCCCTGCCTCACAGGCTGGGGGTTTTACCTCCAGGAGGCAAGGCCTTGCTTCTCACCTCCAGAGCAGGAGGCTATTTTTTGTCTCCCCATCAGGGCTGGCATTTCTCTGCAAAGAGTCAGCTTTACACTGCCCCAGAAGGCAAACCAGAGTGAAGCCAATTTCTGCCCAATGGTCCTTCCACTGTCACTTGGTTGTGTGTTACTCAAGCTACAGGGAGCTGTCACCAGTGAGGTCCCAGATGACTGAAACTGGCCAAGGTGGTCCCCAGCCACAGGAAGGGTTGGATGGAGGAACCTGGAAGCTCCAGGCCTGGCAGCCTGAGCTCAGTGCCAGGGAAGTGATGGAGCAGATTATCCTGGGGGCAATAACTGCACCTGAAGGATGGCCAAGGGCTCAGGCCCAGCCAGCAGGGATTCAGGCAGGGCAGGTCCTGCCTCTCCAGCCTGATCTCCTTCCATGCCCAGGGGACTGCCTGGTGGCTGTGGGGCAGGCTGTGGATGGAGTCTGCCTGGACTGCAGCAAGGCCTTTGCCACCATCCCCCACAGCAAGCTCCTGGCCAAGCTGTCAGCCCCTGGCTTGGACAGCAGCTCTCTGAGCTGGGTTAGGAACTGGCTGGAGGCTGAGCCCAGAGAGTGGTGGTGAATGGTGCCACAGCCAGCTGGCAGCCAGGCACCAGTGCTGTGCCCCAGGGAGCAGTGCTGGGCCCCAGCCTGGTCAATATCTTCATTGATGATCTGGATGAGGGCATTGAGTCAGGCATCAGTAAATTTGCAGATGGCACCAAGCTGAGGGCAGGAGTTGATCTGTTAGAGGGCAGAAGGGCTCTGCAGAGGGACCTTGCCAGGCTGGGCAGATGGGCAGAGGCCAACAGGATGGCATTCAACAAGTCCAAGTGCCAGGGGCTGCACTTTGGCCACAGCAACCCCAGGCAGAGCTACAGGCTGGGGGCAGAGTGGCTGAGAGCAGCCAGGCAGAGAGGGACCTGAGGGTAGTGGCTGACAGCAGCTGAACAGGAGCCTGCAGTGTGCCCAGGTGGCCAAGAAGGCCAAGGGCATCCTGGCCTGCATCAGGAACAGTGTGGCCAGCAGGAGCAGGGAAGTCCTTGTGCCCTGTGCTCAGCACTACTTAGGCCACACCTTGAGTACTGTGTCCAGTTCTGGGCTCCTCAGCTCAAGAAGGACATTGAGAGACTTGAAGGTGTCCAGAGAAGGGCAAGGAGGCTGGGGAGGGGTCTGGAGCACAGCCCTGTGAGGAGAGGCTGAGGGAGCTGGGGTTGCTTAGCCTGCAGAAGAGGAGGCTCAGGGGAGACCTTCTTGCTCTCTGCAACTCCCTGAAGGGAGGTTGTAGCCAGGTGGGGGTTGGGCTCTTCTGCCAGGCATCCAGCAGCAGAACAAGAGGACACAGTCTCAAGCTGTGCCAGGGGAGGTTTAGGCTGGAGGTGAGGAGAAAGTTCTTCCCAGAGAGAGTTGTTAGCCACTGGGATGTGCTGCCCAGGGAGGTGGTGGAGTCCCCATCCCTGGAGGTGTTCAAGAGGGGATTGGATGTGGCACTTGGTGCCATGGTCTAGTCATGAGGTCTGTGGTGACAGCTTGGACTCGATGAGCTTTGAGGTCTCTTCCAACCTTGGTGATACTCTGACACTGTGACACTGTGCTGCACCACTGTCATGTATCAGTGAGCCACTGCAAGCACCTGTCAGCAGTGTACATGGGAGGTTCTCTCTCTCCATCAGCAGACTCCTGTGTAGAGCAAGGATTCAACAAGTAGGATCCAAGGAGCAGCTGGACAGAGCCATCTCAACTTTGGGCCCAGATGCCAATAAGTAAGGTAAGCCTCAGATTTATAGTCATAGAATGGGTTGGGTTGGAAGGGACCTTCAAGATCATCCAGTTCCAACCCCCTGCCATGGGCAGGGACCCCTCCCACCAGCACAGGCTGCTCAGGGCCTCATCCAGCCTGGCCCTGAACACCTCCAGGGAGAAGGCAGCCACAGCCTCCCTGGGCAGCCTGTGCCAGAGTCTCACCACCCTCACTGCAAATAATTTCTTATCTCCAGTCTCAATCTGCCCTGCTCCAATTTGTGGGACCCAAGCACAAATCCAGGATGGGAGAGGAGTGGCTCAAAAGTGTCTGGAGAGAAGACCTTGGGGGTGTGAGTTGGTGACTAACTCCCCAGGAGCCAGCACTGGTCCCTGGCAGCCCAGCAGGCAGCTGAGTGCTGAGCTGCAGCCAGAGCAGGGAGAGCAGCAGCACAGGGAGGGGATTCTGCCCCTCTGCTCTGCTCTGCTCAGCCCCCACCTGCAGCACTGCCTCCAGCTCTGGGCCCCCAGCACAGGAAGGACCTGGAGCTGCTGGAGAGGGTCCAGAGGAGGCTATGAAGATGATCAGAGAGCTGCAGAACCTCCCCTGTGGGGCCAGGCTGGGAGAGCTGGGGCTGTGCAGCCTGGAGAAGGCTCCAAGGGACACAATGACAACAGGAAGGCTCCAAGTGCCAGACTGAAATAGAAACTCCTGAAGGGCTTCTTGATGAAGCTTGGCTCTTTCACTGGCTTTAATCCTTCCAACACTTCCTAAACATTTCTCCTGATGACAGAAAGAAGGGGGTGGGAGTCTCTGCCTCTAAAGCACCAAAGCCAGCTCTTGCTGCTGCTGCTGCAGCTAATGAGGCATTTACCCAACTTGTTCAGAGCTTCTTCAGGGCTTGGCAGCTCGTGGTGAAGGAGAACAGACATGGAGCTGTGGAAGCCTTTGCTGCCCTTGTGTTCAGAGAGCCAGGGTTGGCAGTTTTAGCAGCAAGGAACAAATGTGCAGATTGCTAATGAGAGCTTCAGAGGAGCAGGGAGCACCCTGAGCAGGACATCCATCCCCAGTGCACACAGCCCTGCTGGGTGGCCTCTGCCCAGAGCACCTCCTGTCCAGGGGGATGGGAACAAACCCAGCTCCTCACACAGGAGATACCAAAGGCCAGGGGCAGAGGCAGGCTTGGGGTCTGTCACACACACAGCTACAGTGAGTGTGCAAAGCCCAGGCAACAGCAAGGGGCAGAGACTCCACTGCTGCTGCAGCCCTGACTGAGGAAATTGCCTACACCCATTTCAGTTCCTTCCTTACCTGCTCTGGAACTGCCAAACTGCTCCCACAGGCTTGGCTCTCTCGCTGCCCTACAGACACAGTCTCTGCTTCCTGCTGCTACCCCAGGGTCCCTTCCTGTTCTTGCCCTTGCATGTCCCCTCTCTGCCCCCCTCAGACAGCCTTTCTCAGCCAACTGGAAATCCTCTTTCTGGCTCTCTGCACACAGCTGATCACAATGTTCAGCCCCTGTGTGAAGAGCAGCAGAGTGAAGGGCAGCAGAGGCCCTGCAGCACAGAGCTCCTAAGCCAAGCCTCTCTCTCAGCCCACTGCTCCTGCACGCCTGCTCTGGCCTCTGCTTCTGGTTACAGGGAATAGAATAGAAGAGAGTAGAATAGAAGAGAGTAGAACAGAATAGAATAGAATAGAATAGAATAGACCAGGTTGGAAAAGACCTTTGAAGATCATCCAGTCCAACCTCTCACCCAGCACCATCTGATCCACTCAACCATGGCACCAAGGGCCTCATCCAGGCTCTTCCTAAACACCTCCAGGGATGGGGACTCCACCACCTCCCTGGGCAGCTCATTCCAGTGGCCAATCTCTCTGTCTGGGAAGAACTTTCTCCTGCCCTCCAGCCTAAACCTCCCCTGGCACAGCTTGAGACTGTGTCCTCTTGTTCTGGTGCTGGGTGCTTGGGAGAAGAGACCAACCCCCACCTGGCTACAACCTCCCTTCAGGGAGTTGCAGAGAGCAAGAAGGTCTCCCCTGAGCCTCCTCTTCTGCAGGCTAAGCAACCCCAGCTCCCTCAGCCTCTCCTCACAGGGCTGTGCTCCAGACCCCTCCCCAGCCTCCTTGCCCTTCTCTATCAATATCTGAGGGGTGGGGGGCAGGAAGGGGCCAGGCTCTGGGCAGTGGTGTCCTGGGACAGGACAAGAGGCAATGGGCACAAACTGGAAGCCAGGAGGTTCCACCTCAACCTGAGGAGAAACTTCTTTGGTGTGAGGCTGCTGAGCCCTGGAGCAGGCTGCCCAGAGAGGTTGTGGAGTCTCCTGCTCTGGAGCCTTTCCAGCCCCACCTGGCTGTGTTCTGTGTGCCCTGCCCTGGGTGCCCTGCTCTGGCAGGGGGCTGGGCTGGGTGATCTCTGGAGGTGCCTTCCAACCATTAACATCCTAAGATTCTATGATTCCCATGGAACTACTAAGTTGATGCCCATCAGAGCAAACTGCATTTAATAACTGCTCCTGTTGGAAGCACAAGCTCCTACCAGCTGCTGCTGAGCCCCTAGGCCAGAACAGCAACAGCTGATTTGCACTAAAATGGCTGCCCCTGTTGTCAGCATTTGGCTGGGCAAGGGCCTACAAAGAGCAACAGAGTTGTGTAGGGCACAGCTGAGCTAGGGAGTCACAGCATCACAGCATGGGTTGAGTTGGAAGGGACCCCAAAGCTCATCCAGCTCCAACCCCCTGCCCTGGGCAGGGACACCTCCCACCAGCCCAGGCTGCTCAGGGCCTCATCCAGCCTGGCCCTGAACACCTCCAGGGAGAAGGCAGCCACAGCCTCCCTGGGCAACCTGTGCCAGAGTCTCACCAGCCTCACTGGAAAGAATTCCTTCCTCATCTCCAGTCACAATCTGCCCTCTCCCAGCTCAGAGCCATTGCCCCTTGGCCTGTCACTGCCAGCCCCTGGCTAAAGCTCTCCCCAGCTCTCCTGGAGCCCTTCAGGTACTGAAATGCTGCACTAAGGCTGCCTGGAGCCTTCTCCAGGCTGAACAACTCTCTCAGCCTGTCCCCACAGGGGAGGTTCTCCAGCCCTCTGGCCATTGTTATGACCTCCACTGGAACCTCTCCAGCAGCTCCAGGTCCTTGTGCTGGGGCCCCCAGAGCTGGAGGCAGTGCTGCAGGTGGGGGCTGAGCAGAGCAGAGCAGAGGGGCAGAATCCCATCCCCTGACCTGCTACTCTCAGTGCTTTGGATGCAGCCCAGCCCATGGCTCATGTCAAGCACCCCAGGCAGCAGCAGCCCAAAGTCCTTCTCTTCAAGGCTGCTCTCAGCACTCCTCATCCAGCCTGCAGAGAATTCTTGCACACAGAATATTCTGTAGGCTCAAAAGGCAGCAAACACCTCAATGGTTGGGGTTTTATCTCTGCTGGTTACATTCTTCACACCCCACAGCATATACAGAGAGAGAATTGCTGACACAGGATCACAGATCTGTCAGGGTTGGAAGGGAGCTCAAGGCTCAGCCAGCCCCAACCCCCTGCCATGGGCAGGGACACCTCACACTGCAGCAGGTTGCTCACAGCCACCTCCAGCCTGGCTGCAAACACCTCCAGGCAGGAGGCTGCCACCACCTCCCTGGGCAGCCTGTGCCAGGCTCTCACCACCCTCCTGGGGAACAACTTCTTCCTCACAGCCAATCTCAATCTCCCCATTTCTAGTTCTGCTCCATCCCCCCCAGTCCTATCCCTCCCTGACACCCTCAAAAGTCCCTCCCCAGCTTTCTTGGAGCCCCCTGCAGATCCTGGAAGGCCACAATGAGGTCTCCTGGGAGCCTTCTCCTCTCCAGCCTGCACAACCCCAACTCCCTCAGTCTGTGCTCACAGCAGAGCAGCTCCAGCCCTCTGCTCCTCCTCCTGGCCCTGCTCTGGACACCTTCCAGCCCCTCCAGAGCCTTCCTGGCACAGAGGCTCCAGAGCTGGCCCCAGAGCTGCAGCTGTGGGCTCAGCAGAGTGGAGCAGAGGGGCAGAATCCCCTCCCTGGCCCTGCTGGCCACACTTCTCTTGCTGCAGCCCAGGCCCTGCTTGGCTCTCTGGGCTGCAAGTGCTCCCTGCTGGCTCCTGCTGAGCTTCTCCTCCCCCAGCACCCCCAAGGCCTTTTCTGCAGGGCTGCTCTCCAGCCAGTCCCTGCCCAGCCTGTATTGGTGCCTGGGATTGCCCTGCCCCAGCTGCAGGACCTTGCCCTTGGTCTTGTTGACCCTCCTGAGGCTGTCCTGGGCCCAGCTCTGCAGCCTGTCACACAATTATATTCTGGAGGCAGCAGAGCATTGCCACTTCCATGTTGGTAGAGCACTTCTCTTCTTGCTGTGGGTGAGCCACACTTCTGCACTCCAGTAAAGTTCTGCTACACACATTACTAGGGTCCAGACCTAGACTGGAAGACAACCTAACATAGAATCATAGAATCAACCAGGTTGGAAAAGACCTCAGAGATCACCAAGTCCAACCTGGCACCCTGCACCATCTAATCAACTAAACCATGGCACCAAGGGCCTCATCCAGGCTCTTCCTAAACACCTCCAGGGATGGGGACTCCACCACCTCCCTGGGCAGCACATCCCAGTGGCCAACTCCTCTTGCTGGGAAGAACTTTCTCCTCCCCTCCTCTCCTCCCCTAAACCTCCCCTGGCACAGCTTGAGACTCTGTCCTCCTGTTCTGGGGCTGGCTGCCTGGGAGAGGAGACCAACCCCAGCTGTCTACACCATGTCCCAGCAGTCCCTGCTCAGGGCCATGGCTATGGGTCTGGACTGGCAGCTTCTGGTCACTTTGTTCCATCTCATCACTGCTATGGCAAATGGCAACAGGTTTGAGTTCTCAGCTTTTCCATCATGGGAAATCCCTCAGTAGTTGGCAGGAGGCAAAGCTCAGTTACCTTAGCTTCAGCCCCCTGCAACTAAAGGGAACTAAATGAACTGATTCAGCCTCCTTCCCTTCCCTCTGAAGCCAGAGCTGTGTTCCTTACCCTCAAAGGGATGCTAGAAGTGTGCTTTGATAATCTCTGCAGCAGCAGCCCTGCCAGCACAGACTGCTCCTCTCCAGCCCCATGCCTGCCACTGCTCCTCTCTAGAGCTGTTTGGGTTGGAGAAGCCCTCTGAGGTCATCCAGTCCAACCACCAGCCCAACACCACCATGGCCATTAAACCACATCCCAAAGAGCCATGTCCACATGAATCCTGAACACCTCCAGGGATGGGGACTCCACCACACAGTGAACTGCACTCAGCAGGTTAAAATGAGCTGGCAGAGGGAAGAATGCTCAGTTAGGCCCAGCTGAACTCTCCCTGGGGCTGCACACATCCCCAGCACAACAGGGGCCAGACTCTGCTTCTGTGATCCACCTGGCTTCACACTCAGCATTTCTGCTTTGGCTGCCAGAATCACAGACTCAGAGAATGCTTTGGGTTGGAAGGGACCTCCAAAGGTCCTCCAAGTTTTGCCTTATGTTCACATGCAGCCTGCTCTGCTCCAGCCTGCCCCACTGCCCCTTGTCCTCTCACTGGACATCACCTGCTCTCCCAAAGGCAGCCCCTCACCTATCCTGGTCCTTGAGGCTGTTCTTTCCCAGATGCCAGACTCTACATTTGGCCTTGCTGGATTTCACTCTGTTTGTCCCCAGCCAGCTCTCAGTCTGACAGCACAGCCTGAGGGCTGTCAGCCACTGCTCCCAGTTTGGTGCCATCAGCAACCCTGCTGCCAGTGCCCTCTGTGCCCTCAGCCAGGTTGTTGATGAAGATATTGAACAGCACTGCTGACCCCTGAGGGACTTCCAAGACACCAATGGAATGAGGTTAACTTATCTGTTGCTGTCACTCTGTGTCCAATCCCTAACATGATTTATCTTTTACTCACAGTCTTTGTGTCTAAGCTAGGCACTGGCTCAGACTGTCACAGGGGGGTATGGATTATATAGAGATTGGATATCAGGAAGAAGTTCTTCACTGTGAGGCTGCTGGAACACTGGGGCAGGTTGCCCAGGGTGCTGGTTGAGGCTCCATGCCTGGAGATATTCAAGGTGAGGCCCTGGGCAACCTGATCTAGTGGAGGATGTCCCTGCTGAGTGCAGGGGGGCTGGACTGGATGAGCTTTGGAGCTCCCTTCTGGCCTGGACCATGCTCTGATTCTATGATTCCATGGCTTGCTTCCATTCCTCTCCTAGGAAGGACTGCCAGGAAAATCCTTTCAGTGAGCTGAGACTCAATTGTCATCCCCAGACTCTGACACTACAGGAAGGAACTCCTTAGGTGTGCTGGGAGTGTGCCCAGAGCAGCCCTCAGTGCACTGAAATGCTCAGCCTGCCAAACCAAGACTCCTTAAAGACAAAGGCCCCAAAGCAACTGCAGTCACCTCCTGCATGAAGCAGGCACTGCTGTGTTGCTGAGATTCAAGCTCCCCCTCATGGCCAGACCACAACCCGAGTCTCACCACCCTCACTTCACTTTCTTCATAGTAGCACAGTATCAGTCAGGGCTGGAATGGAATGGAATGGAATGGAATGGAATGGAATGGAATGGAATGGAATGGAATAGAATAGAATAGAATAGAATAGAATAGAATAGAATAGAATAGAATAGAATAGAATAGAATAGAATAGAATAGAATAGGACCAGGTTGGAAGAGACCTTCAAGATCATTGAGTCCAACCTATCAACCAATCCAACACCACCTAAACAACTAACCCATGGCACCAAGCACCCCATCAAGTCTCCTCCTGAACACCTCCAGGGATGGGGACTCCACCACCTCCCTGGGCAGCACATCCCAATGGCCAATCACTCTCTCTGTGTAGAACTTCCTCCTAACCTCCAGCCTAAACCTCCCCTGGCACAGCTTGAGACTGTGTCCTCTTGTTCTGCTGCTGGCACAGGGCTGTGCTCCAGACCCCTCCCCAGCCTCCTTGCCCTTCTCTGGACACCTTCCAGCAAGTCAACCTCCTTCCTAAACTGAGGAGCCCAGAACTGGACACAGGACTCAAGGTGTGGCCTAAGCAGTGCTGAGCACAGGGCACAATGACCTCCCTGCTCCTGCTGGCCACACTCTTCCTGATGCAGGCCAGGATGCCATTGGCCCTCCTGGCTGCCTGGGCACAATGCTGGCTCATGTTCAGCCTACCATCAACCAGCACCCCCAGGTCCCTCTCTGCCTGGCTGCTCTCAGCCACTCTGCCCCCAGCCTGTAGCACTGCCTGGGGTTGCTGTGGCCAGTGATCAGAACCTGGCACTTGGATGTGTTCAATCTCCTGCCCTTGGCCTCTGCCCATCTGCCCAGCCTGGCAAGGGCCCTCTGTGGTTGGAAGGGACCACAAGGATCAGCCAGTTCCAACCCCCCTGCCATGGGCAGGGACACCCCACACTAGGTCAGGCTGCCCAGAGCCTCATCCAGCCTGGGCTTAAACACCTCCAGGGACAGGGCCCCAGCCACCTCCCTGGACAACCCATTCCAGGGCTTCACCACTCTCATGGGGAAGAACTTCCTCCTCCCCTCCAGCCTGAATCTCCCCACCTCCAGCTTCATTCCATTCCCCCCAGTCCTATCACTGCCTGAGATCCTGAGCAGTCCCTCCCCAGCCTTCTTGGAGCCCCCTGCAGATCCTGCAAGGCCACAATGAGGTCACCTCAGAGCCTTCTCCTCTCCAGCCTGCACAGCCCCAACTCCCTCAGTCTGTGCTCACAGCAGAGCAGCTCCAGCCCTCTGCTCCTCCTCGAGGCCCTTCTCTGGACACCTTCCAGCGCCTCCAGATCCCTCTTGCAATAGAGGCTCCAGACCTGGAGGCAGTACTCCAGGTGGGGTCTCCCCAGAGCTGAGCAGAGGGGCAGAATCCCCTCCCTGGCCCTGCTGGCCACACTTCTCTTGCTGCAGCCCAGGATCATCTCCAGTCTCAGTCTCCCTGCTTCCAGCTCAAGCCATTGCTTCTCATCCTGCCCTTGCAGACAAGGCCTTGTGATGACTTGCTGGAGAAAGCTCTGTGCTCACTGAAGCCTTCCCCATGTCTGGGCTGTGTGACAGCAGCAGCCTTGGCTGCTCTGCAACGTGTCCCATCAGAGCTCTGGTGTGACCTCACATGCCTCAGAGCACAAAAGCTATTTCACCACTACTGAAAAGACTCCAAGGAATAGTTGGGATTGCTGGAATGGCTTGAGAGGACACCAAAGAATTCCAGGCAGAGAATGGCTGTTTAATGCCTGCCAGCACCATGGGTTGCACACAGACTCCTGGATCAAACCCCCCTCTGCCTTGCTTTGCTCTGGCTCCTGACTGCTCTTTCCCAGCTGAGGTTTGTCCTCCTTTTCCTTCAGAGACATATTCCTACTGACCTGAGCTCCACTGGATGCATTGTAGCTGACTGCAGAGGCCTCAGCTCCACTGTTAAGACAGAACTGAGAGCTGTGCTCTTGAAGGCATTGGTGCAGATGCACAGTAGCATGGCCTTGCCACATCTCTCAGCAGCTTCCTAATTGCTCCATGAAGGTAATTACATAGAATACATAGAATACATAGAATAAACCAGGTTGGAAGAGACCTTCAAGATCATTGTGTCCATCCCATCAACCAATCCAACACCGCCCAAGCAACTAACCCACGGCACCAAGCACCCTGTCAAGTCTTCTCCTGAACACCTCCAGTGATGGCGACTCCACCACCTCCCCAGGCAGCCCATTCCAATGTGCAATCACTCTCTCTGTATAGAACTTTTTCCTAACATCCAGCCTGAACCTCCCCTGGCGCAGCCTGAGACTGTGTCCTCTTGTTCTGGTACTGCTTGCCTGGGAGAAGAGACCAACATCCATCTGTCTACAACCTCCCTTCAGGTAGTTGTAGAGAGTAATAAGGTCACCCCTGAGTCTCCTCTTCTCCAGGCTAAGCAACCCCAGCTCCCTCAGCCTCTCCTCACAGGGCTGTGCTCCAAGCCCCTCACCAACTTTGTTGCCCTTCTCTGGACACCTTCCAGCAAGTCAACCTCCTTCCTAAACTGAGGAGCCCAGAACTGGACACAGGACTCAAGGTGCAGTGCAGTGTACAGGGGCAGAATGACCTCCCTGCTCCTGCTGGCCACACTGTTCCTGATGCAGGCCAGGATGCCATTGGCCCTCTTAGCTGCCTGGGCACACTGCAGGCTCATGTTCAGTCTACCATCGACCAGCACCCCCAGGTCCCTCTCTGCCTGACTGCTCTCAGCCACTCTGACCCCAGCCTGTAGCACTGCCTGGGGTTGCTGTGGCCAATGTGCAGCACCTGGCACTTGGATGTGTTCAATCTCCTGCCCTTGGCCTCTGCCCATCTGCCCAGCCTGGCAAGGTCCCTCTGCAGAGCTCTCCTACCCTCTAACAGATCAACTCCTGCCCCCAGCTTGCTGTCAGCTGCACATTTACTGCTGATGGACTCAATGCCCTCATCCAGATCATCAATAAAGATGTTAAAGAGCATGGGGCCCAGCACTGCTCCCTGGGGCACACCACTGGTGCCTGGCTGCCAGCTGGCTGTGGCACCATTCACCACCACTCTCTGGGCTCAGCCTCCAGCCAGTTCCTAACCCAGCTCAGAGAGCTGCTGCCCAAGCCAGGGGCTGACAGCTTGGCCAGGAGCTTGCTGTGGGGGACAGTGTCAAAGGCCTTGCTGAGATCCAGGTAGACTACATCCACAGCCTGCCCCACATCCACCAGGCAGGTCACCTGATCATAGAAGGAGCTCAGGTTGGTCAGGCAGGACCTGCCCTTCCTAAACCCATGCTGGCTGGGCCTGATCCCTTGGCCATCCTCTAAGTGTTGTGTGATTGCACTCAGGATGACCTGCTCCATAATCTTTCCTGGCACTGAGGTCAGGCTGACAGGCCTGGAATTCCCTGGCTCATCCAACCGGCCCTTCTTGTGGATGGGCACCACGTTGGCCAGCTTCCAGTCAGCTGGGATCTCTCCAGTGAGCCAGGACTGATGAAAAATCATGGAGAGTGTCTTGGCAGCTCATCTGCCAGCTCTCTCAGCACCCTAGGATGGATCCCATCTGGTCCCATGGACTTGTGGGGGTCTAAGCTGCTGAGGAGAGCTCCTATCACTTGCTCATGGAACACAGGGAAACTGCAGCTCCCTGGCTCCCTCTGCCAGCTCTGCAGGCCAGCTGTCTGGTAGATGTTCTTTCCCGCTAGTAAAAACTGAGGTAAAGAAGGTGTGAAGTACCTCTGCCTGAGCAAGCCCCAGAGTGGTTTCCTAAGTGCTCAAAACTAAAACCACAGAATCACAGAGGTGTCAGGGTTGGAAGGGACCTCAAGGACCATCCAGTTCCAAGCCATGGCCAGGGAAACCTCACACTAGATGAGGCTAAAGCAGCATGGAATCTAACTCCAGAAGTCTGGCAAGGGCTCATGGCCTTCTTCTGCATGTCCCTGATCCCCCAGGGCTGCAGGGAAAGCCAGCTTTAGTTCTGACTTGCATGGAAGTGTAAGGAGAAATCCATGTATCATAGAGTGGTGCAAGCCAGAAGGGAGCTCCAAAGCTCATCCAGTCCAACCCCCTGCACTCAGCAGGGACATCCTCCACTAGATCAGGTTGCCCAGGGCCTCCCCTTGAGTGTCTCCAGGTATGGAGCCTCAACCAGCACCCTGGGCAACCTGCCCCAGTGTTCCAGCAGCCTCACAGTGAAGAACTTCTTCCTGATATCCAATCTCTATATAAATACCTGTGACAGTCTGAGCCAGTGCCTAGCTTAGACACAAAGACTGTGAGTAAAAGATAAATCATGTTAGGGATTGGACACAGAGTGACAGCAACAGGTAAGTTAACCTCATTCCATTGGTGTCTTGGATGATAGGTTGGACTTTTGTACCCCAGAGCTCCTGCTCTTCCCTGGCACTTCTGCTTGCAATGTCTCACAGCATCACAGCTCACAGGGTGTCAGGGGGTGGAGGGGACCCAAAGAGATCATCCAGACCAACCCCCTGCCAGAGCAGGAGCAGAGAATCCAGCACAGGTCACACAGGAACACACCCAGACAGGGCTGGGAAGGCTCCAGAGAAGGAGACTCCACAACCTCTCTGGCTCCAGGGCTCTGGGACCCTCACAGTGCAGAAGTTCCTCCTCCTGTTGAGGTGGAACCTCCTGTGTTGCAGTTTCCATCCATTGCTCCTTGTCCTACCCCAGGGAGCAAGTGAGCAGAGCCTGTCCCTGTCCCTCCCTCCTGACCCCCAGCATTCAGATATTGATAGACATTGATTAAATCCCCTCTCAGCCTTCTCCTCTCCAGACTAACCACCCCCAGGTCCCTCAGCCTCTCCTCCCCAGGCAGTGCTCCATTCCCTAATCATCCTCATAGCCTCTGCTGGATCCTCTCCAGCAGATCCCTGTCCCTCCTGAACTGGGGAGCCCAGAGCTGAACACTGGACTCAAGATGGGGTCTCAGCAGGGCAGAGTCGAGGGGGAGGAGAACCTCCCTGGCTCTGCTGGACACACTCTGACTGCACCCCAGGATCCCATTGGCCTTCTTGGCCCCCAGGGCACATTGCTGTGCCATGCAGAGCTTGCTGCCCCCCAGCACTCCCAGGTCCCTCTCCCCAGGGCTGCTCTCCAGCAGATCTCCTCCCACTTCTCTTTCTCTCCAAGGCCAGGATAATCTGTGTCTTGTCTACTGTGTGAGGTACTAGGGAGAAGGGAGAGGGGGCAGAGGGAGCAGGTTTGGCTGTGTACAGCTTCCCCTGGAGGGGGGAAGAGGTGCAGCAAGCTCTCCCTGGGCTGCCCAGGAGGGTGCATCTGCAAAGATGTGTAAAGACATCTTGCACATGTTTTGTCACCTTACAGCATTTTGTATGTAGTCCACTGTGCAAACAGAACTTCATCTTGCTTCCAAATACATTCTGAGCTACTCTGGTCATCCATCCTGGAGGTATCTCTCCATCCTGGGGGTGACTCTCTGGTTGCTGGTTGGGGGGAGGGCAAATCCTAACCCTACAACAACCCCTGCAGATGTGTGTGTGCATTTACACCTGGGGGAGTGGTAAGTTACAGCTCATCCACCCAGGCTGAAGAGTGATGAGAGTGACCTGCAGGGAACACAACACTGAAAGCCTCCCCAGCCCCTGGCAGAGGGAAGAACAGCCCTGCCCCTCAGTGTCCAGGCAGCAGGAACTCTGAGGACAGAACTATGGAACTTTGCAAGTCAGCAACAAGGAGAGCTCTTGAAGTCACCAATCCTCTGCTAAGAGCACAGGCTGAGGGAGCTGGGGCTGTTCAGCCTGCAGGACTCTGGGGGGACCTTATCACTGCTTTCCAGTACTTGAGAGGGACCTACAGAAAGGCTGGAGAGGGACCTTTCATGAGGGTGTGGGGAGACAGGACAAGGGGGAATGGTTTGAACTTGAGGGTTGGACTGGAGCTGAGGAAGAAGTTCTGCAGCAGTGAAACTCTGGCACAGGCTGCCCAGGGAGGCTGTGGCTGCCTCCTCCCTGGGGGTGTTCAAGGCCAGGCTGGATGAAGCTTTGGGCAGCCAGCTCTAGGTGAGAGGCAGGGGGGGTGGAGGAGATGGTCTTTAAGGTCCCTTCCAACCTAAGCCATTCTGTGATGAACACAGGGGTTGAAAGGAGTATAAATGTCAGCTGAGAAACAGCAGACTGCACTTGCACCAGAGCAAGGAGGAGTTTTTGTACCCATCTGCAAACCTGCACTGTGTTCTTGACAGAGAACAGCACTGTCTGTAATTAATCCACAACCTTTTGGAGCTGTTGAAGGTAAATCCACCTTGACTGAATGAGCATCAGCTTCTCTTTGTGCTCCATTACCATCCTGCCAAGGAGTCTTTCAAGCACTACTTTCAGTAGGTGGCCAAGCTGTACCTGCTATTTCCTTCAGCACAGCTGTGTGATCATTGTCTGCCAGCTTCACAAATCCAACTGCATTCCTGAAGTGATCAATCCCCTCAAAGGACAAATCCAGAGGCTTTCCCTTCAGGAGATCTTCTACAAAGTCCTTGCTGTCTGAAAGAGCACCAACTGCTCTGTGGAGAGAAACACAACAGGAAGAGAACATCTGTGGGAATTGCACAGCTCACAGATGTCAGGGGTGGGAAGGGACCTCTGGAGACCTTCCAGTCCAACCCCCTGCCAGAGCAGGAGCAGAGAACCCAGCACAGGGCACACAGGAACACATCCAGACAGGGCTGGGAAGGCTCCAGAGAAGGAGACTCCACAACCTCTCTGGGCAGCCTGCTCCAGGGCTCTGGGACCCTCACAGGGAAGAAGTTCCTCCTTGTGTTGAGGTGGAGCCTCCTGTGCTGCAGTTTCCATCCATTGCCTCTTGTCCTATCCCAGGGAGCAAGTGAGCAGAGCCTGGCCCTGTCCCCTCCCTCTTAGAAGAGAACAGAATAGAATAAACCTGGTTGGAAGAGACCTTCAAGATCATCGAGTGCAACCTATCCCCCAGCACCATCTGATCAGCTAACCCATGGCACCAAGTGCCACATCCAATCCCCTCTTGAACACCTCCAGGGATGGGGACTCCACCACCTCCCTGGGCAGCACATCCCAATGGCCAACAACTCTCTCTGGGAAGAACTTTCTCCTCACCTCCAGCCTAAACCTCCCCTGGCACAGCTTGAGACTGTGTCCTCTTGTTCTGCTGCTGGCTGCCTGGCAGAAGAGACCAACCCCCACCTGGCTCCAACCTCCCTTCAGGCAGTTGCAGAGAGCAAGAAGGTCTCCCCTGAGCCTCCTCTTCTGCAGGCTAAGCAACCCCAGCTCCCTCAGCCTCTCCTCACAGGGCTGTGCTCCAGACCCCTCCCCAGCCTCCTTGCCCTTCTCTGGACACCTTCAAGTCTCTCAATGTCCTTCTTGAGCTGAGGGGCCCAGAAGTGGACACAGGACTCAAGGTGTGGCCTAAGCAGTGCTGAGCACAGGGCACAAGGACTTCCCTGCTCCTGCTGGCCACACTCTTCCTGATGCAGGCCAGGATGCCCTTGGCCTTCTTGGCCCCCTGGGCACACTGCTGGCTCCTGTTTAGGCAGCTGTCAATCAGCACCCCCAGGTCCCTCTCTGCCTGGCTGCTCTCAGCCACTCTGACCCCAGCCTGTAGCTCTGCCTGGGGTTGTTTTGACCCCCAGCCCTCAGCTATTGATAGACATTGATCAGATCCCTCTCAGTCTTCTCCTCTCCAGACTAGCCACCCCCAGGGCTCTCAGCCTCTCCTCCCCAGGCAGTGCTGCAGTCCCTTCAGCAGCCTTGTAGCCCTCCCTTGATCTCTCTCCAGCAGATCCCTGTCCCTCCTGAGCTGGGCCAAGTCTCATCCATTAACAGTCATTGGGAGCCATGTAAATGGCTCCTAATCATTACAGCCCCCAGTGTCCCACAGGCTGCTTAGCCTCAGTTGATGCCCTGCTCAGGTAGCTGTGTGCTAGTTCCTGTCAGTATTTATGATGATCATTTTCTGCAGGCTCACACACCCTGCCAGAATCCCCCAGGAACAGCAAGGCAGAGCTGGCAGCAGCTGCAGCTCCTCAGCAGAGGGTAGGTCTGCTCTGAAAGGCCCAGATACTAGGATGAACATGTGTCAGCTTCCTCTGTGCACCCCACT
The DNA here is from genome assembly GCF_014839835.1 of Dryobates pubescens. Classification (NCBI taxonomy): domain Eukaryota; kingdom Metazoa; phylum Chordata; class Aves; order Piciformes; family Picidae; genus Dryobates; species Dryobates pubescens. Next base: position 1,346,162 of record NC_071639.1, read on the forward strand.
GACATGAGATGCTCACCTGGAAGCCTTTCCTTTCCCCTTGTTAATGCAATGTTTTCATCTCCTGGCAGATGAACAGAGCACTCTGAGATTCTGCTTCATTCAAACTGCCTCCAGAGTGATCCCCAGTGGCCACCCCAGGGCTCAGTGCTGGGCCCACTTCCCTTTGCCATCCATATCACTGCTGTCTTTATCAAGGATATGGATGAGGGGACTGAGGCACCCTCAGTGAGTGCAGATGGCACCAAACTGGGTGGCAGTGTTGATCTGCTGGAGGGTAGAAAGGCTCTGCAGAGGGATCTGGAGAGGATGGATGGATGGATGGATGGGCTGAGGCCAATGGGATGAGGTTCAACAAGGCCAAGTGCTGGGTCCTGCACTTGGGTCACAACAGCCCCATGAATGCTCCAGGCTGGGGCAGAGGGCTGGAAACTACCCAGCAGAACAGGACCTGGGGGTGCTGGGTGACAGCAGCTGGACATGAGCCAGCAGTGCCCAGGGGACCAAGAAGGCCACCAGCAGCCTGGCCTGGAGCAGCAGTGGTGTGGGCAGCAGGAGCAGGGCAGGGATGGTGCCCCTGGACTGGGCACTGCTGAGGCTGCACCTTGAGTGCTGGGTTCAGTTTTGGGCTTCTCACTCCAAGGAGGACATTGAGGGCTGGAGCAGGTCCAGAGAAGGGCAACAAAGCTGGGGAAGGGTCTGGAGAGCAGGGCTGGGGAGGGAGACCTTCCTATAACTCCCTGACTGGAGGCTGGAGGGGGTGGTGAGGGGGGGATGGTGTTGGTCTCTTCTCCCTAGGATCAGGTGATAGGACAAGAGTGGTCAGGGATTGGCACAGGCTGCCCAGGGAGGTGGTGGAGCCCCCATCCCTGGAGCTGTGGCCATGGCACCTGGGCCATGGCTGGATGGCCAGGGTGGGGTTGGGTTAGGGTTGGACTCAAAGATCTCAGAGGGCTTCTCCAAGCAAAACAACTCTAAGGTGAGGGGCACACACATGAGCACATCCCATGCAGGACCCTGTCAGCTCACTGAGCACTGCCATTCACAGCACTGCTGCCTACTGGCTGCTGGCTGTCTCTAAGAGATCACACAATCACAGAATGTTAGGGGTTGGAAGGGACCTCCAGAGATCTTCCAGCCCAAGCCCCTGCCAGAGCAGGGCACCCAGGGCAGGGCACACAGAACACAGCCAGGGGGGGCTGGAAAGGCTCCAGAGCAGGAGACTCCACAACCTCTCTGGGCAGCCTGCTCCAGGCTCCAGCAGCCTCACAGGGACAAAGTTTTCCCTCCTGTTCCCCTGGCAGCTCCTCTGCTCCAGCTTGCCCCCAGTGCCCCTTGTGCTGTCCTTGGCCATCCCTGAGCAGAGCCTGGCTCCAGCCCTGCACATCTTTATCCCCAGCCATGAGGGCAGCCCTCAGGCTGCTCTGCTCCCAGCTCCAAGCCCCAGCTGCCTCAGCCTGGCCTCACAGGAGATGTTCCACTGCCTGCAGCAGCTCTGTGCCTCTGGGCTGGACTCTCCCAAGCAGTGCAGCTCAGAACCATGCACACCTAACCCACCTGTCAGTCAATGTTGATTAGCCACACGCAGTGTGTGCCGGGCTCCAGGCTCTGCCCTGCCCTTGAAAGGCTTCACTGCCAGACAAAGTGCCAGAAGCATTCTCCGTGCCTGCCTTAAGAGCTCCCAGGGGCTCAGCTCCTCATTCACCGGGGCTGAACGTGAAGCGGTCCGGGAGGCGGTGGTGACTCTGCGGGCGCTAGGTGGCAGTGACAGGTTAGAAACACTCGGAGCCAGCTCAGTCCTGGCCCAGCCGGCTGGGAGCCGGGGCAGGGCTGCCAAAGCAGCCCGAGTACAAGCGCTTCGGAGAGACAGAACCAGTACGGTTGGAAAAGACCTCAGAGATCATCAAGTCCAAGCTGTCACCCAGCACCTCGAGGCAACCCCAGGCACAAATCCAGGCTGGGCAGGAAAGCAGCCCTGAGGAGAGAGCCTTGGGGGTGCTGGGGGAGGAGAAGCTCAGCAGGAGCTCTCAGTGTGCTCTTGCAGCCCAGAGAGCCAAGCAGAGCCTGGGCTGCAGCAAGAGAAGTGTGGCCAGCAGGGCAGGGAGGGGATTCTGCCTCTCTGCTCAGCTCTGGGGAGACCCCACCTGGAGTACTGCCTCCAGTTCTGGAGCCCCTATTGCAAGGGGGATCTGGAGGAGCTGGAAGGTGTCCAGAGCAGGGCCAGGAGGAGGAGCAGAGGGCTGGAGCTGCTCTGCTGTGAGCACAGACTGAGGGAGTTGGGGCTGTGCAGGCTGGAGAGGAGAAGGCTCTGAGGTGACCTCATTGTGGCCTTGCAGGATCTGCAGGGGGCTCCAAGAAGGCTGGGGAGGGACTGCTCAGGATCTCAGGCAGTGATAGGACTAGGGGGAATGGAATGAAGCTGGAGGTGGGGAGATTCAGGCTGGAGGGGAGGAGGAAGTCACTGCACACAGCTGCACTGCGCTCAGCAGGGGGCTCGCAGCGAGCATGATGCATTGCAATGCAACCACAGAGCTCTTGAGGTTGGAAGACACCTTTGAGATCAAGTCCAACCTCTCCCCCCGAGCTCACAGCCCCAGCCCTGCTGCTGAGCCACTGCCACTACCCCACAGCCCTCAGCACCACATCCATGCAGCTCTGAAACCCCTCCAGGGCTGGGGACTGCAGCACCTCCCTGGGCAGCCTGGGACAGGGCCTGAGAGCCCTTGCTGGGAAGAGATTGTTCCTCATCTCCAACACTCAACAGATGTGTGGCCAGGGCACTGTGGGCCATGGTTTAGTGGCCATGGTGGTGCTGGGCTGGTGGTTGGACTCAGTGATCTCTGAGGGCTTTTCCAACCCAAACACCTCTGTGATTCTTCACCAGAACATTGCTTTATAATAACTACTGCAACAAACTTGGGATCTGTGCACAGCAGCTCTCAGCACACAGTCAGAAAGACCCACAGGCAAGGCCCACAGGCATTTGCTCAGAGCTCAGGACATGGGCTGGGCCCCATCCTCTTTGATATCTTCACTGATGATCTGGAGGAGGGGATTCAGTCAGTCAGCAGGAAATGTGCAGCTGACAGCAAGCTGGGGGCAGGAGTTGAGCTGTTAGAGGGTAGGAGAGCTCTGCAGAGGGACCTTGCCAGGCTGGGCAGATGGGCAGAGGCCAAGGGCAGGAGATTGAACACATCCAAGTGCCAGGGGCTGCACATTGGCCACAGCAACCCCAGGCAGAGCTACAGGCTGGGGGCAGAGTGGCTGAGAGCAGCCAGGCAGAGAGGGACCTGGGGGTAGTGGTTGACAGCAGCTGAACATGAGCCAGCAGTGTGCCCAGGGGGCCAAGAAGGCCAAGGGCATCCTGGCCTGCATCAGGAAGAGTGTGGCCAGCAGGAGCCGGGAAGTCCTTGTGCCCTGTGCTCAGCACTGCTTAGGCCACACCTTGAGTCCTGTGTCCAGCTCTGGGCTCCTCAGCTCAAGAAGGACATTGAGAGACTTGAAGGTGTCCAGAGAAGGGCAAGGAGGCTGGGGAGGGGTCTGGAGCACAGCCCTGTGAGGAGAGGCTGAGGGAGCTGGGGTTGCTTAGCCTGCAGAAGAGGAGGCTCAGGGGAGACCTTCTTGCTGTCTGCAACTTCCTGCAGGGAGGTTGGAGCCAGGTGGGGGTTGGGCTCTTCTCCCAGGCAGCCAGCAGCAGAACAAGAGGACACAGTCTGAAGCTGTGCCAGGGGAGGTTTAGGCTGGAGGTGAGGAGAAAGTTCTTCCCAGAGAGAGTTGTTAGCCATTGGGATGTGCTGCCCAGGGAGGTGGTGGAGTCCCCATCCCTGGAGGTGTTCAAGAGGGGATTGGATGTGGCACTTGGAGCCATGGTTTAGTCATGAGGTCTGTGGTGACAGCTTGGACTTGATGATCTTTGAGGTCTCTTCCAACCTTGGTGATACTCTGACACTGTGAGACATGCTCTAAGTTATGGAAACAACTCATTAGGATCAGCATTCCAAGAACAACATGAATTACATGTTCAGGAGCTCCAGTAGTTTAGTCCTGTACTGCAAAACCCCCCAACAAGCATCAGTTACCCATCCTAGGCTCTTCCTGAACTCCTCCAGAGAATATCACAGGATCACAGAACATTAGAGGCTGGAAGGGACCTCCAGAGCTCATCCAGTCCAACCCCTGCCAGAGCAGGATCTCCCAGAGTAGTTTGCACAGGAATGCATCCAGGTGGGGCTGGAAAGGCTCCAGAGCAGGAGACTCCACAACCTCTCTGGGCAGCCTGCTCCAGGCCTCCAGCAGCCTCACACCAAAGAAGTTTCTCCTCCTGATGAGCTGAAACCTTCTCTGTTCCAATTTGTCTCCACTGTTCCTTGGCTTATTGCTGTGCACCACCCACAAGAGCTTGGCCCCCTCCCCTTGCCCCCCAGCCCTCAGCTATTGATAGACATTGATCAGATCCCTCTCAGGCTTCTCTTCTCCAGGCTCAACAGCCCCATGGCTCTCAGTCTCCCTCCATAGAGGAGGTGCTCAAGTCCCCTAATCACCAGGCTTGGAAGGGACCTCAAGGCTCAGCCAGTCCCAACCCTCCTGCCATGGGCAGGGACACCTCACACTACAGCAGGTTGCTCACAGCCACCTCCAGCCTAGCCTTAAAACCCTCCAGGGATCAGGCTTCCACCACCTCCCTGGGCAGCCTATTGTCCTGTCACCACTGAAAAGAGCCTGGCCCCTTCTTGACCCCCCACCCCTCAGCTATTGATAGACATTGATCAGATCCCTCTCAGCCTTCTCTTCTCCAGACCAAACAGCCCCAGGGCTCTCAGCCTCTCCTCACAGGGGAGATGCTCAAGTCCCCTAAGCATCCTCCTGGCTCTCCCCTGGACTCTCCCCAGCAGGCCTCTGTCTCTCTGGAGCTGGGGAGCCCAGAACTGGATTGCAGCTGTGGTCTGAGCAGGGCAGAGCAGAGGGGGAGCAGAACCTGCCTAGAAAGTATTTGTCCCTAGTCCATGTAACCCCCAGTACCTACATGTTAATCTCTTCCTCAGTGGCTAAGTGCATCAGCAGCATGGTGACGTGGAAGGAGCCTGCACGAACCATGGCCTTGGACAGCCTTGGATCCTTCTGGGTTATGGCATCTTGGACAGCCTGGATCCTGCCAGTGAGCTGGGGAGACAGAGAGGCACAGCAGCAACAGTCAGCATTCCCAGCTGCTGCATCCCACCAGGCAAGGGAGGAAGTCTGAGAGTCTGAGGCTGTGCCTTTAAGGAAGGACAGCCACTGAAAGCCTCTGGCTGAATGCTTCGGTGTGAGAAAGGAAAACCCAGAGAAGGCTAAAGGAATTCCCTTGGGGGAGCAGTGGGAAGGCACCTTTGGGATGTTTAGTATCAGGGGGAGTCTGTTCCAGTCTGGGTCTGAACAGCTGGAACAGGGCTGGAACAGGGCTGCAGCACCTCTCCTATGAGGACAGACTGAGGGAGTTGGGGCTGTGCAGGCTGGAGAGGAGAAGGCTCTGAGGTGACCTCATTGTGGCCTTCCAGGATCTGAAGGGGGCTACAGGAAGGCTGGGGAGGGACTGCTCAGGATCTCAGGCAGTGATAGGACTGGGGGGAATGGAATGAAGCTGGAGGAGGGGAGATTCAGGCTGGAGGGGAGGAGGAAGTTCTCCTCCATGAGAGTGGTGAAGCCCTGGAATGGGTTGTGCAGGGAGGTGGTTGGGGCCCCAGCCCAGGCTGGATGAGGCTCTGGCCAGGCTGACCTAGTGTGGGGTGTCCCTGCCCATGGCAGGGGGGTTGGGACTGGCTGATCCTTGTGGTCCCTTCCAACCCTGACTGATTCTATGATCACAGTATCACAGTCTCACAGTATAACCAAGGTTGGAAGAGACCCCAAGGATCATCGAGTCCAAGCTGTCACCACAGACCTCATGACTAAACCATGGCTCCAAGTGCCACATCCAATCTCCCCTTGAACACCTCCAGGGATGGGGACTCCACCACCTCCCTGGGCAGCACATCCCAATGACGAATGACTCGCTCAGTGAAGAACTTTCTCCTCACCTCGAGTCTAAACCTCCCCTGGCACAGCTTGAGACTGTGTCCCCTTGTTCTGGTGCTGGCTGCCTGGGAGAAGAGACCAACCCCTTCCTGTCTACAACCACCTTTCAGGTAGTTGTAGAGGGCAATGAGGTCACCCCTGAGCCTCCTCTTCTGCAGGCTAAGCAACCCCAGCTCCCTCAGCCTCTCCTCCCAGGGCTGTGCTCCAGACCCCTCCCCAGCCTCCTTGCCCTTCTCTGGACACCTTCAAGTCTCTCAATGTCCTTCTTGACCTGAGGAGCCCAGAACTGGACACAGGACTCAAGGTGTGGCCTAACCAATGCAGAGTACAGAGGCACAATGACCTCCCTGCTCCTGCTGGCCACACTCTTCCTGATGCAGGCCAGGATGCCCTTGGCCTTCTTGGCCCCCTGGGCACACTGCTGGCTCATGTTTAGGCAGCTGTCAATCAGCACCCCCAGCTCCCTCTCTGCCTGGCTGCTCTCAGCCACTCTGCCCCCAGCCTGTAGCTCTGCCTGGGGTTGTTGTGGCCAAAGTGCAGCCCCTGGCACTTGGACTTGTTGAATGCCATCCTGTTGGCCTCTGCCCATCTGTCCAGCCTGGCAAGGTCCCTCTGCAGAGCCCTTCTGCCCTCTAACTGACCAACATCTGCTCCCAGCTTGGTGTCATCTGCAAACTTGCTGATGACTGACTCAACCCCCTCATCCAGATCATCAATGAAGATGTTAAAGAGGCTGGGGCCCAGCACTGCTCCCTGGGGCACACCACTGGTGCCTGGCTGCCAGCTGGCTGTGGCACCATTCACCACCACTCTCTGGGCTCAGCCTCCAGCCAGTTCCTAACCCAGCTCAGAGAGCTGCTGTCCAAGCCAGGGGCTGACAGCTTGGCCAGGAGCTTGCTGTGGGGGATGGTGGCAAAGGCCTTGCTGCAGTCCAGGCAGACTCCATCCACAGCCTGCCCCACAGCCACCAGGCAGTCCCCTGGGCATGGAAGGAGCTCAGGTTGGTCAGGCAGACCCTGCCCTGCCTGAATCCCTGCTGGCTGGGCCTGAGCCCTTGGCCATCCTTCAGGTGCAGTTATTGCCCCCAGGATAATCTGCTCCATCACTTTCCCTGGCACTGAGCTCAGGCTGCCAGGCCTGGAGTTTCCAGGTTCCTCCATCCGTCCCTTCTTGTGGATGGGGACCACCTTGGCCAGTTTCAGTCACCTGGGACCTCTCCAGTGAGCCAGGGCTGGAGGAAAATGATGGAGAGCGGCTTGGCAGCTCATCTGCCAGCTCTCTCAGCACCCTAGGGTGGATAGTATGATAGCTGATTCCTTTCTTCTGTGCCTGGAGCTGACCTTCAACTCACCAGATAAGAAACTGATTCTTTTCTTCCCTTAACATCTGCTTTGCACTAACAGAATCCCCCCTTCACAATCACTTTTCTCTCTCTTTTTGGGGAAAAAGGAGGAAGGGAGGAAAGGAGGTTTGGGGGCAGCCCTCCTCTGTTGGGGGGGGGCAGTTTTCTGTGTTACTTCTTTCCTGTGTATTTTTGTATACACTGTGAGTCCTGCATATTGTGTAGGGATTCACTGCAGCCCATTCTGCTTGTGCAAACACAGCCACCCCACCTGCTCCTCCAGCTGAGCTAGCTGGGGTTTGTGTGGGGGGAGAGCTGAACTTCTCTCACTGCCATGAGAAGGAAGCACACAAACTCCAATCACAGAACCACAGAACTGTCAGGGCTGGAAGGGAGCTCAAGGCTCAGCCAGTCCCAACCCCCTGCCATGGGCAGGGACACCTCACACTGCAGCAGGTTGCTCACAGCCACCTCCAGCCTGGCTGCAAACACCTCCAGGCAGGAGGCTGCCACCACCTCCCTGGGCAACCTGTGCCAGGCTCTCACCACCCTCCTGGGGAACAACTTCTTCCTCACAGCCAATCTCAATCTCCCCATTTATAGTTTTGCTCCACCCCCCCCAGTCCTATCCCTCCCTGACACCCTCAAAAGTCCCTCCCCAGCTTTCTTGGAGCTCCCTGCAGATCCTGCAAGGCCACAATGAGGTCTCCTGGGAGCCTTCTCCTCTCCAGCCTGCACAACCCCAACTCCCTCAGTCTGTGCTCACAGCAGAGCAGCTCCAGCCCTCTGCTCCTCCTCGTGGCCCTGCTCTGGACACCTTCCAGCCCCTCCAGAGCCTTCCTGGCACAGAGGCTCCAGCACTGGCCCCAGTGCTGCAGCTGTGGTCTCAGCAGAGTGGAGCAGAGGGGCAGAATCCCCTCCCTGGCCCTGCTGGCCACACTTCTCTTGCTGCAGCCCAGGCTCTGCTTGGCTCTCTGGGCTGCAAGTGCTCCCTGCTGGCTCCTGCTGAGCTTCTCCTCCCCCAGCACCCCCAAGGCCTTTTCTCCAGGGCTGCTCTCATGGTTTAGTGGTGAAGCTTTTAGAGCAGGGATAATGGTTGGACCTCAGGATGTCAAGGTTAGACCTCAGGATGTCAAGGTTGGACCTCAGGATCTCAAGGTTGGACCTCAGGATCTCAAGGTTGGACCTCAGGATCTCAAGGTTGGACCTCAGGATCTCAAGGTTGGACCTCAGGATCTCAAGGTTGGACCTCAGGATCTCAAGGGTCTTCCCAACCTGACTGCTTTGATGATTCCATGATTAAGAGATCTGGTCAGAATATTCCATCCCCCCCAGTCCTATCCCTCCCTGACACTCTCAAAAGTCCCTCCCCAGCTTTTCTGTAGCCCCCTTCAGATCCTGGAAGGCCACAAGAAGGTCTCTTCAGAGCCTTCTCTTCTCCAGAGGAGACTCAAATCAAACCTTGATGTAAAAATCATTGCAGCAGAAGAAAGTTTCATCCCTGGCAAAGCTGTGTTAATCAACCTGAGTGAGCCCAAAGTGGGCATGGATGGAGTGCTTAATGAGCCCCTGGACACTGCCCATGCCAGCTTAGGAGGGGCTTGCTTCCATAAATAGGACAAAGTCCTGCAGCAGATTAAGATCCTGCAGTTCCCCAGTGGCAGTAATCCCAAGGAAAGGCTGCCTGCTTCGCTCAGCTTGGCTGTTGCTCTGTGCAGGGAAGAGCCTGGGGGAAGGAGAAAGAATCACAGAAACACAGGAACAGAGGATGGAGCCCTGGGAGGGCCTCCAGAGATCACCAGGCACACAGGCAGGTCACACAGGAATGCATCCAGCAAGGCTTTGGAAGTCTCTTTCTAAACAGGGGGGGAGGACAGAGGCAGTTTTCTCTCCCCCTCCCTTTACTGACCCCAGCAGGGTTTCAGGAGGGCTCTGCAGGCTCTGCTCACACACACAGAGCTACTCAAGGTGATGCTGAACTCCACACTTACAATCCCCAGCCCTGCTCTTCAGCCATGCACACTGCAGTGCTGCTAAGAGTCAAAAGGCCTTGGGAAAACCAACTCAGTTGTCAAGATGTTTGCCTGACCTGCCCCCAGGCAAAGCTCTCTGTGGACATGCAGGATGCTGACACTGAGACACTGCTCACATCTCTGTCACACAGCCACAGCTGCTAGGGGATGGAAGGGACCCCCAGAGATCACCCAGTCCAACCCCTGCCAGAGCAGGGCACCCAGGGCAGGGCACACAGAACACATCCAGGTGGGGCTGGAAAGGCTCCAGAGCAGGAGACTCCACAACCTCTCTGGGCAGCCTGCTCCAGGGCTCAGCAGCCTCACACCAAAGAAGTTTCTCCTCAGGTTGAGGTGGAACCTCCTGGCTTCCAGTTTGTGTCCATTGCCTCTTGTCCTGTCCCAGGACACCACTGCCCAGAGCCTGGGCTGCAGCAAGAGAAGTGTGGCCAGCAGGGCCAGGGAGGGGATTCTGCCCCTCTAGCACCCTCACACCAAAGAAGGTTTCCCTCACACTGAGGTGGGACCTCCTGGGTTCCAGCTGGTTCCTGTGTTCCTTGTCCTAGAATCATAGAATTGAACCCCAGAATTGTCAGGCTTGGAGGGGACCTCAAGGGTCATCCAGTTCCAACCCCTCTCCCATGGCCAGGGACACCTCACTCTAGTTCTCTAACTCTGTGTCAGCACAGCAGTGAGGCCCTGAAAAGCTCTGAGAAGGATCAATGCCATTCAGCAACCAGGTCAGCAGCCAGCACCCCACAGCCCCTTCCCCACCAAGCTACCTTCAGCAGCACTGACCAGGCCCTTCCTGCTCACATCCTGACCTACCCCCAGCTCCCTCACACACTTCATGTCTGGCTTGGGCAGGCAGCAGCACTGGCTGTGGCTGATGCCCAGCTCTGAGGGGCTGAGGAGCCTGCAGATGCTCACTCCTCAGCAGGCAGGCCTGGAAGACAGGCAATGGCCACACTGCCACTCCTGCCTGCACCACAAGCAGAGGATCCCAGAATGGCTTCAGTTGGAAGGGACCTTCAACACCAGCCAGCTCCAAGCCCCTGCCATGGCCAGGGACACCTCCCACCACAGCAGGTTGCTCACAGCCTCATCCAGCCTGGCTGCAAACACCTCCAGGCAGGAGGCTGCCACCACCTCCCTGGGCAACCTGTTGTCCTGTCACCCCTGCCCAGAGCCTGGCCCCTTCCTGCCCCCCAGCCCTCAGCTATTGATAGCCATTGATCAGATCCCTCTCAGCCTTCTCTTCTCCAGGCTCAACAGCCCCAGGGCTCTCAGCCTCTCCTCACCACACAGACATTCCAGGCCCTTCAGCATCCTAGTGTCTCTCCACTGGACTCTCCCCAGCAGACCCCTGCCCCTCTTGACCTGGGGAGCCCCACACTGGAGACAGCAGACAAAACAAATACCAAAGGATTCAGTCAGGGATTTGCCCCCTGCATGATTCTGACCACACATCATTCAGGGACTCTCTTCAAAGCCCTTCTGATGGATTTCCCCACATGCACACAGCTCTAAATCCATTAGGCCTGCTGCTCTGCAGTGATTTGAAGCAAGCAAACCAACCAACCACAGAGCCCTGCCACGACTCCTGAATATGTTAGTGGGAATTAACTCAAATCCAATAACCTTCCCCATCTGACAGAAGGAGCTGGCTCTTGAAGCACACCAAGCAAAGCCACTACAGACAAATCAGCTTTGGGGTATAAAGGCCAAAAGCAGCATGGAGGAAAAGTCAGGCTGGGAGGGGCTGGCTTTGGTTTGTTCCTGTGGGGAATGCTTCACAAATACCCTGGGCACACTGGCTCTGTGCCTCTGCACAGGGAGCTCTCAGGTTACAAAAGCCTCCTGGTCTACTCTGGCAGCTCCAGCAACCATCAGGAACACAGGCACTGCCTGATGGGGGGCTCAGGAGTATCCTGACCAGATCTCTTCATCATGGAATCATCAAACCAATCAGGTTGGGAGGACCCTGGAGATCCTGAGGTCCAACCTTGAGATCTTGAGGTCCAACCTTGAGATCCTGAGGTCCAACCTTGAGATCCTGAGGTCCAACCTTGAGATCTTGAGGTCCAACCTTGAGATCCTGAGGTCCAACCTTGAGATCCTGAGGTCCAACCTTAAGATCCTAAGGTCCAACCTTGACATCCTGAGATCTAACCTTGACATCCTGAGGTCCAACCATTATCCCTACTCTAAAAGCTTCACCACTAAACCATGAGAGCAGCCCTGCAGAAAAGGCCTTGGGGGTGCTGGGGGAGGAGAAGCTCAGCAGGAGCCAGCAGGGAGCACTTGCAGCCCAGAGAGCCAAGCAGAGCCTGGGCTGCAGCAAGAGAAGTGTGGCCAGCAGGGCCAGGGAGGGGATTCTGCCTCTCTGCTCCACTCTGCTGAGACCACAGCTGCAGCTCTGGGGCCAGTGCTGGAGCCTCTGTGCCAGGAAGGATCTGGAGGGGCTGGAAGGTGTCCAGAGCAGGGCCAGGAGGAGGAGCAGAGGGCTGGAGCTGCTCTGCTGTGAGCACAGACTGAGGGAGTTGGGGTTGTGCAGGCTGGAGAGGAGAAGGCTCCCAGGAGACCTCATTGTGGCCTTGCAGGATCTGCAGGGGGCTCCAAGAAAGCTGGGGAGGGACTTTTGAGGGTGTCAGGGAGGGATAGGACTGGGGGGGGATGGAGCAGAACTAGAAATGGGGAGATTGAGATGGGCTATGAGGAAGAAGTTGTTGCCCATGAGGGTGGTGAGAGCCTGGCACAGGCTGCCCAGGGAGGTGGTGGCAGCCTCCTGCCTGGAGGTGTTTGCAGCCAGGCTGGAGGTGGCTGTGAGCAACCTGCTGTGGTGTGAGGTGTCCCTGCCCATGGCAGGGGGTTGGGACTGGCTGAGCCTTGAGCTCCCTTCCAGCCCTGACAATTGCTGATGGAACAAAACCATCTTCTTTCATATGACAGAACTGATCCCAGCCTGCACAAACAGCAGTGTTAGTGTCTCAGGTGCAGGAGGAATTTAACCTCTGTTTAAGCAAACCCCCAGTAAGCTTAATCCCTGCAGTCACAATGTGCTGCCTGTGTAATGCCTTAAGCTCATCAACTAAGGCAAATGCAGTAACCCCTGAGAAGAGCAAGGGAAAAACCCTCAGAAAGGAGATCCCCTGCCACGAATTTCAGGCTTGTTCCACTCCCAACTCTTCCTTCTACATTTAATTTGCATCTGAGATCCAGGGGAAAGAAAAGTGTAAAGCCCTTCAGAAGGCAAGGGTGGAACTGTGTCAGCAGAGCAGTGAGGCCCTGAAAAGCTCTGAGAAGGATCAATGCCATTCAGCAACCAGGTCAGCAGCCAGCACCCCACAGCCCCTTCCCCACCAAGCTACCTTCAGCAGCACTGACCAGGCCCTTCCTGCTCACATCCTGACCTACCCCCAGCTCCCTCACACACTTCATGTCTGGCTTGGGCAGGCAGCAGCACTGGCTGTGGCTGATGCCCAGCTCTGAGGGGCTGAGGAGCCTGCAGATGCTCACTCCTCAGCAGGCAGGCCTGGAAGACAGGCAATGGCCACACTGCCACTCCTGCCTGCACCACAAGCAGAGGATCCCAGAATGGCTTCAGTTGGAAGGGACCTTCAACACCAGCCAGCTCCAAGCCCCTGCCATGGGCAGGGACACCTCACACCTGCCCAGGCTGCTCAGGGCCTCATCCAGCCTGGCCTTGAACAGCTCCAGGGAGGAGGCTGCCACAGCCTCCCTGGGCAGCCTGTGCCAGAGTCTCACCACCCTCACTCTAACGAATTTCTTCCTCCTCTCCAGTCTCAGTCTCCCCTCTCCCAGCTCAAAGCCATTGTTCCTCATCCTGGCACTCCCAGCCCCAGCTCTCCTGGAGCCCCTTCAGGTACTGGAAGGCTGCTCTGAGGTCTCCCTGGAGCCTTCTCTTCTCCAGACTGTCCAGCCCCAACTCTCCCAGCCTGGCCCCACAGGGGAGGTTCTCCAGCTCTCTGATCATCTTTGTGGCCTCTTCTGCACCTTCTTCAGCAGTTCCATATTCTTCTTGTGCTGGGGGCCCCAGAGCTGGAGGCAGTGCTGCAGGTGGGGGCTGAGCAGAGCAGAGCAGAGGGGCAGAATCCCCTCCCTGTGCTGCTGCTCTCCCTGCTCTGGCTGCAGCTCAGCACTCAGCTGGCTCTGGGCTGCCAGGGACCAGTGCTGGCTCCTTCAGGTACTGGAAGGCTGCTCTAAGGTCTCCCTGGAGCTTTCTCCAGGCTGAACACCTCCAGCTCTCTCAGCATGTTCCTTGCAATGAAATCACTCAGGTTTGTTTACTACAAGGTTAATAGCAGTAAGTAAATACAAACCTGGCAGCTTTAAAGACTTAGCAGATTACTTCTGCTCCTAATCAGGAGGGGAGGAGGCTGAAAGGCAACCCCACCAAGAGGCAGCACATTAGATTCAACCATCCCTTTCAGCATGTTTGCACAAGTAATTGTGCAGAGCTCAGCATACACCAAAAACTGATGGAGCAGCACAGTTTGCTTCTCAAGATTCAAAGCAGGAGTGGAGCAAGGAAAGAGTTGGACTTCCAAGAGGAAGAGCTCAGTAACTGCTCCAGAAACAGCCCTTACTGCAAAGCAGCTCTTTGGTGAAGGCTTAAATTGCTATAGAAAACATGGAAACAAGAGAGTATGGATGCCCAGAACTCTTCCATGGAATGAGATCTGCAAACAAGAGAAAGGGCTCTCATTACTCACTGAAACACTGCCAGCAGCTACCAGGCTGCCTCTGGCTGTCAGGGGCCCAGGTGTCTTAAGTCATTGGAAGTCATTCCTGTGCTCAGCACTGCTCAGGCCACACCTGGAGTCCTGTGGCCAGTTCTGGGCTCCTCAGCTCAAGAAGGACATTGAGAGACTTGAAGGTGTCCAGAGAAGGGCAAGGAGGCTGGGGAGGGGTCTGGAGCACAGCCCTGTGAGGAGAGGCTGAGGGAGCTGGGGTTGCTTAGCCTGCAGAAGAGGAGGCTCAGGGGAGACCTTCTTGCTCTCTGCAACTCCCTGAAGGGAGGCTGTAGCCAGGTGGGGGTTGGGCTCTTCTGCCAGGCATCCAGCAGCAGAACAAGAGGACACAGTCTCAAGCTGTGCCAGGGGAGGTTTAGGCTGGAGGTGAGGAGAAAGTTCTTCCCAGCAAGAGAGATTGGCCACTGGAATGTGCTGCCCAGGGAGGTGGTGGAGTCCCCATCCCTGGAGGTGTTCAAGAGGGGCTTGGCTGTGGCACTTGGAGCCATGGTTTAGTTGTCAGGAGGGGCTGGGTGCCAGGTTGGACTTGCTGATCTCTGAGGTCTTTTCCAACCTGGTGGATTCTATGCCTCTCTAACAGACAGTCACTCTGAACAGGCTGCTAATGTTGCTGTGAGAACACCTGACCAATATTCCTTTGCCCCAGGCCAGAGCCTGCTCCTCTTCCAAGCACATCCAGCTGTGGAAGCAATTCTGGTTATTCCAAATGAGTGTAATAAAGAACTTCACCTCTGGGTTGGTAATTGGAAGAGAAATGAAGTAATTGGGCTGAGACTGCCTCTTCTTTTTCTTCACTCTCTCAGCACCTTCTTCAGTTTCTTTTCCAGCAGTCCTCTTCTTTCTCTTTTGGATATTGCATTCAGAGCTTGCAAGCACTGAAGGGAAGGGGGGAAAAAAGTACTTTTAGCATACAGACAAATCAAAGCAAAGACAGACTTCATATCATGGCAACAGGAGCTGGACTCCAGTCAGCTGGCTGGAGCACCTCCTCCCAGGCACCTGATCTGCCCTGACTGGGGTCCTGCTCCATGCTGGATTAACATCTTTGTGGGTGACAGGGACAGTGAGACTGAGGCATCCTCAGCAAGTCTGTGGATGACACCAAGCTGTGTGGTGTGGTTGACACACTGGAGGGAAGGGATGGCCTCCAAAAGGACCTGGACAGGCTGGAGACGTGAAGCCAGCACCATGAAGCTCAACCAGGTCCTGCAGCTGGGTCAGGGCAAACCCAGGCACAAATCCAGGCTGGGTGAGGAGTGGCTCAAGAGCAGCCTTGAGGAGAAGGCCTTAGGGGTGTCAGGTGGTGACAAAGTCCCCAGGAGCCAGCACTGGTCCCTGGCAGCCCAGAGCCAGCTGAGTGCTGAGCTGCAGCCAGAGCAGGGAGAGCAGCAGCACAGGGAGGGGATTCTGCCCCTCTGCTCTGCTCTGCTCAGCCCCCACCTGCAGCACTGCCTCCAGCTCTGGGCCCCCAGCACAAGGACCTGGAGCTGTTGGAAAGGGTCCAGAGGAGGCCACAAAGATGATCAGAAGCCTGGAGAACCTCTCTTGTGAGGTCAGGCTGAGTGAGTTGGAGCTGTTGAGCCTGAAGAGAAGGCTCCAGGCAGACCTTAGAGCAGCCTTCCAGTACCTGAAGGGGCTCCAGGAGAGCTGGGGAGTGACAGATTGGGATAGTGGCCATGAGCTGGCAGAGGGGGCACTGACACTACAGAGGAGGAAGAAATTCTCTACAGTGAGGGTGGTGAGACTCTGGCACAGGTTGCCCAGGGAGGCTGTGGCTGCCTCCTGCCTGGAGGTGTTCCAGGCCAGGCTGGATGAGGCCTTGAGCAGCCTGGGCAGGTGGGAGGTGTCCCTGCCCATGGCAGGGGGTTGGGACTGGATAATCTTGCAGGTCCCTTCCAACCCAACCCATTCTATTAAGCCAAGATTCAGCATGCAGCCCCCTGGGCCATGCAAAGGCAGGACAGAGCTGAGCAGCTGCTGGAGCTGTGCTGTGCTCCACACTCACCAGTGAGTTCCTCCTCGATGTCTGTGTCACCAAATGGCATTTCTGCCATCAGAGACTGCACCAGCTCAGCATGGCAGGGCTGCCTCCTCTCTGCTGCCTCCTCCTCACTCTTTTCAGAGGTCTTCTGCTGCTGTACAGTCTCCAGCCCATCTGTAACACAGTTAAAATAACCCCCTGGCTCTTGGCTTTACAAAGAGACAGCTCAGAGGCATTCTCCAGGAGCACTAAATCAGGCATCCATGCCTCTAATCACCAGCAAGTGAGTGCTGACCTAGAACCCCCTCAAGAATGCTGCTGTGCTCCTTGTCAACAGAGCAGCAAAAATACTGCCCTGTTTGAAGTGGAACAGCAAAAAAGCAGTTCAGCCTCATGTGTTTAATAGCTTGTGGTCATGTCCAGTGTGAAGCAGAATCATAGCATGAACCAGGTTGGAATGCAGAGATCATCAAGTCCAACCTATGACCTAACACCCAACACCTCCTGACAGCTAAACCATGGCTCCAAGTGCCACATCCAATCCCCTCTTGAACACCTCCAGGGATGGGGACTCCACCACCTCCCTGGGCAGCACATCCCAGTGGCCAATTCCTCTTGCTGGGAAGAACTTTCTCCTCACCTCCAGCCTAAACCTCCCCTGGCACAGCTTGAGACTGTGTCCTCTTGTTCTGCTGCTGGATGCCTGGCAGAAGAGACCAACCCCCACCTGGCTACAACCTCCCTTCAGGGAGTTGCAGAGAGCAAGAAGGTCTCCCCTGAGCCTCCTCTTCTGCAGGCTAAGCAACCCCAGCTCCCTCAGCCTCTCCTCCCAGGGCTGTGCTCCAGACCCCTCCCCAGCCTCCTTGCCCTTCTCTGGACACCTTCAAGTCTCTCAATGTCCTTCTTGAGCTGAGGAGCCCAGAACTGGACACAGGACTCAAGGTGTGGCCTAAGCAGTGCTGAGCACAGGGCACAAGGACTTCCCTGCTCCTGCTGGCCACACTCTTCCTGATGCAGGCCAGGATGCCCTTGGCCTTCTTGGCCCCCTGGGCACACTGCTGGCTCCTGTTTAGGCAGCTGTCAATCAGCACCCCCAGGTCCCTCTCTGCCTGGCTGCTCTCAGCCACTCTGACCCCAGCCTGTAGCTCTGCATGGGGTCTCCCCTCTCCCAGCTCAAAGCCATTGTTCCTCATCCTGGCACTCCCAGCCCTTGTCCAGAGTCCCTCCCCAGCTCTCCTGGAGCCCTTCAGGGTCTGGAAAGACATTCTAAGGTCTCCCTGGAGCCTTCTCTTCTCCATGCTCAGCAGACCCAGCTCTTTGATTGCACACAGTTTCCAAGTCTCTTCAGATAATAGCTTCAGACAGAATCAGCTTCTATTATTTGGCTCCCAACCATCAGAGTCTGCAGTGGAGCTAGGTCCCCAGGCACTGCTCTGTTCAATGCATTTAATATGCTTATGTTGATAGGTTTAACAATAAATGAATCCTCTGGAGGCAAGCTAACAGAGAGCTGCTGTGGAAATACATGGCACCAGTCTCCAGGCACTCTGCTGCTGGCACTAGTGCTTACATAGGCTAGAGAGCTGAAAAGGCTTAAACAAACTCAGCAAAACAAACTCAGGAGGAAACAGAAGTCATAAAAATCCAGCAGGTTTATTGTTCATCCAGGTCAGAGGCTTCCACTGACTGCAAGCATGGAGAATCTCAGCTGAGGCTCTCCTCCCCCTCTACTCTGCCCTGCTGAGCTCAGCTCTGGGCTTCCCAAACCAAGACAGAGAGGGAGCTAGTGGAGAGAGTCCAATGGAGGCTATGAGGATGCTGAAGGGCCTGGAACAGCTGTGTGAGGAGGAGAGGCTGAGAGCCCTGGGGCTGCTGAGCCTGGAGAAGAGAAGGCTGAGAGGGATCTGATCAATGGCTACAAACACACCAAGGGTGGGTGTCACAGAACCACAGAACTGTTAGGGTTGGAAGGGAGCTCAAGGCTCAGCCAGCCCCAACCCCCTGCCATGGGCAGGGACACCTCACACTGCAGCAGGTTGCTCACAGCCACCTCCAGCCTGGCTGCAAACACCTCCAGGCAGGAGGCTGCCACCACCTCCCTGGGCAGCCTGTGCCAGGCTCTCACCACCCTCCTGGGGAACAACTTCTTCCTCACAGCCAATCTCAATCTCCCCATTTCTAGTTCTGCTCCATCCCCCCCAGTCCTGTCCCTCCCTGACACCCTCAAAAGTCCCTCCCCAGCTTTCTTGGAGCCCCCTGCAGATCCTGCAAGGCCACAATGAGGTCTCCTGGGAGCCTTCTCCTCTCCAGCCTGCACAACCCCAACTCCCTCAGTCTGTCCTCACAGTAGAGCAGCTCCAGCCCTCTGCTCCTCCTCGTGGCCCTGCTCTGGACACCTTCCAGCCCCTCCAGATCCTTCCTGGCACAGAGGCTCCAGCACTGGCCCCAGAGCTGCAGCTGTGGTCTCAGCAGAGTGGAATAGAGGGGATTCTTTTCAGTGGTGTCCTGGGACAGGACAAGAGGCAATGGACACAAACTGGAACCCAGGAGGTTCCACTTCAACAGGAGGAGAAACTTCTTTGGTGTGAGGCTGCTGAGCCCTGGAGCAGGCTGCCCAGAGAGGTTGTGGAGTCTCCTGCTCTGGAGCCTTTCCAGCCCCACCTGGCTGTGCTCTGTGTGCCCTGCCCTGGGTGCCCTGCCCTGGCAGGGGGTTGGACTGGGTGCTCTCTGGAGGTCCCTTCCAACCCCTTCCATTCCGTGACTCTAAGTCCGAGCCCGGCAGGCAGGGAAAGCAAAACCAGAGGCGTTTTTAGCCCCAGCCCCCAGGCAGCTTCATTCACTTCCCCAGCGATCTCCACAGGTGTTCCGTGCACGCTGCCTGTCCCCGCTGACGCCCGGCTCTGCCTGCCGCAGCTCCCAGCAGCCGCTCTGCGCAGCGGAGCCCTTTACCGCCAAGCGCGCCCCGCCGCGCCGGGCCCGCACCGCCGCCCCCGCGCTCTGCCGGCACCGGAGGGCGCCCGCCCCACTCCCAGGCGCCCGCAGGGCCCCGCGCCCGGCTCCTCCCGCGCCCTGCCGCCTCCTCACCGCACTGCGGGGTCGCGCCGGCTGCGCAAGTGGGATCCGCGGCGCCATGGCCTCCCTCGGCTCCCGCCGCAGGCCGCAGCGCCATGAAGCGCGGCAGCAGGGGCGCAGCTTGCCGGGCTCGCAGGGCACAGCCCGCCGCCGGCCGCGCCGAGGAAAGAGCGGGAAGCAGGCGCCGCAGGAGTCGCTGCATGCCCGGACGGGGGCGAGAAACCGCGGGCCGTTAGCGAGCCCGCCGCGGGGAAAGGGGCCGTGGGGCCGCGGGACTACAACTCCCAGCGTGCTCTACGCTGGGCAGGCCGCAGGCGGACGGGGCCGCGGGACTACAGCCCCCAGCGTGCTGTGCGCCGGGTGCACAGGGGAACGGGGCCCTGAGGCCGCGGGACTACAGCCCCCAGCGTGCTGTGCGCCGGGTGCACAGGGGAACGGGGCCCTGAGGCCGCGGGACTACAGCCCCCAGCGTGCTGTGCGCCGGGTGCAGAAGGGAACGGGGCCCTGAGGCCGCGGGACTACAGCCCCCAGCGTGCTGTGCGCCGGGAGCACAGGGGAACGAGGCCCTGAGGCCGCGGGACTACAGCCCCCAGCGTGCTGTGCGCCGGGAGCACAGGGGAATGGGGCCCTGAGGCCGCGGGACCACAGCCCCCAGCGTGCTGTGCGCCGGGTGCACAGGGGAACGGGGCCCTGAGGCCGCGGGACTACAGCCCCCAGCGTGCTGTGCGCCGGGAGCACAGGGGAATGGGGCCCTGAGGCCGCGGGACTACAGCCCCCAGCGTGCTGTGCGCCGGGTGCACAGGGGAACGGGGCCCTGAGGCCGCGGGACTACAGCCCCCAGCGTGCTGTGCGCCGGGAGCACAGGGGAACGAGGCCCTGAGGCCGCGGGACTACAGCCCCCAGCGTGCTGTGCGCCGGGAGCACAGGGGAATGGGGCCCTGAGGCCGCGGGACCACAGCCCCCAGCGTGCTGTGCGCCGGGAGCACAGGGGAACGGGGCCCTGAGGCCGCGGGACTACAGCCCCCAGCGTGCTGTGCGCCGGGTGCACAGGGGAACGGGGCCCTGAGGCCGCGGGACTACAGCCCCCAGCGTGCTGTGCGCCGGGAGCACAGGGGAACGGGGCCCTGAGGCCGCGGGACTACAGCTCCCAGCGTGCTGTGCGCCGGGAGCACAGGGGAACGAGGCCCTGAGGCCGCGGGACCGCAGCTCCCAGCGTGCTGTGCGCCGGGTGCACAGGGGAACGGGGCCCTGAGGTCGCGGGACCGCAGCTCCCAGCGTGCTGTGCGCCGGGTGCAGAAGGGAACGGGGCCCTGAGGCCGCGGGACCACAGCCCCCAGCGTGCTGTGCGCCGGGTGCACAGGGGAACGGGGCCCTGAGGCCGCGGGACCGCAGCTCCCAGCGTGCTGTGCGCCGGGTGCAGAAGGGAACGGGGCCCTGAGGCCGCGGGACTGCAGCCCCCAGCGTGCTGTGCGCCGGGTGCAGAAGGGAACGGGGCCCTGAGGCCGCGGGACTGCAGCCCCCAGCGTGCTGTGCGCCGGGTGCACAGGGGAACGGGGCCCTGAGGCCGCGGGACTACATCTCCCAGCGTGCTGTGCGCCGGGTGCAGAAGGGAACGGGGCCCTGAGGCCGCGGGACCGCAGCTCCCAGCGTGCTGTGCGCCGGGTGCACAGGGGAACGGGGCCCTGAGGCCGCGGGACCGCAGCTCCCAGCGTGCTGTGCGCCGGGTGCACAGGGGAACGGGGCCCTGAGGCCGCGGGACCGCAGCTCCCAGCGTGCTGTGCGCCGGGTGCACAGGGGAACGGGGCCCTGAGGCCGCGGGACTACAGCCCCCAGCGTGCTGTGCGCCGGGTGCAGAAGGGAACGGGGCCCTGAGGCCGCGGGACCGCAGCTCCCAGCGTGCTGTGCGCCGGGTGCAGAAGGGAACGGGGCCCTGAGGCCGCGGGACTACAGCTCCCAGCGTGCTGTGCGCCGGGTGCAGAAGGGAACGGGGCCCTGAGGCCGCGGGACCGCAGCTCCCAGCGTGCTGTGCGCCGGGTGCACAGGGGAACGGGGCCCTGAGGCCGCGGGACTACAGCCCCCAGCGTGCTGTGCGCCGGGTGCAGAAGGGAACGGGGCCCTGAGGCCGCGGGACCGCAGCGCCCAGCGTGCTGTGCGCCGGGTGCAGAAGGGAACGGGGCCCTGAGGCCGCGGGACTACAGCCCCCAGCGTGCTGTGCGCCGGGTGCACAGGGGAACGGGGCCCTGAGGCCGCGGGACCACAGCCCCCAGCGTGCTGTGCGCCGGGTGCACAGGGGAACGGGACCCTGAGGCCGCGGGACTACAGCCCCCAGCGTGCTGTGCGCCGGGTGCAGAAGGGAACGGGGCCCTGAGGCCGCGGGACTACAGCCCCCAGCGTGCTGTGCGCCGGGTGCACAGGGGAACGGGGCCCTGAGGCCGCGGGACCGCAGCTCCCAGCGTGCTGTGCGCCGGGTGCAGAAGGGAACGGGGCCCTGAGGCCGCGGGACCGCAGCTCCCAGCGTGCTGTGCGCCGGGTGCAGAAGGGAACGGGGCCCTGAGGCCGCGGGACTACATCTCCCAGCGTGCTGTGCGCCGGGTGCAGAAGGGAACGGGGCCCTGAGGCCGCGGGACCGCAGCTCCCAGCGTGCTGTGCGCCGGGTGCAGAAGGGAACGGGGCCCTGAGGCCGCGGGACCGCAGCTCCCAGCGTGCTGTGCGCCGGGTGCAGAAGGGAACGGGGCCCTGAGGCCGCGGGACCGCAGCTCCCAGCGTGCTGTGCGCCGGGTGCAGAAGGGAACGGGGCCCTGAGGCCGCGGGACCGCAGCTCCCAGTGTGCTGTGCGCCGGGTGCAGAAGGGAACGGGGCCCTGAGGCCGCGGGACCGCAGCTCCCAGCGTGCTGTGCGCCGGGTGCACAGGGGAACGGGGCCCTGAGGCCGCGGGACTCCAGCCCCCAGCGTGCTGTGCGCCGGGTGCAGAAGGGAACGGGGCCCTGAGGCCGCGGGACCGCAGCTCCCAGCGTGCTGTGCGCCGGGTGCAGAAGGGAACGGGGCCCTGAGGCCGCGGGACTACAGCCCCCAGCGTGCTGTGCGCCGGGTGCACAGGGGAACGGGGCCCTGAGGCCGCGGGACCGCAGCTCCCAGCGTGCTGTGCGCCGGGTGCACAGGGGAACGGGGCCCTGAGGCCGCGGGACCACAGCCCCCAGCGTGCTGTGCGCCGGGTGCACAGGGGAACGGGACCCTGAGGCCGCGGGACTACAGCCCCCAGCGTGCTGTGCGCCGGGTGCAGAAGGGAACGGGGCCCTGAGGCCGCGGGACTACAGCCCCCAGCGTGCTGTGCGCCGGGTGCACAGGGGAACGGGGCCCTGAGGCCGCGGGACTACAGCCCCCAGCGTGCTGTGCGCCGGGTGCACAGGGGAACGGGGCCCTGAGGCCGCGGGACCGCAGCTCCCAGCGTGCTGTGCGCCGGGTGCAGAAGGGAACGGGGCCCTGAGGCCGCGGGACTACAGCCCCCAGCGTGCTGTGCGCCGGGTGCAGAAGGGAACGGGGCCCTGAGGCCGCGGGACCGCAGCTCCCAGCGTGCTGTGCGCCGGGTGCACAGGGGAGCGGGGCCCTGAGGCCGCGGGACCGCAGCTCCCAGCGTGCTGTGCGCCGGGTGCACAGGGGAACGGGGCCCTGAGGCCGCGGGACCGCAGCCCCCAGCGTGCTGTGCGCCGGGTGCAGAAGGGAACGGGGCCCTGAGGCCGCGGGACCGCAGCTCCCAGCGTGCTGTGCGCCGGGTGCACAGGGGAACGGGGCCCTGAGGCCGCGGGACTACAGCCCCCAGCGTGCTGTGCGCCGGGTGCAGAAGGGAACGGGGCCCTGAGGCCGCGGGACCGCAGCTCCCAGCGTGCTGTGCGCCGGGTGCAGAAGGGAACGGGGCCCTGAGGCCGCGGGACCGCAGCTCCCAGCGTGCTGTGCGCCGCGCGGGACATGGCGGGAGGGCGGCGCCCCGCGCGTCCCCGCCCGTCAGCCGCCTGCGGCTGGCCCCGCGGTGCCCGTGTGTGGCGGAGCCGCCCGGTCCGCAGGGCCGGTGCCGGTCCGGCGTGTGCTCCGCACGGGCGGGCCCCGCTTTCTCTCGGGGTCTTAGGGCAATGCTGCTTGCAGGGCGCACGTCCCGCAGGAGGGCCGCAGCTGACGGGAGCGCTGCGCGCCGATGCCTCCTCAGAGCAGCCGGTTGTAGCTTAGGGCTGCAGAGCAATAATTAACGTCTTGGGCTGCGGTCTGGGGGAGAACAGCAAGTCTGGCTCTAAGTTTGCTGTGAACTCCTCCTCTTGCCCGGCCCTCCCCCGCAGCCCCTGTGGCCGCCGGCGCCGCTGGGGCCGCGCAGCCTGCTGCGGGGATTCGGCGTCCGGAGGCTGCGGGAGCGGCTGCTGCTCGGAGAACAACGACGGGAATCCCTCTTTCCCCCTGCTCGAGTTAGGAGTCGTTGCCTCCGGGGCCGCACCCGCTGCCCCCGCCTTGTGCGGGGACGCCCGGGGGACGCCGTGCGGCCCGGGCCGGGGAGCCGGCTGCTCCGGTGCGCAGGAACGGCCCCGCTTTCCTCTCTGAACAGGCGGCAAAGGCAAATACAACAGGGTAGCAAAGACAGGGAGGGAGCTGCGGGGCTGCTGGGGGCTAGAAGTTAAGAGAGGAGTGAAAAGCCATGAGTGTCTTGGCCATTCTAGGAGATAAATCTGTCTGGAAATGTTTTGCCGCTGATTTGAGCTGCTTCGTGTTTGCTCTCACTGCCTGTGTTTGGTCTGCATAGTCCTGTGGGGAGCAAAGCCTGCATATGATGCTGAAGTTCAAGTTCTGGGGGGTTTATTCCAACCTGGTTTACTTCTCTTTTCTCTCCTCTCCTCTCCCAACCTCTCCTCTCCTCTCCTCTCCCAACCTCTCCTCTCCTCTCCCAACCTCTCCTCTCCTCTCCCAACCTCTCCTCTCCTCTCCCAACCTCTCCTCTCCTCTCCCAACCTCTCCTCTCCTCTCCCAACCTCTCCTCTCCTCTCCCAACCTCTCCTCTCCTCTCCCAACCTCTCCTCTCCTCTCCCAACCTCTCCTCTCCTCTCCCAACCTCTCCTCTCCCCTCCCAACCTCTCCTCTCCCCTCCCAACCTCTCCTCTCCCCTCCCAACCTCTCCTCTCCTCTCCCAACCTCTCCTCTCCTCTCCCAACCTCTCCTCTCCTCTCCCAACCTCTCCTCTCCTCTCCCAACCTCTCCTCTCCTCTCCCAACCTCTCCTCTCCTCTCCCAACCTCTCCTCTCCTCTCCCAACCTCTCCTCTCCTCTCCCAACCTCTCCTCTCCTCTCCCAACCTCTCCTCTCCTCTCCCAACCTCTCCTCTCCTCTCCCAACCTCTCCTCTCCTCTCCCCTCCTCTCCTCTCCTCTCCCAACCTCTCCTCTCCTCTCCCAACCTCTCCTCTCCTCTCCCAACCTCTCCTCTCCTCTCCCAACCTCTCCTCTCCTCTCCCAACCTCTCCTCTCCCAACCTCTCCTCTCCCAACCTCTCCTCTCCCAACCTCTCCTCTCCCAACCTCTCCTCTCCCAACCTCTCCTCTCCCAACCTCTCCTCTCCCAACCTCTCCTCTTCTCTTTCTATTCCTATTCCAATTCTACCCTCTCCTACCCTACCCTATCCTATGCTAACTCTGTTCTATCCAAGAGAAGCTTTGTGGTGAGGCTGCTGGCAGTTTTTCTCACTGTGCACATTTCACCTGTGCATCAGCTATCATTCCAGAATCACAATGACGGGATTGGAAAGGACCTCCATCCAGTCCAGCCTCCCTGCAAGGCAGAATCACCCAGGGCAGGCCACACTGGGATGCATCCAGGCAGGTTTTGATGGAGACTCCACCACCTCTGGGCAGCCTGCTTCAGGGCTCTCTCATGCTTAAATTAAAGAAGCTCCTCCCCATGTTTAGAAGGGACTTCTGATGCTGAAGTTAATGCTCCTTACCCCTTGTCCTGTCACTGGGCAGCACTGAAAAAATCCTGGCCCCATCCTCCTGACACCCACCCTTTATTGATCAGCATTGATGAGATGCCCCCCAGTCTGCTCTTTTCCAGATCAAAAAGCCCCAATTCTCTCAGTCCTTCCCCACAAGAGAGAGGTTCCAGTCCCCTCAGCATTTTGCTAGCTCTTTTCTAGGCCCTCTGCAGCAAGTCCCTGTCCTCCTTGAGCCAGGGTGCCCAGAGCTGGACACAGCTCAGGAGTCTGTAATTTAGGAGGCTAAATATCTAAGTGGTCAGCTCTCCCTAGCCTGTTAGCAGTGGCAAGTGATTCACTGCCATGGAAACTCCATTCTGGAGAAAGACAGATCAAACACTGGCAGAGAATCTCTGCTGTCAAATGTGGTTGGGGTTGGGTTTGTTCTTTTTTCTCAGTACTAATGTGTAAGGCAGATTTGGGTCTGAAACAGCTCCAGATCGATTCATTTAGGTGTTCCTCAGCAATCCTCACCCTGAAACCTCTTGAGAGACCTTTTCTGTCTGTGGAGTTGCACAGGGCAGCCCAGTGCAAGCTTTGCACAAGTCAGCATTTGGTAATCTTCTTAACAATCAGAATGACAGAATTGTTTATGCTTGGAAAAGCTCTCTGAGAGCATCCAGTCCAACATCCACCCAACCCCACCAGGGCCACCAAACCATGGCCCCAAGTGCCATGGCCACACCTTCCTTGAACACCTCCCGGCATGAGGACTCCACCACCTCCCTGGGCAGCCTCTGCCAATCCCTGACCACTCTTGCAGCAAAGAAGTTTTTCCTCATCTCCATCCTAAGCCTCCCCTGGCACAATTTCAGGCCATTTCCTCTTCTTCTGTCACCTGAGACCAGGGAGCAGAGCCCAACCCCCACCTGGCTCCAGCTTCCTCTCGGGGAGCTGTAGAGAGCAATGAGGTCTCCCTCAGCCTCCTCTTCTCCACACCAAACACCCCCAGCTCCCTCAGGTGCTCCCTCCCAGCCCTGTTCTCCAGACCCTTCCCCATCTTGGTTGCCCTTCTCTGGCCCTGCTCCAGCCCTTCACCATCAGTGCAGGTTTAGTGGAGCTAACACTGTATCTCCCAGCTTGGCACAAAGATGTCCAGGTGCTCTTTGGGTGCATGACATGCCCCAGGACCCTGCCTCCAGGATGAGGTGAAGGGAGAAAAGCACCGTGCCTGGACCTGGTAGGAGTTGGCATGAACAGTCACAGTATCAGAGTATCACCAAGGTTGGAAGAGACCTCAAGGATCATCAAGTCCAACCTGGCACCACAGACCTGACTACTAAACCATGGCTCCAAGTGCCACATCCAATCCCCTCTTGAACACCTCCAGGGATGGGGACTCCACCACCTCCCTGGGCAGCACATCCCAGTGGCTAACAACTCTCTCTGGGAAGAACTTTCTCCTCACCTCCAGCCTAAACCTCCCCTGGCACAGCTTGAGACTGTGTCCTCTTGTTCTGCTGCTGGCTGCCTGGGAGAAGAGACCAACCCCCACCTGGCTCCAACCTCCCTTCAGGGAGCTGCAGAGAGCAAGAAGGTCTCCCCTGAGCCTCCTCTTCTGCAGGCTAAGCAACCCCAGCTCCCTCAGCCTCTCCTCCCAGGGCTGTGCTCCAGACCCCTCCCCAGCCTCCTTGCCCTTCTCTGGACACCTTCAAGCCTCTCAATGTCCTTCTTGAGCTGAGGGGCCCAGAACTGGCCACAGGACTCCAGGTGTGGCCTAAGCAGTCCCTACAAGCCATCCAAGTGGTGTGGGAGGGAAATGCTCAGCTGAGGACCAGAAAGCTGAAGTAGGAATTGGAGATTTTTCTGCCTGCCCATATCCTGCCCAAGTTACTCAGAGGTCACTGAGCTGGTGCCTGGCTGAAACTGGCATTCACCTTTGGGCCAAAGGCAGCACTGTATCGATTTGCTGTGGCCTTGCCTTTATTAAAGGGTTTGTGATGAGGCTCTCAGCAGCACAGCTCTCCCTTCGAGGGCAGAAGCCTTGAGGAGAGCAGAGTGACGCCGGCAGGAGGAGGCAGCACAGCCACTTCTGCAGAGCTGTGTGCTCACACAGCTGCCTCCCACACTCTTAGCCTTTCACCTACCTTGCTGTCCCAATCCACCCTCCAGCCTCAAGCACCTTCAGAAAAAGATTGTGAGGTACTCCCACACCTTTGCTGAAAATGAGTGGTTGGTGAGAAAACTGAATCAGAGCCACAGAATGAACCAGGTTGGAAAAGACCTCAGAGATCATCCAGTCCAACCTGTCACCCAGCACCATCTGATCAACTAAACCATGGCACCAAGGGCCTCATCCAGGCTCTTCCTAAACACCTCCAGGGATGGGGACTCCACCACCTCCCTGGGCAGCACATTCCAGTGGCCAATTCCTCTTGCTGGGAAGAATTTCTTCCTCACCTCCAGCCTAAACTTTCTCTGCCACAGCTTGAGACTGTGGCCTCTTGTTCTGCTGCTGGGTGCTTGGGAGAAGAGCCCAACCCCCACCTGGCTCCAACCTCCCTTCAGGGAGTTGGAGAGAGCAAGAAGGTCTCCCTTGAGCCTCCTCTTCTCCAGGCTAAGCAACCCCAGCTCCCTCAGCCTCTCCTCCCAGGGCTGTGCTCCAGACCCCTCCCCAGCCTTGTGCTCCAGGCCCCTCCACACCTTCCAGCATCTCAATGTCTTTCTTGAACTGAGGGGCCCAGAATTGGAGGCTCCTTTAGCTCCCAAACAAGGGGTAGAAGGCTCATAGAGTTGTCAGGGTTGGAAGGGACCTCAGTTCTACCTCCCTGCCATGGGCAGGGACACCTCACACTAGATCAGGTTGCTCAGAGCCACATCCAGCCTGGCCTTAAATACATCCAGGGCTGGGGCTCCTGCAACACTCTGTGTTTGCCCATGAAACAGTGGCTGGCCATGGGTACTGCTCACTGCCTACACCACAGGTCATGGTGCACACTATCAACCCATTCTGTGTCTTATCTTAGTCAAGCAAGAGATATCAGGGAGCTGTGAGTACGTGGGACATGACTCATTGCGGGAGGTTAGGGAAGAAAGGGGCAGGAACAGGATGTGTTGGAGGGAGGCCTGGGTATCAGAGGAGGAGACTGGGAAATGGAGGATGTGGGAGGCAGCTGAAGGCATTGCCATGGGAGGGCATGGAGACTGTAGGGGAAGCTTGAGATGTTGTGATACGAAGGGAGGACTGGTACAGAACTAATACAAACCAAGGCTTCTTTACTGCCACTGCTGCTACAGCAGCTGGGTTTCTGCCAGGTGGAGAAGAACAGAGCATGATGTGGTGGTGGTAAGAGATTTGCTGGAGAAACAGAGAGAAGGCTGAGCTGCAGAACTACAGAGAATGGAAAAGGAGAGGTAGAGGAGTGCCTGTGGTAATCTGATGCTGAGATCAGAAAGAAAGCAGGCCAGAGATGCAACAACAAGGGACTGAGAGGGAAGAAGCACATGAAGATGCTATCAGTTGTATTTAATGAACACTGACATCTGACAGGACTATGAATCCTAGACTCACCTGGCTGGGAAAGCCCTTAAGATCATCAAGTCCAACCAGAACCTAACACCTCCCTGTACACAACTGTTAGACCATGTCCCTAAGCCCCCATCCAAGATTGTCTGCAGATGGATGTGAAAAGGAATACCATGAGTGGGGATTTTTGTGTGGGTCTTGGCCACAGGCAGCTCACTGACATCAGAGAATCACAGAACTGTCAGGGCTGGAAGGCAGCTCAAGGATCATCTCTGGGTCATGCTGGCAGCATCTCCTCCAGTGATGCAGCTGCACAGCTGCAGTGAATTCCTCTCAATATTTAACTGAGTGGCTTACATTTATCTCAAAAGCATGCAGACCATCCTGATTCTGTGTTTCTGCTGCTGGAAGATAAATCATTCTTCATCAGTAGGTGGTTGAATTGTGGTTAATAGCAGAACAGTGACACAGAATCACAGAGCTGTCAGGGCTGGAAGGGACCTCAAGGCTCAGCCAGTCCCAACCCCCTGCCATGGGCAGGGACACCTCACACCGCAGCAGGTTGCTCACAGCCACCTCCAGCCTGGCTGCAAACACCTCCAGGCAGGAGGCTGCCACCACCTCCCTGGGCAACCTGTGCCAGGCTCTCACCACCCTCCTGGGGAACAACTTCTTCCTCACAGCCAATCTCAATCCACCCAGTTCTATTGGTTTTTTCCCATTTCCATTGCAGGAGGAGGGAGCAGAACTGTGGGAATCAGCTGGAATATGAACTGCAGTGTGAACCTAGAGCATCAGATCTTCCCTGGCTGCATACTGACCTGTTAGGGATGCTACAGGTTGGAGAGCAGCAGAGGCACTCAAATGCTATTAATGCCAAGGCTTTGGCTCAGACACCTCCAGGTTCTTCCAGGCAGTGTCAGGAGTGGTGGCTGTTGGGTAGAGAGAGGATTCACCTAGCAAAGTGCAGCATGAGCCCACAGCCCTGTCCAGCCTCACCTTGAACATCTCCAGGGATGGAGCCTCAACCACCTCCCTGGGCAACCTGTTGCAGTGTTCCAGCAGCCTCCTGGTGCAGAACTTGTTCCTCACATCCAATCTCAATCTGCTCTGCTCTCATTTCAAACCATTGTCCCTGCAGGCCTTTGGCAACAGTCCCTCTGCAGCCTTCTTGTAGCCCTGTGGCAGTGAGAGAAGTTCAGTTCTTCCCCCCACACACAAACCACAGCTAACTCAGTCAGAGGAGCAAAAATGGCAGGGCTATATTTTACAAGCAGGATGAACACCCCTGCAGGTCCTGGCAGGCTGCTCTTAGGTCTCCCCAGAGCCTTCTCTTCTCCAGGCTGAACACCCCCAGCTCCCTCATGCTTGTCCTCATAGCAGAACTGCTCCAACCCCCTGATCATTCTCATGACCCTCCTCTGGACCTGCTCCATCAGGTCCATGTCCTGCCTCTATTGAGGGGGCTCCAGGTCTGGGCAGAGTGCTCCAGGTGTGAGAAGCACAAACCCCATCAAACCATGAGATCTACACAGTTTCCATTTCCAGAATAAAAGCAGCACCAGGGAGCAAAATAACCTCAGGGCCTGCTTTCACCACTTCATATTTTGCCATGGGAGCAGATGACTTAGCTTTTCCTGAGTCTCCAAACACAAACAAAGCTGGAAAGCAGAAAATAAGTGACCCAGAGAACCACTAAGGGTGGAGAAGACCTCTAAGAGCATCGAGTCCAACCTTCAGAGCAGTTTTGATGGCTGTATTCTTGCTTCTCTTATTCCTGAGACACAGAATTTGGACAGGTTGCATGTTGTGGAGAGCACTGAGCAGGCTGCCAAGAGAAGCTCCACTCACTTTGCAAGGAAACCTCCCCTGATCTGCAGCATGAGAGAGACTCTCTGCTGAAATCATTTCTCTTTTAGGAACTTTACTAAACCTGCTGGCTCCAGAGGCCAAGCTCAGCTTGGACTGGACTCTCCAGCTCCCTGGAGCTGCTCTTGTTGTCTGACTGCAAGAGATCCTTAAGAAGCACGGGCAGGAGCAAAGTGGAGGTGTTCTGCTTCAAAAGAAGACACTGCCTGTGATGGGAAGGGTTTGGGTTTGGAGGCAGTGACCCTTGCCAGCTTCAGGCAGAAGGCAGAGAGCTCAGGCACTGCTGGAGGGAAGGACACTTTCCTGGGAGTCAGGCAAGGGAAGAATGCAGCTCAGAATCCAAAAGCCATCTTATTCCAGATGTGGGTGGGGGAAATTGGCATTTCCTGACTGAACTGAACAATCTCCCCTCTCAGCTGCCTGCCTCTTGTGTTTCTTGCTCTTCTCTCTCCTCTCACGCCCTTCACCCACAAGCTTCTCTTCAGCTCTGGCTCCATTACCTTCCCAAGCTGCAGGTGCTGCACAGCACTCTGTGTTTGACACTGCTCTGCAAGGCTTCAGCTGTGGCCTTTTCCCCTTTTAGCTATGGACTTTTTGTAAGGTCAGGCAGTCTGTGGAACAGGAGCTGCATCTTCCCTGCCTGTCTGCACAGCACAAAGTCCAATGTAAAAACCAACAAATCTAAGGTGCTTATTGCCAGAACAGAGTACAGTGCTGCCTGGAGCTGAGATCGTCACTCTTGCCTCCATACACATTCTGGTGAGGGCTTACCTTCCTTAGAACCACACAGCTGTGGAGACTGGAAGAGACCTTGGAGATCACCAAGTCCAAGCATCCTCCAGAGCTCACATCCCCAGCCCTGCTGTGAACCACTGCCACGACCCCACAGCCCTCAGCACCACATCCATGCAGCTCTGAAACCCCTCCAGGGCTGGGGACTGCAGCAGCTCCCTGGGCAGCCTGGGACAGTGCCTGAGAGCCCTTGCTGGGGAGAGATTGTTCCTGATCTCCAACCTGAGCCTCCCCTGGCACAGCCTGAGGCTCTTTCCTCTTCTCCTGGCACTTGTTGCATGTGAGAAGAGCCTAACCCCCAGCTGGCTCCAGCCTCCTTTCAGGGAGCTGCGAAGGGCAATGAGGTCTCCCTCAGCTTCCTCTTCTGAAGACAAAACAGCCCCAAGTTCCATCAGCTGTTCCTGATAGGATTTGTGTTCAAAGGTCTTGGTTGCCCTTCTCTGGACCTGCTCCAGCCCCTCAATGTCCTGCCACAGGACACTGTGACACTTTCTGCCTCAGAACTTGAGGTGGAAGATGAGGGAATTGAGAGCCTGTGGGTTAAAATCAGAGGGCAGCCCAACAAATTTGACATCCTGGTTGGAGTCTGTTACAGACCACCCAGCCAGGAGGAGGAGGCAGATGAAACATTCCATGAGCAATTGGAGGCTGTCTCAAGATCATCAGATCTTGTCCTTGTGGGGGACTTCAACCTGCCAGATACCTGCTGGGAACTTAATTCAGCAGAGAGGAGGCAGTCCAGAAGATTCCTGGAGCGAATAGAGGACTGCTTCCTGACGCAGCTGTTAAGTGAGCCTACCAGGGGCCAGGCTCTGCTTGACTTGCTGCTCTCCAATAGGGAAGGGCTGGGGGGAGATGTGACCGTGGGAGGCTGCCTAGGGTGCAGTGACCACGAGATAGTGAAGTTTTCAATATGCAGGGATATAGGGAGGAGTACCAACAGAACCTTCACCTTGGACTGCAGGAGGGCAAACTTCAGCCTCTTTAAGAAACTTATTGGCAAAGTTCCCTGGGTACCAACCCTCAAGAACCGAGGGGTCCAGGAGGGTTGGAGCTGCTTCAAACAGGAGCTCTTGAAGGCACAGGAACTGGCAGTGCCCATGTGCTGAAAGATGAGCCCAGGGGAAGGCTCTGGGCCTGGATGAGCAAGCAGCTCCTGGAGGATTGAAGGGGAAAAAAGAGGCTGTGTC
The DNA here is from genome assembly GCF_014839835.1 of Dryobates pubescens. NCBI lineage: Eukaryota > Metazoa > Chordata > Aves > Piciformes > Picidae > Dryobates > Dryobates pubescens. Next base: position 1,378,707 of record NC_071639.1, read on the forward strand.
ACCTCTGGAAGGAGGGGAAGGCTTCTCCAGGTGTGTTCAAGGAAGTGGTTAGGTTATGTAGGAGAAAAATTAGAGAGGCAAAGGCCCAGTTGGAACTGAAGCTGAACACCTCTGTGAGAGACAACAAAAAGCACTGTTACAAATGCATTAACACTAAAAAGAAGGGCAAGAAGAACCTCCACTCCTTACTGGACCTGGAGGGGAACACGGTGACAGAAGACAAGGAAAAGGCTGAGGTCCTGAACGCCTTCTTTGCCTCAATGTTTAACAGCAAGGCAGGAGCTCAGGACCAGTGGCCTCCTGAGCTGGGTAATAGGGTCGGGGAGCAGTGTAATGCCCCAGAAATCCATGAGGAATTAGTTGGGGACCTGCTGAGCCACTTGGACACCCACAAGTCCATGGGACCGGATGGGATCCATCCTAGGGTGCTGAGAGAGCTGGCAGATAAGCTGCCAAGCCGCTCTCCATCATTTTCCTCCAGTCCTGGCTCACTGGAGAGGTCCCAGGTGACTGAAACTGGCCAAGGTGGTCCCCATCCACAAGAAGGGACGGATGGAGGAACCTGGAAACTCCAGGCCTGGCAGCCTGACCTCAGTGCCAGGGAAAGTGATGGAGCAGATTATCCTGGGGGCAATAACTGCACCTGAAGGATGGCCAAGGGCTCAGGCCCAGCCAACATGGATTTAGGAAGGGCAGGTCCTGCCTCTCCAACCTGATCTCCTTCTATGATCAGGTGACCCATCTGGTGGATGTGGGGAGGCCTGTGGATGTAGTCTATCTGGACTTCAGCAAGGCCTTTGACACTGTCCCCCACAGTAAACTGCTGGCCAAGCTGTCAGCCCCTGGCTTGGACAGCAGCTCTCTGAGCTGGGTTAGGAACTGGCTGGAGGCTGAGCCCAGAGAGTGGTGGTGAATGGTGCCACAGCCAGCTGGCAGCCAGGCACCAGTGGTGTGCCCCAGGGATCAGTGCTGGGCCCCAGCCTCTTTAACATCTTCACTGATGATCTGGATGAGGGGGTTGAGTCAGTCACCAGCAAGTTTGCAGATGACACCAAGTTGGGAACAGATGTTAGTCAGTTAGAGGGTAGAAAGGCTCTGCAGAGGGACCTTGACCGACTGGACAGATGGGCAGAGTCCAATGGGATGGCATTTAATAAGTCCAAGTGCCAGGGGCTGCACTTTGGCCACGGCAACCCCATGCAGAGCTACAGGCTGGGGTCAGAGTGGCTGAGAGCTGCCAAACAGAGAGGGACCTGGGGGAGCTGATTGACACCCACCTAAACATGAGCCAGCAGTGTGCCCAGGTGGCCAAGAGGGCCAATGGCATCCTGGCCTGTATTAGGAATAGTGTGGCCAGCAGGAGCAGGGAGGTCATTGTGCCCCTGTACTCTGCAGTGGTTAGGCCACACCTTGAGTCCTGTGTCCAGCTCTGGGCCCCTCATTTTAGGAAGGACATCGAGACACTTGAAGGTGTCCAGAGAAGGGCAAGGAGGCTGGGGAGAGGCCTTGAGCACAGCCCTGTGAGGAGAGGCTGAGGGAGCTGGGGTTGTTTAGCCTGCAGAAGAGAAGGATCAGAGGTGACCTCATTGCCCTCTACAACTACCTGAAAGGTGGTTGTAGACAGGAGGGGGTTGGTCTCTTCTCCCAGGCAACCAGCACCAGAACAAGAGGACACAGTCTCAAGCTGTGCCAGGGGAGGTTTAGACTCGAGGTGAGGAGAAAGTTCTTCACTGAGCGAGTCGTTCGTCATTGGGATGTGCTGCCCAGGGAGGTGGTGGAGTCACCGTCCCTGGAGGTGTTCAAGGGGAGATTGGACGTGGCACTTGGTGCTATGATCTAGTTGTGAGGTCTGTTGGAACAGCTTGGACTTGATGATCCTTGGGGTCTCTTCCAACCTTAGTTACTGTGATACTGTGATACTGTGACTCTTCTTTCCACCCTAGCTCCTGGCCTCTGCTGACGAAGCTGCCGACACCACCCTGGGAGGCTTGGCTGAGACACCTGAAGGCTGTGCAGCCATCCAACAACACTTGGACAGGCTGAGAGCTGGGCACAGAGGAACCCAAAGAGGTTCAGCAAGACCAAGTGCAGAGTCCTGCAGCTGGGAGGGAAGAATAAACTGCAGCAGCACAGCTGGGAGGGGATCTGCTGGAGAGCAGCCCCAAGGAGAAGGCCCTGGGAGTGCTGGGGGACAGCAAGCTCTGCATGGGACAGCAATGTGCCCTGGGGGCCAAGAAGGCCAAGGGGGTCCTGGGGTGCAGTCAGAGTGTGCCCAGCAGAGCCAGGGAGTTTCTTCTCCCCCTCTGCTCTGCCCTGCTGAGACCTCCCCTGGAATATTGCATCCAGCTCTGGGCTCCCAGCTCAGGAGGGACAGGGATCTGCTGGAGAGAGTCCAGGGGAGGCTCCAAGGATGCTGAAGGGACTGCAGCACTGCCTGGGGAGGAGAGGCTGAGAGCCCTGGGGCTGTTCAGTCTGGAGAGGAGAAGACTGAGAGGGATCTGATCAATGTCTATCAATAGCTGAGGGCTGGGGGTCAAGAGGGAGAGGACAGACTCTGCTCAGGTTCACCCTGGGATGGGACAAGAGGCAATGGATGGAAACTCCAGCACAGGAGGAAGTGTGAGGGTCCCAGAGCCCTGGAGCAGGCTGCCCAGAGAGGCTGTGGAGTCTCCTGCTCTGGAGCCTTCCCAGCCCTGTCTGGATGTGTTCTGTGTGACCTGTGCTGGATTCTCTGCTCCTGCTCTGGCAGGGGTTGGACTGGAAGGTCTCCAGAGGTCCCTTCCAACCCCTGACATCCTGTGAGGTGTGACACTACAAAACACAAGTACAAAAGGGCTATTTCTTAGTTCAGTTATGCTGGTCACAGAGTCACAGAGGGGCAGGGGTTGGGAAGGGACCCCTGGAGATCATCACCCACAGCTTTCATTTGTGTGAGTTTCCTCTTGCTGGCAAAGAGCTGGTACTGCCCCTGGCCTCCTGCTCAACAGTTACTACAAGACTCCTGAGACACTGCAAAGAGATGGCAGCTTTGGGAGTATCAGAGTTAGTTCTGCCCCAATCCTGTCCCCTTAGGATCAGGAAACAGCTCTGCTGCTTGTGTTCCTGCTCTCAGCCACAGCCTGGATGGGCCCAGCCATGAGTAAATACATCTCACTGAGTCACCTGCTTACAGCTTCTGTGCTCTCCTGAACCATCTGAGGATCAACCAGGAAACAAAATAGTAACTAAGTCACCTGGAAAATGTATTTAATGGACTTTTCCTCACCAGAACCTGCCTCCTGTGTCTTGTTCCTGAGTGTTCACTGTAAGGGTTATTCTGTCTCCTTACTCAGAGAAAAGGAATTTGTGCCTTCTGAACCAGCAGCTGGAAGGTCCTTAGCAGCTGGCTGAGCACTGTGCACAGAGGCTGACAGTTCTTTTGCTGTCTCCTGATGTGTTCACAGAACCACAGAACTTCAGGGGCTGGAAGGGACCTTGAAAGCTCACCCAGCCCAACCCCCTGCCAGAGCAGCATCACCTAGAGCAGGGCACACAGGAACACAGCCAGCTGGGGTTTGAATATCTCCAGAGAGGAGACTCCACAACCCCCCTGGGCAGCCTGCTCCAGGCCTCTGTCACCCTCACAGGGAAAGAATTTCTCCTCCATGGCACTTCCTCTGCCTCAGCTTCTAGCACTGCCCCTGGTGCTGGCATTGGGCATCCCCCAGCAGAGCCTGGCTCCAGCCTCTGGGCACTGCCCCTGCACAGCTTTAGCAACAGCAAGGAGCTCACCCTCAGGCTCCTCTTCTCTTCCCCTGTGCTCAGCACTGCTCAGGCCACATCTTGAGTCCTCTGTCCAGTTCTGGGCCCCTCAGTTTCAGAAGGACATTGAGAGACTTGAAGGTGTCCAGAGAAGGGCAAGGAGGCTGGGGAGGGGTCTGGAGCACAGCCCTGTGAGGAGAGGCTGAGGGAGCTGGGGTTGCTTAGCCTGCAGAAGAGGAGGCTCAGGGGAGACCTTCTTGCTCTCTGCAACTGCCTGCAGGGAGGTTGTAGCCAGGTGGGAGTTGGTCTCTTCTCCCAGGCACCCAGCAGCAGAACAAGAGGACACAGTCTCAAGCTGTGCCAGGGAAGTTTAGGCTGGAGGTGAGGAAGAAATCAGGAGAGATTGGCCACTGGGATGTGCTGCCCAGGGCGGTGGTGGAGTCCCCATCTCTGGAGGTGTTTAAGAAGAGCCTGGATGAGGCCCTTGGTGCCATGGTTTAGTTGATCAGATGGTGCTGGGTGAGAGGTTGGACTGGATGATCTCAAAGGTCTTTTACAACCTGGTTAATTCTATTCTATTCTATTCTATTCTATTCTATTCTATTCTATTCTATTCTATTCTATTCCATTCTATTCCATTCCATCCCATCCCATCCCATCCCATCCCATCCCATCCCATCCCATTCCATTCCATTCTCTAAGCTCAGGAGCCCCCAGCTCCCTCAGGCTCTTCTCATATGGAGGATTTTGTATCTGAAAATCAAGGTTTTTACTCCTGCAAGCCTGCTCACCTTTGTGCTGCTCCTGGCCCTGCCTGCACTGTCTGTGCCAGTTTGATGGAGAACAGGTCACAATCTCTGTTAACTGACACAACATAGCATGAAATACTTGCCTCAGTCAGGAAGGTAAATGTAAGCCCTGTACAATTCCAAGTGCTTTGTGCCCTGACTGATTTCTGAAGAGACCAGGCCAGCCAAGTCTGGAGCAGTATTCACTGTATCTTTGGGCCCTTTGCTAATTCCTTTCCCATAGCTATGATTGGAATTCGCAGTGGCAGAGGAGGCTCTGCCCACAGACAGTGTTCCACAGGTTTGACTGCTGTCCCAGCACAGAGTCACAGCTCTTGGAGCTCAGTCAGTGCCAAGATCTGGGATTCATGGCATATTTTACTCCTGCTCTCAGCGGGGCCTGGATCCTTGCCCTTGTGCTGTGGCTGCCCAAGATGAGATTCTCTCCACCCTGCAGCAAGAAGCAAACTTAAAGTATCCTCAGGCAAGGCAGAATTTCACACTTCAGGGGTAACTCCAAATTCATAGAATCATGGCATCAATAAGGTTGGAAAAGGCCTCAGAGATCATCAAGTCCAACCTGTCACCCAACACCTCCTGACAACTAAACCATGGCTTGCAGAGAGCAATAAGGTCACCCCCTTGTCATTTCACAGCACCCTGCTACTTGTCTCTGCAGCCTGCACGTTATACTCCACTGCCTGGCTCCATCCCTTTCTGCTGGGCAAGAGAAAGCAGCTCTGTGCTGCCATCATAGAATCAACCAGGATGGAAAAGACCTCAGAGATCAGCAAGTCCAACCTGTCACCCAACACCTCCTGACAGCTAAACCATGGCTCCAAGTGCCACATCCAATCCCCTCTTGATCACCTCCAGGGATGGGGACTCCACCACCTCCCTGGGCAGCACATCCCAAGGGCCAATCTCTCTTGCTGGGAAGAACTTCTTCCTAACATCCAGCCTAAACCTCCCCTGGTGCAGCCTGAGACTGTGTCCTCTTGTTCTGCTGCTGGGTGCCTGGGAGAAGAGCCCAACCCCCACCTTGCTACAGCCTCCCTTCAGGGAGTTGGAGAGAGCAAGAAGGTCTCCCCTGAGCCTTCTCTTCTGCAGGCTAAGCAACCCCAGCTCCCTCAGCCTCTCCTCACAGGGCTGTGCTCCAGACCCCTCCCCAGCCTCCTTGCCCTTCTCTGGACACCTTCAAGTCTCTCAATGTCCTTCTTGAGCTGAGGAGCCCAGAACTGGACACAGGACTCAAGGTTTGGATTAAAACTGTACATTAATTGCTCTTTGGTAGCAGGAGCTGTTTAGGACTCCTCTCCCTGCCCCTGCAGCACTGCACTGGAAGGGATGAGAATGTTTGAAACATTTGGATTAACAGCACTTGAAAATAACTGATTTGGGTCATTGGGGTGCTGCTCATTGTAGTGAGCCACTTGAAGCTGGACTGCTCTGTTCACGCAGCTGCTGTGGGTGCAAAGCTCAATGCAGAGCTGATCATGTCAGGAGCAGCAGGACAGAGCCCAGGGCCTTGGCCTGAGCTGGCTGTGCTGCCCCAGGCAGTGCTGCATGGATGCCTGCATGTGTGAAGGAGCTTGTACAGAGTGGGAAGAGATGCCAAGCTCTTGTCATGATGTGTGGAGAAGAAAGGGCAGCTGTAATTTGGGGGAAGAAGACAGTGCTTGTTGGGCTTTACTGACTGCATTCCTTGGATGCCACAGGCAGCAGAGCCAAGCATCAGGGAACTGTGGTCAGAAGCACTGAGAATATAAATACAAACCTCCCCCCTGCCTGGCAGGGGGCTTGGGACTAGATGGTTTTAAGGCCCCTTCCAGCCCAACCCATTCTGTGGTTCTGTGCTGTTGATGTGATTTGACAGCCTGAGGCACATGTGGCTGCTGTCAGCCACCACTCCTTGGCTTTTGATGGCAGTGGCCAGTCTCAGCCATATGTACAAGAGGACAGTGATCCTAAAGGCAGTTAATGGCTTACAAGCTCAGTGGAAAAAAACCAGAGCAGGCTTGAAGGAAAAGAGTTCTTTAGCAGAGAGAAAGGTAGGCTCAGCTCTGCTACTGCCCTTATCCTGGCTAGCCACAGAATCACAGAAGTGGTGAGGTTGGAAAAGCCCTGCAAGAGCATCCAGTCCAGCACCAACCCAACCCCACCATGGCATCAACCCATCTCCCCAGGTGCCATGGCCACACATTCCTTGAACACCTCCAGGATGGGGACTCCACCACCTCCCTGGGCAGCCTCTGCCAATCCCTGACCACTCCTGCAGCAAAGACATTTGTCCTCATCTCCAACCTAACCCTCCCCTGGCACAATTTCAGGCCAGTTCCTCTTGTCCTATCACCTGATAATGCACTTGAGAGTCCAGGCAAGTGTCACAGAAGAGAGAGGAGGACCTGAGATCACTGCAGTGAGGAAGGAGGTTTCAGGATCATCAGACACAGAGCTTTCCCATCCCTGGCTCTATTAGCTGTGCTGCTCTGTGATACCTCTGCTGTTTCTTCATGAGCAGCCACTGAACTTCTCTGCCATGATGTGGTGGTTTAGGCTGGGTGCTGGCCCAGATGCCACTGCGCAGGCCACACCTGGGAGGTCCCAAGGGGTGGGCCCAGCCCAGGGGGTGGTCACAGGGACCAGGTATTCCATTCCCATAATGCCCTGCTCCCCTATAAAAAGGCCATGCAGGGTCTTCACTTCCTCTTTCGTCCCCTGCTGCTGCCTAGGTAACATGGCTGAGCTGCCTCCCTTGGGCCTGCTCAGGCCCAAGGCTGGGTTGGGGGGGGGAGAAAGAGCCCTGGGGGGGTTTGGGTGTACCCCCAGGTGGGGATGGGATGTTCTGGGGTATGTTCTGGGATCTCTCTCTTTGTCATGGTGCTTGTGAGTCTCTGTAAAACTTTCATTGTTGTTTGTTATTGTTTTCCTATTTAAACTTTCATCACTTTTGCAATCCGTTTGTCTGAGTCGTTATTTCTGCCTGTGGTGGGGAGGGGATCTGCCCCAACCCATTACATTTTGGCGCCCAACGTGGGGCCAACTGCAGCTCGGATTGCAAAAGATGGAGAGTTTAAATTTAGTTCTGGGCGTCGGTTTGGGTTTGGGAAGTTGGGGCTCAGGTTTTGTGTTACCGGGGCGACTGTGTGAACTCCTGTGGACTGCAGAAGGATAGCTGGTGCGTGGCTGATGGCATGGAAGTCCCTCCTGTTGCTTGGGAACAGCGAGGGGTGGTTCTTTCTGTGACTTTCTGCCCAGGGTAGCTTAAGAATGCTCGAGTAGCCTAAGAAGGCGAGACCTGCCTTCTCCTCGTTCTCTGCGGAGCGGCAGGGAGCGGAGGAGGGGCAGCGGCAAGCAGAGCGTGGTCGGCCCGCGGCCGCTGCGGGGGGCGGACACCCGCGGCGAGCGGGCAAGCGACTGCTGGAGGTGACTCGGACTCTGCATCGCGGCGACAGAGCCGGCGGGGGCCGGGCCGGGCCGCGTTCAAGCGGCGGCGGCGGCACCGCCCGAGCCGGGCTGCGTTCAGGCGGCGGCGGCAGCTGTAAATCTTTCCCTGGTGTTTTCGGACGTGCTCCGAAAACGGCGCCGAGCACCTGGCTCCGCCTCCTCTCTTCTCAGCGAGCTGTGCTGCAGCCGCCCCCTCCGGGGGAGGGCTGTGAACCGGATGCGGTGATGCCTCGGTATGTGAACGCCCCGTGGGGGGGCGATGTGCCTGCGATGTGCATTGGTGTAGCTTTGGACTGGCCAGAAGCGGTCGGTTGTGGTTCCCTGGAGGGATGGAAAAAGCGGTCGTGGAGCCTGATTGCTCCGACCGGCTTGCCCCAGGGGTGGAAAAAGCCGCTGAGAAACTGTAAATGCAGATAAAGGCTTGGCTGAGAAGTTGTGAGGTGTTTCCAGGTGACCAGGATGTCCCAAGGAGTCCACAAGGAATTCACACTGCAGGAGAAGGACTGCGTCGCTGGGAGGTTCCATCACATGAGGAAGAACAACTGGAATGGACTGATGCTTGAGCCTGAATGAGAGACTGTGTGGAAGGACGCCCAGAAGAAGACATGGACTGTTGCTAGATATGTCATAAGAAGAGTTCTAATTTGATGATATGTTCTGGGTACAGGGATTATGGTATGGAATAAGGGGTGGTCTGTGGTGGTTTAGGCTGGGTGCTGTCCCAGATGCCACTGCGCAGGCCACACCTGGGAGGTCCCAAGGGGTGGGCCCAGCCCAGGGGGTGGTCACAGGGACCAGGTATTCCATTCCCATAATGCCCTGCTCCCCTATAAAAAGGCCATGCGGGGTCTTCACTTCCTCTTTCGTCCCCTGCTGCTGCCTAGGTAACATGGTGTGAGCTGCCTCCCTTGGGCCTGCCCAGGCCCAAGGCTGGGTTGGGGGGGGAAGAAAGAGCCCTGGGGGGGTTTGGGTGTACCCCCAGGTGGGGATGGGATGTTCTGGGGTATGTTCTGGGATCTCTCTCTTTGTCATGGTGCTTGTGAGTCTCTGTAAAAACTTTCATTGTTGTTTGTTATTGTTTTTCCTATTTAAACTTTCCATCACTTTTTGCAATCCGTTTGCCTGAGCCCTTATTTCTGCCTGTGGTGGGGAGGGGATCTGCCCCAACCCATTACACATGAGCATTTCCAAGCCCACCAGACCAGCTCAGGAATCTCTGGCAGTGCAAAGAAACTGTTTGATTTTGTGGTAGGTTAAGGGACATCAAGAATTAATTGGTGCAACCACAAAGAAAGTCCTGCAAAGGCCAGAGAGAGGCCCAGAGGGAGGAGCAAGTCCAGCCCAGGGTATTGTAACCTGGTATTCTATTCTATTTGCTGGTATGCCAAGATCCTTCCCTTCCCTTCCCTTCCCTTCCCTTCCCTTCCCTTCCCTTCCCTTCCCTTCCCTTCCCTTCCCTTCCCTTCCCTTCCCTTCCCTTCCCTTCCCTTCCCTTCCCTTCCCTTCCCTTCCCTTCCCTTCCCTTCCCTTCCCTTCCCTTCCCTTCCCTTCCCTTCCCTTCCCTTCCCTTCCCTTCCCTTCCCTTCCCTTCCCTTCCCTTCCCTTCCCTTCCCTTCCCTTCCCTTCCCTTCCCTTCCCCTCCCCTTTGGCTGCTCTTGGGCCTGCTGAGGCTAAGGGGGGTGGAGGTTTCTGGAAGGCTCTGGAAGGTTTGAGCCTGGCAGGCCCAGGTGAAGGACTGAGCCTGGTTTGTGAATGTCTTCCTTCTACCTGCACACCTCTTGTATGTGTTTGTAAGCAGAATTTCCAGTTCAGCTCCCAGTCAGTGTGGAGCAGTTCTTTATCTTTACTCCTTGGGAAAGGGGGGAAGATAACTTTCTTCTCCTTTTGCCCTGGGCAGCTCCTGGCTTCACAACTGGGACAGATTTTCATCATGAGGTTAAAATCAAACCATTTGAAAAAAAGAAGAAGTGAAGAAAGAGCTTCCTAAAGAGCTCGAAGGGTGCAGGCAGAGAGCTTTGCTTCTGCTTTCCTCCCCAGCGGCTGCAGGACTGCAGTGCCCCCGAGCACAGCACCGGTGAAGGAGCAGCATCTGCTAGTCCATTGTTCATCACCTCCTTTCTCTGCAAGGCAAACAAGTGGACAAGCCTGGAGCTGGGCTTGCACGGGGGGGATCTAGGTGTTTGTGGGGCTGAATTCACCACTCTTCCCTCTGCACCCTCTCCGTGCTGACTTTTGAATCTGCCCTGCTGCCCTCATCTGACACAGCCACGGAGAACAGGATGGGCTTTCACTTTTGTCTGGCAGCACAGGCTTGCATTCTGTGCTTGGGAGGTTTTCAGAGGCTCTTTATTCCATGCAATGCTCCTGGAGTGGAGAAGCCCATCTTTTGTTCTTCCTTATAAAGGGATATTTTTATACACAAAGATATACAGTGCCCTGAATGACAAGAGTTGTTATGTGCTGGGTTGTGAGGCTGTGACACAGACGTGGCTGACCCTCCTTTAATGCTGCCTTGCCCGGAGCATTTCACTTCCAAACCTTCACAGCAGGGCTGAAGCACAGCCTCAGAATCCACCCAACACATCAACTGCTCGTGGTGACATCAAAACCAGGGGGAGATTCTTCATTGAAACAGCTTTGACTCCCAGCATGCTAACCATGCAGCCATACGTGCTGGGCTGCATTAGCTTGGCATACATGGGGATGGCTTTCTCTGCTTGCCAGGAACTAGAGCAGGGGACACACACTTGTATCTCTCTGCAGGCAGAAAGGATTCTTCTCAGCTGCAGCACATCTCTCCTGCTTTCATTCCTTTCACTTGCAGCACATCTCTTGCTGTTTCAATTTGCTTCTGTTTTGGCACATTTCTTGCTGGTTCAAATCCTTTCAGCTGCAGACTTCTCTTGCTGCTTTAAACCTTTTCAGCTGCAGCACTTCTCTTGCTGCTTTAAACCTTTCCAGTTGCAGCACTTCTCTTGCTGCTTTAAACCTTTCCAGTTGCAGCACTTCTCTTGCTGCTTTAAACCTTTTCAGCTGCAGCACTTCTCTTGCTGCTTTAATTCCTTTCAGCTGCAGCACTTCTCTTGCTGCTTTAAACCTTTTCAGCTGCAGCACTTCTTTTGCTGCTTTAATTCTTTTCACTTGCAGCACTTCTCTTGCTGCTTTAATTCATTTGCAGCACTTCTCTTGCTGCTTTAATTCCTTTCACTTGCAGCACTTCTCTTGCTGCTTTAATTCATTTGCAGCACTTCTCTTGCTGTTTTAATTCCTTTCACATGCAGCACTTCTTTTGCTGTTTTAAACCTTTTCAGCTGCAGCACTTCTCTTGCTGCTTTAATTCCTTTCTGTTGCTGCACTTCTCTGGCTGCTTTAAACCTTTCCAGTTGCAGCACTTCTCTGGCTGCTTTAATTCCTTTCAGCTGCAGCACTTCTCTTGCTGCTTTAAACCTTTTCAGCTGCAGCACTTCTCTGGCTGCCTTAAACCTTTCCAGTTGCAGCACTTCTCTTGCTGCTGTAATTCTCTTCACTTGCAGCACTTCTCTTGCTGCTTCAAATCCTTTCAGCTGCAGCACATCTCTTGCTGCTGTAATTCTCTTCACTTGCAGCACTTCTCTTTGCTGCTTCAAATCTTTGCAGCTGCAGCACATCTCTTGCTGCTGTAATTCTCTTCACTTGCAGCACTTCTCTTTGCTGCTTCAAATCCTTTCAGCTGCAGCACATCTCTTGCTGCTGTAATTCTCTTCACTTGCAGCACTTCTCTTGCTGCTGTAATTCTCTTCACTTGCAGCACTTCTCTTGCTGCTTCAAATCCTTTCAGCTGCAGCACATCTCTTGCTGCTGTAATTCTCTTCACTTGCAGCACTTCTCTTTGCTGCTTCAAATCCTTTCAGCTGCAGCACATCTCTTGCTGCTGTAATTCTCTTCACTTGCAGCACTTCTCTTGCTGCTGTAATTCTCTTCACTTGCAGCACTTCTCTTTGCTGCTTCAAATCCTTTCAGCTGCAGCACATCTCTTGCTGCTGTAATTCTCTTCACTTGCAGCACTTCTCTTGCTGCTTTAATTCATTTGCAGCACTTCTCTTGCTGTTTTAATTCCTTTCACTTGCAGCACTTCTCTTGCTGCTTTAAACCTTTTCAGCTGCAGCACTTCTCTTGCTGCTTTAATTCCTTTCTGTTGCAGCACTTCTCTGGCTGCTTTAAACCTTTCCAGTTGCAGCACTTCTCTTGCTGCTTTAAACCTTTTCAGTTGCTGCACTTCTCTGGCTGCTTTAATTCCTTTCAGCTGCAGCACTTCTCTTGCTGCTTTAAACCTTTTCAGCTGCAGCACTTCTCTTGCTGCTTTAAACCTTTTCACTTGCAGCACTTCTCTTGCTGCTTCAAATCCTTTCAGCTGCAGCACATCTCTTGCTGCTGTAATTCTCTTCACTTGCAGCACTTCTCTTTGCTGCTTCAAATCTTTGCAGCTGCAGCACATCTCTTGCTGCTGTAATTCTCTTCACTTGCAGCACTTCTCTTGCTGCTTCAAATCCTTTCAGCTGCAGCACATCTCTTGCTGCTGTAATTCTCTTCACTTGCAGCACTTCTCTTTGCTGCTTCAAATCCTTTCAGCTGCAGCACATCTCTTGCTGCTGTAATTCTCTTCACTTGCAGCACTTCTCTTGCTGCTGTAATTCTCTTCACTTGCAGCACTTCTCTTTGCTGCTTCAAATCCTTTCAGCTGCAGCACATCTCTTGCTGCTGTAATTCTCTTCACTTGCAGCACTTCTCTTGCTGCTTTAATTCATTTGCAGCACTTCTCTTGCTGTTTTAATTCCTTTCACTTGCAGCACTTCTCTTGCTGCTTTAAACCTTTTCAGCTGCAGCACTTCTCTTGCTGCTTTAATTCCTTTCTGTTGCAGCACTTCTCTGGCTGCTTTAAACCTTTCCAGTTGCAGCACTTCTCTTGCTGCTTTAAACCTTTTCAGTTGCTGCACTTCTCTGGCTGCTTTAATTCCTTTCAGCTGCAGCACTTCTCTTGCTGCTTTAAACCTTTTCAGCTGCAGCACTTCTCTTGCTGCTTTAAACCTTTTCACTTGCAGCACTTCTCTTGCTGCCTTAAACCTTTCCAGTTGCAGCACTTCTCTTGCTGCTTTAATTCCTTTCTGTTGCAGCACATCTCTTGCTGCTGTAATTCTCTTCACTTGCAGCACTTCTCTTGCTGCTTCAAATCCTTTCAGCTGCAGCACATCTCTTGCTGCTGTAATTCTCTTCACTTGCAGCACTTCTCTTTGCTGCTTCAAATCCTTTCAGCTGCAGCACATCTCTTGCTGCTGTAATTCTCTTCACTTGCAGCACTTCTCTTGCTGCTTTAATTCATTTGCAGCACTTCTCTTGCTGTTTTAATTCCTTTCACTTGCAGCACTTCTCTTGCTGCTTTAAACCTTTTCAGCTGCAGCACTTCTCTTGCTGCTTTAAACCTTTTCAGCTGCAGCACTTCTCTTGCTGCTTTAAACCTTTTCAGCTGCAGCACTTCTTTTGCTGCTTTAATCCTTTTCACTTGCAGCACTTCTCTTGCTGCTTTAAACCTTTCCAGCTGCAGCATTTCTCCTGCTGCCTTAAACACAGCTCCCAGGGTTTTTTGCTGTGTGACAGTGGATGTCCAAAGTATCAGAGCCTGTGGCTGTCTTCTGATTCCTTTAATATAGTTTCCATATTAGATAGCCAGATGGTGGAGGGTGATAATGCTCTGCACTAATCACTTAGGAAGTCTCCAAAGTGGTGCTTTGAGATTTAGCGCCACAGCTACTGCCATCACTCTTTTGATGGGGAGCTGCAGCCACTATTCCAACCAACTGAAAGGGATCAACACTGCCCAGATGATCTAAACAGGAAAAATACTGATAAATACCATTCAGTGCTAATGAGCAGAGGGCCATGGGGAAGAAAGGCTTTGGCAAGGAGCAGAGTGCAGCATGGCATTGTGCAATGGTATTTATACACAGCTCAGAAACAAGCTCCTGGCTCCTTGAGAGCCATCACAAACAGGAAAGAGATTGAGCCTCACAGTGGCACAGGGTGGAAGGGACCTCTGGAGATCAATGAGTCCAAGCCCCTACCAAAGATGAGCATTGCTAGGTCACTATGCAAAGATACATCCCCACTAGGATTATTGTTATCATTAGTAGTAGTAGCAGTAGTAATAGAGGAGGAGGAGGAGTATTAAGGGAGCTCCAAGAAAGCTGGGGAGGGACTTCTGAGGGTGTCAGGGAGGGATAGGACTGGGGGGGATGGAGCAGAACTAGAAATGGGGAGATTGAGATTGGCTGTGAGGAAGAAGTTGTTGCCCAGGAGGGTGGTGAGAGCCTGGCACAGGCTGCCCAGGGAGGTGGTGGCAGCCTCCTGCCTGGAGGTGTTTGCAGCCAGGCTGGAGGTGGCTGTGAGCAACCTGCTGCAGTGTGAGGTGTCCCTGCCCATGGCAGGGGGTTGGGACTGGCTGAGCCTTGAGCTCCCTTCCAGCCCTGACAGCTCTGTGATTCTATGATGATGATGATGATGGTGATTATTATTACTACTATTATGATTATAACCATTATCATGATCATTCTTATTTTACCATTACCACTCTTATTTCACCACTGTTATGATGATTACTAGCTTGCTATTATTTTTTACTATTTTTATTTTTACTTCTATTTTTGTTTCTTTTTATTATTATTAACATTTCTGTTATTTCTGTTGTAGTTGCAGCAGTAGCAGCAATCACAACAATCACAGCAACCCCAACAATTAGCTGGAAAAAAAGATAAACCTCTTTGCTCCTTTGTAGCCATCAGAAACAGGGAAGAGATTGAGTGTCACAGAGTGGCAGGGGGTAGAAGGGAGCCCAGAACTGGACACAGGGCTCAAGGTGTGGCCTAAGCAGTGCTGAGCACAGGGCACAAGGACTTCCCTGCTCCTGCTGGCCACACTCTTCCTGATGCAGGCCAGGATGCCCTTGGCCTTCTTGGCCCCCTGGGCACACTGCTGGCTCCTGTTCAGCTGCTGCCAACCACTACCCCCAGGTCCCTCTCTGCCTGGCTGCTCTCAGCCACTCTGACCCCAGCCTGTAGCACTGCCTGGGGTTGCTGTGGCCAAAGTGCAGCCCCTGGCACTTGGATGTGTTCAATCTCCTGCCCTTGGCCTCTGCCCATCTGCCCAGCCTGTCCAGGTCCCTCTGCAGAGCTCTCCTACCCTCTAACAGATCAACTCCTGCCCCCAGCTTGCTGTCATCTGCACCTTTACTGCTGATGGACTCAATGCCCTCCTCCAGATCATCAATAAAGATATTGATCAGGCTGGGGCCCAGCACTGCTCCCTGGGGCACACCACTGGGGCCTGGCTGCCAGCTGGCTGTGGCACCATTCACCACCACTCTCTGGGCTCAGCCTCCAGCCAGTTCCTAACCCTGAGCAATTCTAATTCTGAACAAAAGCTGTGGGTGTATTGCCAGGACCTGAAGGGATCCTGCAGGAAGGCTGCAGAGAGACTTCTCCTGAGGGTGTCTGGAGACAGGACAAGGGGGAATGGTTTGAAGCTGAGGCAGAGCAGGGTTAGACTGGAGCTGAGGAAGAAGCTCTTCAGTGTGAGGGTGCTGAGACTCTGGCACAGGCTGCCCAGGGAGGCTGTGGCTGCCTCCTCCCTGGGGGGTGTCACAGGCCAAGCTGGATGAAGCCTTGAGCAGCCAGGTCTAGTTGGGAGGTTTCCCTACCCATGGTGGGGAGGTTGGAGTGGATGATCTCTGAGGTCCCTTCCAACCAGAGCCATGCTGTGCTTGCAGGGATGCAGTGTCAGATGTGCCCATTCCCAGTGCCACAGGCTTTGTGTATGCTTTCTTGCTGCCATCCCCACCTGACCAAGGGGAACTCTTCTTGTACCCTTATGCCCTGTATAAAACCCCAGGCTGCAGGCTGCACTCCAGGCTGCCAAGCAGAGGCTGTCAAATAAAAGAGACTAAAGCTGCACTAATCAGCTCTCAAATGTGATAAGCAAGCAGACTAAACATGTAAACAAGTCCTGGGCTGAGTGCTTTGCTTTGGAGGCACCGATTGTCATGTCAGCAGGGGCACTGACAAACCACTTCAGCCTCTCTGGCTTCTTATTTGTAGAACATTTCAAACAGTAAAGAGAGGACACAGCATCAAGTTCAGCAGTGTGTGAGCCACCTCTCAGAGCTGGGCTGTCCTAGCAACCATTTGCAAACAGCAGAGGGGATTTCATATGCAAGGGAATGGCTTTAAGCTTGAAGAGGGCAGACTTGGGCATCACCTCTACCATCCTGGAGAAGGGAAGGCTCCAGGGAGACCTTCCAGTACCTGAAGGGGCCACAGGAGAGCTGAAAAGGGACTTTTGACAGGGACTGGGAGTGACAGGACAAGGGACAATGGCTTTGAGCTGGGAGAAGGGAGACTGAGACTGGAGATTAGGGAGAAATTTATTAGAGTGAGGGTGGTGAGACACTGGCACAGGCTGCCCAGGGAGGCTGTGAATGTCCCCTCCCTGGAGGTGTTCAAGGCCAGGCTGGATGAGCAAGCTGGGCTGGTGGGAGGTGTCCCTGCCCATGGCACTGGATGATCTTGAAAGTCCCTTCCAGAACTCAAAGCATTCTATGAATCTGTGAATGTTTAACTCCATCCTTGGGACAAAACAAGGATCTGCATTGTTCCATGCCCAGGTGACTGCCTGGTGGGTGTGGGGCAGGCTGTGGAGGGAGTCTGCCTGGACTGCAGCAAGGCCTTTGCCACCATCCCCCACAGCAAGCTCCTGGCCAAGCTGTCAGCCCCTGGCTTGGACAGCAGCTCTCTGAGCTGGGTTAGGAACTGGCTGGAGGCTGAGCCCAGAGAGTGGTGGTGAATGGTGCCACAGCCAGCTGGCAGCCAGGCACCAGTGGTGTGCCCCAGGGAGCAGTGCTGGGCCCTGTGCTCATTAACATCTTCATTGATGATCTGGAGGAGGGCATTGAGTCTATCAGCAGTAAATGTGCAGATGACACCAAGCTGGGGGCAGGAGTTGATCTGCTGGAGGGTGGAGAGGCTCTGCAGAGGGACCTTGCCAGGCTGGGCAGATGGGCAGAGGCCAAGGGCAGGAGATTGAACACATCCAAGTGCCAGGTGCTGCACTTTGGCCACAGCAACCCCAGGCAGGGGTCAGAGTGGCTGAGAGCAGCCAGGCAGAGAGGGACCTGGGGGTGCTGGTTGATTGTAGGCTGAACATGAGCCAGCAGTGTGCCCAGGTGGCCAAGAAGGCCAATGGCAGGGAGGTTGTAGCCAGGTGGGGGTTGGTCTCTTCTCCCAGGCCCCCAGCACCAGAACAAGAGGACACAGTCTCAAGCTGTGCCAGGGGAGGTTTAGGCTGGAGGTTAGGAAGAAGTTCTATACAGAGAGAGTGATTGCCCATTGGAATGTGCTGCCCAGGGAGGTGGTGGAGTCCCCATCACTGGAGGTGTTCAGGAGGAGACTTGATGGGGTGCTTGGTGCCATGGGTTAGTTGTTTGGGTGGTGTTGGATTGGTTGATGGGTTGGACACGATGATCTTGAAGGTCTCTTCCAACCTGGTTTAGTCTAGTCTAGTCTAGTCTAGTCGAGTCTAGTCCAGTCTAATTCAGTCTGAATCCCAGCTCAATTCAGTGTGTGTTTGAATGTAATTCAGTCTGAATCCCAGCTCAGTTCAGTGTGTGTTTGAATGGAATTCAGTCTGAATCCCAGCTCAATTCAGTGTGTGTTTGAATGGAATTCAGTCTGAATCCCAGCTCAGTTCAGTGTGTGTTTGAATGGAATTCAGTCTGAATCCCAGCTCAGTTCAGTGTGTGTTTGAATGGAATTCAGTCTGAATCCCAGCTCAGTTCAGTGTGTGTTTGAATGGAATTCAGTCTGAATCCCAGCTCAGTTCAGTGTGTGTTTGAATGGAATTCAGTCTGAATCCCAGCTCAGTTCAGTGTGTGTTTGAATGGAATTCAGTCTGAATCCCAGCTCAGTTCAGTGTGTGTTTGAATGTAACTCAATCTGAATTCCAATTCAATTCATTGTCTATTTCAGTTTAATTCCATCTGTAGTTCCATTTCATTCCATCTGTGTTCCTCCTCCTGCTGTGCTTAGTGAAGGCTCCAGGAATGCTTTCAGGGCCACTATTAAATTGCTAATTTGCATTGGATTTTTCCCCTCCTGCCCCAGCCCCCTTCCTCTGTGTTGCAGGAGGGATCACTGTAGATCTCTTAGTTACACTGCCATGCAGTGGGGGGCTCCCCGATGCTGCCCTCTCAGCCTGAAGCCAGCAAGCCTGATTTTAACCTCGAGTGACTTCCTGGAGTTATTCCGAGCACACACTAAGAGCTTAACGAAAAACAACCCAAAGCCAAACCCACCCCAAGGAAATGAAGAAGAACCCCTGGGTGAGCAGCGGTCTGACAGCAGCGCTCCCGGAGCTCTGCACTGCTGCTCCAGTTGTGAAACAGCCACGAGAAATAAACAAAGGATTAAAGGAGGTCTTTAAAAGGAGGATGATGCAGGCACGTGGGGAGGAAGAACATGTAAACAAGCGGGGGGAAGGAACAGATGTGTGCTGTATGGGGACACAGGCAGCCGCCCGCAGGCACGCCTGGATTATTGAGCCGCCGCAGCCGAGCCAGAGGGGCCGGTCACATCGAATCCGGAGAGGCTTGTGCACGTTGTGTGAAGGGTGGTCCTGCTGCTTCCCCAAGAGGGGCAGGGAGTCTCGGAGCGAGCCACAGCCACGCACGCAGCCAGCTGCCCCACAGCCAGCTGCCCCACAGCCAGCTGCCCCTCAGGTTGCCCCACAGCCAGCAGCCCCTCAGGCTGCACACAGCCAGCTGCCCCTCAGGCTGCACACACAGCCAGCTGCCCCTCAGGCTGCCCCACAGTCAGCAGCCCCTCAGGCTGCCCCACAGCCAGCTGCCCCTCAGGCTGCCCCACAGTCAGCAGCCCCTCAGGCTGCCCCACAGCCAGCTGCCCCTCATGCTGCACACACAGCCAGCTGCCCCTCAGGCTGCCCCACAGCCAGCAGCCCCTCAGGCTGCCCCACAGCCAGCTGCCCCTCAGGCTGCACACAGCCAGCTGCCCCTCAGGCTGCACACACAGCCAGCTGCCCCTCAGGCTGCCCCACAGTCAGCAGCCCCTCAGGCTGCCCCACAGCCAGCTGCCCCTCATGCTGCACACACAGCCAGCTGCCCCTCAGGCTGCCCCACAGCCAGCAGCCCCTCAGGCTGCCCCACAGCCAGCTGCCCCTCAGGCTGCACACAGCCAGCTGCCCCTCAGGCTGCACATAGCCAGCTGCCCCTCAGGCTGCCCCATAGCCAGCTGCCCCTCAGGCTGCACACACAGCCAGCTGCCCCTCAGGCTGCCCCACAGCCAGCTGCCCCTCAGGCTGCACACACAGCCAGCTGCCCCTCAGGCTGCACACACAGCCAGCTGCCCCTCAGGCTGCCCCATAGCCAGCTGCCCCTCAGGCTGCACACACAGCCAGCTGCCCCTCAGGCTGCCCCACAGCCAGCAGCCCCTCAGGCTGCACACACAGCCAGCTGCCCCTCAGGCTGCACACAGCCAGCTGCCCCTCAGGCTGCCCCATAGCCAGCTGCCCCTCAGGCTGCACACACAGCCAGCTGCCCCTCAGGCTGCCCCACAGCCAGCTGCCCCTCAGGCTGCACACAGCCAGCTGCCCCTCAGGCTGCCCCATAGCCAGCTGCCCCTCAGGCTGCACACAGCCAGCTGCCCCTCAGGCTGCCCCATAGCCAGCTGCCCCTCAGGCTGCACACACAGCCAGCTGCCCCTCAGGCTGCCCCACAGCCAGCTGCCCCTCAGGCTGCACACACAGCCAGCTGCCCCTCAGGCTGCCCCATAGGCAGCTGCCCCTCAGGCTGCACACAGCCAGCTGCCCCTCAGGCTGCCCCACAGCCAGCTGCCCCTCAGGCTGCCCCACAGCCAGCTGCCCCTCAGGCTGCACACACAGCCAGCTGCCCCTCAGGCTGCCCCATAGCCAGCTGTCCCTCAGGCTGCCCCATAGCCAGCTGCCCCTCAGGCTGCCCCATAGCCAGCTGCCCCTCAGGCTGCCCCATAGCCAGCTGTCCCTCAGGCTGCCCCATAGCCAGCTGCCCCTCAGGCTGCACACAGCCAGCTGCCCCTCAGGCTGCCCCATAGCCAGCTGCCCCTCAGGCTGCACACACAGCCAGCTGCCCCTCAGGCTGCCCCATAGCCAGCTGCCCCTCAGGCTGCACACACAGCCAGCTGCCCCTCAGGCTGCCCCATAGCCAGCTGTCCCTCAGGCTGCACACAGCCAGCTGCCCCTCAGGCTGCACACACAGCCAGCTGCCCCTCAGGCTGCCCCATAGCCAGCTGCCCCTCAGGCTGCCCCATAGCCAGCTGTCCCTCTGGCTGCACACAGCCAGCTGCCCCTCAGGCTGCACACACAGCCAGCTGCCCCTCAGGCTGCCCCATAGCCAGCTGTCCCTCAGGCTGCCCCACAGCCAGCTGCCCCTCAGGCTGCACACACAGCCAGCTGCCCCTCAGGCTGCACACACAGCCAGCTGCCCCTCAGGCTGCACACAGCCAGCTGCCCCTCAGGCTGCCCCACAGCCAGCTGCCCCTCAGGCTGCACACACAGCCAGCTGCCCCTCAGGCTGCCCCATAGCCAGCTGTCCCTCAGGCTGCCCCACAGCCAGCTGCCCCTCAGGCTGCACACACAGCCAGCTGCCCCTCAGGCTGCACACAGCCAGCTGCCCCTCAGGCTGCACACACAGCCAGCTGCCCCTCAGGCTGCACACAGCCAGCTGCCCCTCAGGCTGCACACAGCCAGCTGCCCCTCAGGCTGCCCCATAGCCAGCTGCCCCTCAGGCTGCACACAGCCAGCTGCCCCTCAGGCTGCACACACAGCCAGCTGCCCCTCTGGCTGCACACACAGCCAGCTGCCCCTCAGGCTGCCCCATAGCCAGCTGTCCCTCTGGCTGCACACAGCCAGCTGCCCCTCAGGCTGCACACACAGCCAGCTGCCCCTCAGGCTGCCCCATAGCCAGCTGTCCCTCAGGCTGCCCCACAGCCAGCTGCCCCTCAGGCTGCACACACAGCCAGCTGCCCCTCAGGCTGCACACACAGCCAGCTGCCCCTCAGGCTGCCCCACAGCCAGCTGCCCCTCAGGCTGCACACACAGCCAGCTGCCCCTCAGGCTGCCCCATAGCCAGCTGTCCCTCAGGCTGCCCCACAGCCAGCTGCCCCTCAGGCTGCACACACAGCCAGCTGCCCCTCAGGCTGCACACAGCCAGCTGCCCCTCAGGCTGCACACACAGCCAGCTGCCCCTCAGGCTGCACACAGCCAGCTGCCCCTCAGGCTGCACACACAGCCAGCTGCCCCTCAGGCTGCACACAGCCAGCTGCCCCTCAGGCTGCACACAGCCAGCTGCCCCTCAGGCTGCACACAGCCAGCTGCCCCTCAGGCTGCCCCATAGCCAGCTGCCCCTCAGGCTGCACACAGCCAGCTGCCCCTCAGGCTGCACACACAGCCAGCTGCCCCTCTGGCTGCACACACAGCCAGCTGCCCCTCAGGCTGCCCCATAGCCAGCTGTCCCTCAGGCTGCACACAGCCAGCTGCCCCTCAGGCTGCACACACAGCCAGCTGCCCCTCAGGCTGCCCCATAGCCAGCTGTCCCTCAGGCTGCCCCATAGCCAGCTGCCCCTCAGGCTGCACACAGCCAGCTGCCCCTCAGGCTGCCCCATAGCCAGCTGTCCCTCAGGCTGCACACAGCCAGCTGCCCCTCAGGCTGCACACAGCCAGCTGCCCCTCAGGCTGCCCCATAGCCAGCTGCCCCTCAGGCTGCACACAGCCAGCTGCCCCTCAGGCTGCACACACAGCCAGCTGCCCCTCAGGCTGCCCCATAGCCAGCTGCCCCTCAGGCTGCCCCATAGCCAGCTGTCCCTCTGGCTGCACACACAGCCAGCTGCCCCTCAGCCTGCCCCATAGGCAGCTGCCCCTCAGGCTGCACACACAGCCAGCTGCCCCTCAGGCTGCCCCACAGCCAGCTGCCCCTCAGGCTGCACACACAGCCAGCTGCCCCTCAGGCTGCACACAGCCAGCTGCCCCTCAGGCTGCCCCACAGCCAGCTGCCCCTCAGGCTGCACACACAGCCAGCTGCCCCTCAGGCTGCCACACAGCCAGCTGCCCCTCAGGCTGCCCCACAGCCAGCTGCCCCTCAGGCTGCACACACAGCCAGCTGCCCCTCAGGCTGCCCCACAGCCAGCTGCCCCTCAGGCTGCCCCACAGCCAGCTGCCCCTCAGGCTGCACACACAGCCAGCTGCCCCTCAGGCTGCCCCACAGCCAGCTGCCCCTCAGGCTGCACACACAGCCAGCTGCCCCTCAGGCTGCACACACAGCCAGCTGCCCCTCAGGCTGCACACAGCCAGCTGCCCCTCAGGCTGCACACACAGCCAGCTGCCCCTCAGGCCGCTCCTTACAGTGCTGGGCAATCACAGCGTGCTAGGGGCTGGCAGAGATGGAGGTCGCCGAGTGCTGCCCCCCTGCCAAGGTTCACCCAAAGCACTGTGTGCAGCACAACAGGCAACAGAGACAGAATAGAATAGATTGGAATGGAATGGAATGGAATGGAATGGAATGGAATGGAATGGAATAGAATAGAATAACCCAGGTTGGAAGAGACCTTCACAATGCCACTGCCAGAAGCCTCCCAGAGACTGCTGCCAGCCAGCAGGCAAAAATGCTGCAGCAAGGGCCCTGCCTTCGGGGGCTGGGACTGGGTTTGGCTGCACAGAGCCAGAGCCCTTGTCCTAAACCTTTACATTTGTCAGAGGCAGGATCACAGGATCACGGGATTGCAGGGTCACAGCTTCACGGGATCACAGCATCACAGGGTCACCAGATCGCTGGGTCACATGCTGACAAGATCACAAGATCACAGGAACACAGGATCATGGGATCACAGGTTCACGGGATCACAGCACCACAAGGTTACTAGATCACTGGATCACATGCTGACAAGATCACAGGAACACAGGATCATGGGATCACAGGTTCACGGGATCACAGCATCACAGGGTCACCAGATCGCTGGGTCACATGCTGACAAGATCACAGGATCATGGGATCACAGGTTCACGGGATCACAGCATCACAGGGTCACCAGATCACTGGGTCACATGCTGACAAGATCACAGGAACACAGGATCATGGGATCACAGGTTCACGGGATCGCAGGATCACAGCATCACGGGGTCACAGCATCACAGGGCCACCAGATCACTGGATCACATGCTCACAGGATCACAATATTACAGGATCCCAAGACCACATAATCACAGGATCACAGGTTCACAAGATCACAGGATCCAAGGATCACAGGTTCACAGGATCACAAGATCACAGGTTCACAGGATCACAGGCTCACCAGCTCACAAGATCACAACATCAAAGGATCACAGGTTCACAGGATCACAAGATCACAGGTTCACAGGATCACAGGCTCACCAGCTCACAAGATCACAGGATCAAAGGATCACAGGTTCACAGGATCACAAGATCACAGGTTCATAGGATCACAGGCTCACCAGCTCACAAGATCACAGGATCAAAGGATCATAGGTTCACAAGATCACAGGATCAAAGGATCATAGGTTCACAAGATCACAGGATCAAAGGATCACAGGTTCACAGGATCACAAGATCACAGGTTCACAGGATCACAAGATCACAGGTTCACAGGATCACAGGCTCATCAGCTCACAAGATCACAGGATCAAAGGATCACAGGTTCACAGGATCACAAGATCACAGGTTCACAGGATCACAAGATCACAGGTTCACAGGATCACAGGCTCACCAGCTCACAAGATCACAGGATCAAAGGATCACAGGTTCACAGGATCACAAGATCACAGGCTCACAGGATCATAGGATCACAGCTCACAGGATGTTAGGGGTTGGAAGGGACCTCTGGACATCTTCCAGTCCAACCCCTGCCAGAGCAGGAGCAGAGAATCCAGCACAGGGCACACAGGAACACATCCAGACAGGGCTGGGAAGGCTCCAGAGAAGGAGACTCCGCAACCTCTCTGGGCAGACCAGAGGGTACAGCTCAGGGCTGGCATTGCTGTAGGCAGCTGGGCATGGATGTGCTTTCTGTTAGTGAGGGCAGCTTCCAGGGGCAGTTGTGTGCCCATGGCACCTGGGCCAGGGCTTAGTGGCCATGGTGGGGTTGGGTTGGTGTTGGACTGGATGCTCTTGGAGGTCTCTTCCAATGCCAACAAATCTGTGATCCTGTGATTCTTTCTCGGTGCATTCAGCCACTCCTTTGCCCAGCAGCAGCCTCCCCCAAGCCTGGCAGGAGGCAGTGGTGTTCAGGGCCTTCACCTGGATTCCCCTTTACTGCACAACCCTTTCCTGGAGGCTTGGCTTCCAGCCTAGCAGCATTACTCACCCTCCCTCTCCCCAGTAAAATCAATAAGCCTCTATGGCAGGGGAAGCCTGACAGCCTTGGCCTCCTGTCCCTGCAGGCTTCATGCCCCCTGGCTTTTTAAGGTCTACCAGCAGCCTTCTGGCAGGAGTGGATCTTGGAAAGCACTCCTCAAGAGGAGGAGCAGTTTGCAGGACTGAGCTCCTTCGGCCTCACCCTTTGCTTGCTCTCTTCCCTACCCATCACTGTCATTCTCTCTCTTTTCCTCCACTTTTCTGTGGTGACCCAAAGGGCAAATTGGTGTAGGTGAGATCAGGAGGCTTGGCAGAGATCCTTGCCAGGCTCCTCAAGCTTCTGTGTGCACACAGCCCAGCACCTAGGGCAGTGGCAGCCCCTCTCCTGCCCCTTGCAGGCTGTCAGCCTGCAGTCTCACTGTGCAGAGCTGGCATGGGGAGCTGCCAGTGCCAGGGCAGGAACATCCCCAGGGGTGCTGGGGAACGAGGCTGGTGAGAGGCTTCGAGCACAGCCCTGGGAGGAGAGGCTGAGGGAGCTGGGGTTGCTTAGCCTGCAGAAGAGGAGGCTCAGGGGAGACCTTCTTGCTCTCTGCAACTCCCTGAAGGGAGGTTGTAGCCAGGTGGGGGTTGGTCTCTTCTGCCAGGCAGCCAGCAGCAGAACAAGAGGACACAGTCTCAAGCTGTGCCAGGGGAGGTTTAGACTGGAGGTGAGGAGAAAGTTCTTCCCAGCAAGAGAGATTGGCCACTGGAATGTGCTGCCCAGGGAGGTGGTGGAGTCCCCATCCCTGGAGGTGATCAAGAGGGGATTGGATGTGGCCATGGTTTAGCTGTCAGGAGGTGTTGGGAGACAGCTTGGACTTGATGATCTCTGAGATCTTTTCCATCCTGGCTGATTCTATGATGGCAGCACAGAGCTGCTTTCTCTTGCCCAGCAGAAAGGGATGGAGCCAGGCAGTGGGGTGTAAAGTGCAGGCTGCAGAGACAAGTAACAAGGTGCTGTGAAATGACAAGGGAGTGACCATGCAAGGAGAAAGGGCAACCAAATGTCTTCCTAAGAGTCCAGCAGCAGTACAGAGAGAGACACAAGCAGTTGTGCATGCAGCTCAAACACTACATTGCAAATCCTCTTAGGTCCTCTTTCCTTAAGAGGAGAAAATACCATGGCTGGAGGAGCTGGGGAAAGTCCTGGCCCTTCACCCCTTCAGGGCACAGCCAGGCCACTCACCTTAAACCTTTCCTTTGAGGTCTTGCACCTCACTCAGCATCACCTGTCCCATCTGCAGACCACAGAGCTGATCAAAGGAGCACCTCCCCTGTGGGCACAGGCTGGGAGAAATGGGGCTGTTCAGCCTGGAAAAGAGAAGGCTCCAGGGAGACCTCAGAGCAGCCTTCCAGTACCTGAGGGGCTCCAGGAGAGCTGGGGAGGGGGTTTGGACAAGGGCTGGGAGTGCCAGGATGAGGAACAATGGCTTTGAGCTGGGAGAGGGGAGATTGAGACTGGAGATGAGGAAGGAGTTCTTGGCAGTGAGGCTGGGGAGACACTGGCACAGGCTGCCCAGGGAGGCTGTGGATGTCCCCTGCCTGGAGGTGTTCAAGGCCAGGCTGGATGAGGCCTTGAGCAGCCTGGGCTGGTGGGAGGTGTCCCTGCCCATGGCAGGGGGTTGGAACTGGATGATCTTTAAGGTCCCTTCCAATCCAACCCACTCTGTGATTCTCTGGTTCTGTGACCTGTAGCCTGTTCTCTCTCTTGCTTTCCCTGCATACCTTGCTGCAGGAGCCTGTGCTGAGTCCCTGTCCTGACCTGTTCAGAGGTTCAGCTGAGTTAAAAATGTGGCAGGGACAAGGAACAGAGAAGCTTCTGCTGCTGGTGAGAAGGTGCAAGGCTGAGTTGTGTGGAAGAACAATTGTTGTGACACTGAACTCCTGACTCTTGCTGTGCAGTCTGTAGCTCTAACACTGATTTCATTTCATTAGCAAATCCTCTCCTTCCCTGGGCAGCCTGCTGGCTTTGCCACGCTTCATCCACCATCATTTACCAGCAGACCTAAAGCAGAACTGAACACCCACAGTGTCTTTCTTCTCTCCAGCTGCAGAGGACATTGTGTTTCCTTTTGGATCCATTCTAATTTAGCTTTTTAAACTAGGATTGTAACCACTTTGAAGGCCAGAAAGTTAACTCAGATGAGCTTTGTGGTCTCTGAATCTCTGGACTGCTTCCAGAGTGCCTTTGCTGCTCCAGCAGTTGCCTTCTTCCACAGACTCAGAGACTCACAGAATTGTCTGGCTTGGGAAAGCCCTCTGAGATCATCCAGTCAAACCATCAAACCATGGCCCCAGGTGCCACGGCCACACATCTCTTGAACACCTCCAGGGATGGGGACTCCACCACCTCCCTGGGCAGCACATTCCAATCCCTGACCACTCCTGCAGCAAAGAAATTGTCCCTCATCTCCTACCTAAGCCTCCCCTGGCACAATTTCAGGCTACTTCCTCTCCTCCTGTCACCTGAGACTAGGGAGAAGAGACCAACCCCCACCTTAGTGCAACCTCCTTTCAGGCTGCACTGTGAGCTGCCTCTGAAAGGCTCTGGACAACTGTTTGGCTGCAGGGCAGACAAGCAGCATGGAACTGGACTGTAAAGTCAGCACCACATTTTTTACCCTAATTTTTGTCTCTAACTAAGCAGGGGTGGCAGCAGCTGGGATTAGAGAGCAGTGGCTGTGCTGAGGGTCCTCAAGCAGTGCATAAACAGGCTGTACACGGGAGCAGCACGTCACTAATCCCCAATAATGCAGGGAAGCCCCAGTGCAGATTAGAGGGGCTTGTGGATTAGGGGCTGGGAGGGCATCTGAGGGGAAGTCAGCAGCCATCATTCCCACTCCTGACCCAACCAGCCACAGAAAGTTTGACCAGCAAAGGATGCTTCTGCTGGGACAAAACTGCAATGGCATCAGGCTGGAGAGGGGGAAATGGCATGAAGCAAGGGCAAGGGGAGAGTCCTGTGTCTAGGAAAGAACAACCTCATGGAGCAGGGCAGGATGGGGACTGAGCTATTGGAGAGCCATGCAGAGGAGAGGGACCTGGGGTCCTGCTGGATTGAAGGATGCCCCTGAGCCAGCAAGGTGCTCTTGTGGCCAGGAAGGCCAAGGGCATCCTGGGGTGGATTAGAAGGGCTGTGGTCAGTAGGTGGAGAGAGGTTCTCCTGCCCCTCTGCTCTGCCCTGCTGAGGCCACAGCTGGAATATTGTGTCCACTTCTGGGCCCCTCAGGTCAAGAAGGACCTCAGGGAACTGCTTGAGAGAGTCCATCCCAGAGGCACAGAGCTGCTGCAGGCAGTGGAACATCTCCCTGTGAGGCCAGGCTGAGGCAGCTGGGGCTTGGAGCTGGGAGCAGAGGAGCCTGAGGGCTGCCCTCATGGCTGGGGATAAAGATGTGCAGGGCTGGAGCCAGGCTCTGCTCAGGGATGGCCAAGGGCAGCACAAGGGGCACTGGGGGCAAGCTGGAGCAGAGGAGCTGCCAGGGGAACAGGAGGGAAAACTTTGTCCCTGTGAGGCTGCTGGAGCCTGGAGCAGGCTGCCCAGAGAGGTTGTGGAGTCTCCTGCTCTGGAGCCTTTCCAGCCCCACCTGGATGTGTTCTGTGTGCCCTGCCCTGGGTGCCCTGCTCTGGCAGGGGCTTGGACTGGGAGATCTCTGGAGGTCCCTTCCAACCTCTGCCATCCAGGGACTCTGTGTTTCTGTGACAACAGTCCCATCTTGGTTGAACAAAACCCATCTTGACTGAAGCTTTTATACATGCAGGCTTGGCATGCAATAACTGGGCCCAGTATTGCCATTCTTTGTCATTTCTTCCATTCAGCCAAGTGAATAATCCACACTGGAAAAGGGAGAGTGTGAAGCTCTGGGCTTTGGGTCAAGCAACTTTTAAATGACCTGAAATGTGGGATACTAATGACTGTGGGTACAAGGCAGCCCAGATGGCTTGGCAAGGTCACAGCCATGCAGGGTGTGCTTTTTTAATGCTAATAAATGCCCTGAGGCAAACACTTTCAGAGAGATGGTTTTCAAGAGGGCTCTTCATGATGCACACTCTGCAGGTTCAGACAAGGAGTCTGTGCCTGCAGAGCTCATTGACCTCTGTGGATCTGGCACTCGAAAGCTGCTAATAGATTTCTCTGCACTCCACTGCTGCTCCTTGAGGGTCATTAATTCAACCAGAAATCACAGAAGGGAAGTTGGAGACCCAAGGGGTTTTAAAAGCTGAAGTATTCATTCCATTCTTCCTGGAAAGGCAACTGCAGCAGAGCTGGGTGGCTTCTCTGGATCTCCCCCAGCTCTGAGGACTGATGTGGTCAGGGTACAGCAGGGACAGAAACCTTCTCATGGTCACAATTCATCTTTCTGTGAGGAAGTTTTAGCATTGTGGGCAAAAATATACAATCCTAGAAGGGGTTTAGATTATCCAGTCCCACCCCCCCTGCCATGGGCAGGGACACCTCCCACCAGCCCAGCTTGCTCAAGGCCTCATCCAGCCTGGCCTTGGACACCTCCACAACCTCCCTCATTTCACTGGCTCAGCACCCTCACTGTCAAGACATTTTTCCTCATCTCTGCTCTCAATATTCCCTCTCCCAGCTCAAAGCCATTCCCTCTCCTCCTGGCACTCCCAGCCCTTGTCACAAGTCCATCCTCTGCAGTCCTGGAGCCCTTTCAGGTACTGAAAGGCTGCTTTAAGGTCTCCCTGGAGCCTTCCCTTCTCCAGGCTCACGTAGAGAACCTTTGTTTCTTATCAGAAAGAGAGAGAATGGTGACAATTGGAGACATCACCAGAAGTAACATTTTTCTTTCAAATCTGTTTTTCTGGCCTGTTTGCAGAACCACAGAACTGTCAGGGCTGGAAGGGAGCTCAAGGCTCAGCCAGTCCCAACCCCCCTGCCATGGGCAGGGACACCTCACACTGCAGCAGGTTGCTCACAGCCACCTCCAGCCTGGCTGCAAACACCTCCAGGCAGGAGGCTGCCACCACCTCCCTGGGCAGCCTGTGCCAGGCTCTCAGCACCCTCCTGGGGAACAACTTCTTCCTGACATCTAATCTACCTCTCCATTCCCCCTAGTCCTGGCCCTACCAGACCGCCTAAAAATCACTCAGCAGCTTTCTTGTAGCCCCCTTCAGCTATTGGAAGGCCACAATAAGGTCTCCTCAGAGCCTTCTCTTCCCACATATCCTCGTCTCAAGGGGGCTGCTGTAATGGTGCCTCAGTTAGGCTGAGATCTCCTGTGGGCAAAGCTATTTTCTAGCTCTGCAAACAGACCAAAAACCTGAACTAGGAACCTAAAGCTCTGCAGGACCGAGGTCGCAGCAGCCAGTCGATAGCAGCAGGAAAGCCCAGCTGCAGGGGCTTTGTCCAGGGCCAGGTTGGCCCAGCCAGCCCTGCCTGGCCCATCCAGAGGGCCCCGGGAGCTGCTCAAAGAACGCAGTGCAGGAGCTGCTTGCCATGTAATGATTGCATTAGCAGCACTCTCTGCCCCCTAATCGATGCTGTGATTGACAGCTTTGCAAATCAGATTAGCTGGCAGGCTGTGTGTGGCAGCAGCCTGCCGAGGGATGGAAAGCTGTGTGGGCCCCAATTCGTGGCAGATGAGGAACTGTCAGAAGGGATGAAAGAGGAAAGCTCTGCTGGGGCAGCTCTGCCGGGGCAGCTCTGGTGCTGCAGCTCTGCTGGTGCAGCTCTGCTGGGGCAGCTCTGCCGGGGCAGCTCTGCTGCTGCAGCTCTGCCGGGGCAGCTCTGCTGGGGCAGCTCTGGTGCTGCAGCTCTGCCGGGGCAGCTCTGGTGCTGCAGCTCTGCTGGGGCAGCTCTGGTGCTGCAGCTCTGCCGCGGCAGCTCTGGTGCTGCAGCTCTGCCGCGGCAGCTCTGGTGCTGCAGCTCTGCTGGGGCAGCTCTGCCGGGGCAACTCTGCTGGGGCAGCTCTGCTGCTGCAGCTCTGGTGCTGCAGCTCTGCCGGTGCAGCTCTGCCGGGGCAACTCTGCTGGGGCAGCTCTGCCGGGGCAGCTCTGCCGGGGCAACTCTGCTGGGGCAGCTCTGCCGGGGCAGCTCTGCCGGTGCAGCTCTGCCGGGGCAACTCTGCTGGGGCAGCTCTGCTGGGGCAGCTCTGTCGGTGCAGCTCTGTTGGTGCAGCTCTGCTGGGGCAGCTCTGCTGGGGCAGCTCTGCTGGGGCAGCTCTGTCGGTGCAGCTCTGCCGGGGCAGCTCTGCTGGGGCAGCTCTGTCGGTGCAGCTCTGCCGGGGCAGCTCTGCTGGGGCAGCTCTGCTGGGGCAGCTCTGCTGGGGCAACTCTGCCGGGGCAGCTCTGCCGGGGCAGCTCTGCCGGGGCAACTCTGCTGGGGCAGCTCTGCTGGGGCAGCTCTGCTGCTGCAGCTCTGCTGGGGCAGCTCTGTCGGTGCAGCTCTGCCGGGGCAGCTCTGCTGGGGCAGCTCTGCTGGGGCAGCTCTGCCGGGGCAGCTCTGCCGGGGCAACTCTGCTGGGGCAGCTCTGCTGGGGCAGCTCTGCTGCTGCAGCTCTGCTGGGGCAGCTCTGTCGGTGCAGCTCTGCCGGGGCAGCTCTGCTGGGGCAGCTCTGCTGGGGCAGCTCTGCTGCTGCAGCTCTGCTGGGGCAGCTCTGTCGGTGCAGCTCTGCTGGTGCAGCTCTGCCGGGGCAGCTCTGCTGGGGCAGCTCTGCTGGGGCAGCTCTGGTTCTGCAGCTCTGCCGGGGCAGCTCTGCTGGGGCAGCTCTGCCAGTGTAGCTCTGCTGGTGCAGCTCTGGTGCTGCAGCTCTGCTGCTGCAGCTCTGCCAGGGCAGCTCTGCTGGGGCAGCTCTGCTGGGGCAGCTCTGGTGCTGCAGCTCTGCCGGGGCAGCTCTGCCGGGGCAGCTCTGCTGGGGCAGCTCTGGTGCTGCAGCTCTGCCGGGGCAGCTCTGCTGGTGCAGCTCTGCTGCTGCAGCTCTGCTGGTGCAGCTCTGCTGCTGCAGCTCTGCCGGGGCAGCTCTGCTGGTGCAGCTCTGCTGCTGCAGCTCTGCTGCTGCAGCTCTGCCGGGGCAGCTCTGCTGGTGCAGCTCTGCTGCTGCAGCTCTGCTGGTGCAGCTCTGCTGCTGCAGCTCTGCCGGGGCAGCTCTGCTGGTGCAGCTCTGCCAGTGTAGCTCTGCTGGTGCAGCTCTGGTGCTGCAGGTCTGCCGGTGCAGCTCTGCCGTCAGGGCTGCCTCCCTGCAGCCGCGGAGTGGCCTCAGTGACTCCGTTCCCATCCTGCATCCCATCTCCGCAGCGCTGCTCGCACGCAGCCAGGGGAAGTTCCCACCCAATGACATCAGATTTTGTCTCTGCCTGCAGCCAGCCCCAGAGTTTTAAAGAGGTCTTGTTTGTTCCGTGGCTGAACTCTTCACCTTTTGATGCTGTGTTCTGCTGGGGGGTTGAAGGCACAAAGCCTGCTGCTGAATGTCCTGGCACTCGGCCCCGGCAGGCCCAGCCCTGGGTGGGCTGCGGTCCCCCCTCCGGTCACACCCTACCTGAAGTCCTGGTGTGTTAAATCACTTGGCCTGCTTCAGCCCTGGCTCAGCCCAGCACAGCCTTCAGCACTGGGTCATACCCTGGGAAGCAAGTGCAGAGCTCCTGGAGAGGTCTGCTTGCAAAACACAAACGACTGCAGGCAAATGTGTGGATGAACCAGGATGGGAGCGCTGGGGCTGCGCTGAGAGAAAGAGCAACAAAGGCAGCTCTTGGGAAGGCTAGCTCCTAGCCATGGGGAGCAGAGTGGCTGAGAGCAGCCAGGCAGAGAGGGACCTGGGGGCAGTGGTTGGCAGCAGCTGAACATGAGCCAGCAGTGTGCCCAGGGGGCCAAGAAGGCCAAGGGCATCCTGGCCTGCAGCAGGAAGAGTGTGGCCAGCAGGAGCAGGGAAGTCCTTGTGCCCTGTGCTCGGCACTGCTTAGGCCACACCTTGAGTCCTGTGTCCAGCTCTGGGCTCCTCAGGTCAAGAAGGACACTGAGAGACTTGAAGGTGTCCAGAGAAGGGCAAGGAGGCTGGGGAGGGGTCTGGAGCACAGCCCTGTGAGGAGAGGCTGAGGGAGCTGGGGTTGCTTAGCCTGCAGAAGAGGAGGCTCAGGGGAGACCTTCTTGCTGTCTACAACTCCCTGAAGGGAGGTTGGAGCCAGCTGGGGGTTGATCTCTATTCCCAGGCAGCCAGCAGCAGAACAAGAGGACACAGTCTCAGGCTGTGCCAGGGGAGGTTTAGGCTGGAGGTGAGGAGAAAGTTCTTCCCAGCAAGAGAGATTGGCCACTGGGATGTGCTGCCCAGGGAGGTGGTGGAGTCCCCATCCCTGGAGGTGATCAAGAAAGGCTTGGCTGTGGCCCTTGGAGCCATGGTTGAGTTGTCAGGAGGTGTTGGGTGTTAGGTCATAGGTTGGGCTTGCTGATCTCTGAGGTCTTTTCCAACCTGGCTGATTGGCTCTGTGAGCACACAACAGTGACACTTCTTTAGCCCTTGCTAAAGAGGAAACTTTAAATGACTTTTACACACTATCAGCAACCTTTCTCCTTCAGCTACAAATGAATTCCCTATTGATCACACACCCATGGAACCACAGAATAGCTTAGATTGGAAGGGGCCTTAGAGATTGTTGACTTCCAAGCCCCCTGCCATGGGCAGGGACACCTCCCACCAGCCCAGGTTGCTCAAGGCCTCATCCAGCCTGGCCTTGAACACCTCCAGGCAGGAGGCAGCCACAGCCTCCCTGGGCAACCTGTGCCAGGGTCTCCCCACCCTCGCTCTCAACAATTTCTTCCTCATCTCCAGTCTCAATCTGCCCTGCTCTAGTTTCAAACCATTGCCCCCATGGCAATGGAGAGAGGCTGATGCCCTCTGTCATGCCTTGGAGGGCTGGAACAGAAGGGAACAGAGCCCTGGGCAGAGCCCAGGTCCATGGGGACCCCAGAAACTCCTCCTGCAAGGGCCAGCTCGCCCAGCCCTTCCCACAGCCAGGAGGGAGCAGGGCCAAGGGGATCAGCCAGAAGGTGCTGGCCATACCCCACCTGCCCCTGAAATATCTCTCTGCCCCCCCCTGCCACACCACTCCTCATCCTCACTGGGAGCAGAGCCCTCCCCAGCTGGGGCAGGGGTTGCACCTCCCTGCCTGGACTCTTTCCTCCTCCTTGCCAGCCCCCAGTGAGCCCCTGCTGCCCTCACCCACCACTGGAATTGTTCTGGAAGTTCTTCTGCTGTCCCTCAGCTGCCACCTGAGGGAGGTGAAAGGCCTCCTCCAGTGTGGGAGCACAGGGAGGTTGTGAGGAGGAGTTGAGCTGTACAAGGAACAGATGTTTCAGTAAACACCTGGATCCTGATGGCAGTGGAAGGAGCTCTTGATGAGCCTGAGCTACTGGAGAGGCTCAGTCCCCAGTGGGTGAGGGGACTCCTTACCACAGCCACCCCCACTCAGCACTGGGGTTTGCCATAGCAGTGATCTCCAAGGTGTGGCCAGCAGACACTGCTCCAACGGATGCTGAGTGCTGCTCTCTTGCTTCCAGATGCTTGAAGGAGTAGCCAGGAAAAGCCAGGAATCCCATTTGGCTGCTTGTCACAAATCTGTATCTCAGATGCCTCTTGTATTCCCTGTCCTCACAGGGGAAGGCAAGGCCAGAGCACAGCTGGAGCACTCAGCAGAGACTGAACATTTTCTTGACACTGCTGTCCAGCTGTTGTGGTTGTGGAGCAGTTGTTGTGGTTGTGGAGCTGTTGTTGTGGTTGTGGAGGAGCTGTTGTGGTTGTGGAGCTGTTGCTGTGGTTGTGGAGCTGTTGTGGTTGTGGAGCAGTTGCTGTGGTTGTGGAGCTGTTGTTGTGGTTGTGGAGCAGTTGTTGTGGTTGTGGAGGAGCTGTTGTGGTTGTGGAGCTGTTGTGGTTGTGGAGCTGTTGCTGTGGTTGTGGAGCTGCTGTTGTGGTTGTGGAGGAGCTGTTGTGGTTGTGGAGCTGTTGTGGTTGTGGAGCAGTTGCTGTGGTTGTGGAGCTGTTGTGGTTGTGGAGCTGTTGTGGTTGTGGAGCTGTTGTTGTGGTTGTGGAGCTGTTGTGGTTGTGGAGCTGTTGTGGTTGTGGAGGAGCTGTTGTGGTTGTGGAGCTGTTGTGGTTGTGGAGCTGTTGTGGTTGTGGAGCAGTTGCTGTGGTTGTGGAGCAGTTGTGGTTGTGGAGCTGTTGTGGTTGTGGAGGAGCTGTTGTGGTTGTGGAGCAGTTGTGGCTGTGGAGCTGTTGTGGTTGTGGAGCAGCTGTTGTGGTTGTGGAGCTGTTGTGGTTGTGGAGCAGTTGCTGTGGTTGTGGAGCTGTTGTTGTGGTTGTGGAGGAGCTGTTGTGGTTGTGGAGCTGTTGTGGTTGTGGAGCAGTTGCTGTGGTTGTGGAGCAGTTGTTGTGGTTGTGGAGCTGTTGTGGTTGTGGAGCTGTTGTGGTTGTGGAGCTGTTGTTGTGGTTGTGGAGCAGTTGCTGTGGTTGTGGAGCAGTTGTTGTGGTTGTGGAGCTGTTGTGGTTGTGGAGCTGTTGTGGTTGTGGAGCTGTTGTTGTGGTTGTGGAGCTGTTGTGGTTGTGGAGCTGTTGTGGTTGTGGAGGAGCTGTTGTGGTTGTGGAGCTGTTGTGGTTGTGGAGCAGTTGCTGTGGTTGTGGAGCAGTTGCTGTGGTTGTGGAGCAGTTGTGGTTGTGGAGCTGTTGTGGTTGTGGAGGAGCTGTTGTGGTTGTGGAGCAGCTGTTGTGGTTGTGGAGCTGTTGTGGTTGTGGAGCAGTTCCTGTGGTTGTGGAGCTGTTGTTGTGGTTGTGGAGGAGCTGTTGTGGTTGTGGAGCTGTTGTGGTTGTGGAGCTGTTGCTGTGGTTGTGGAGCAGTTGCTGTGGTTGTGGAGCTGTTGCTGTGGTTGTGGAGCTGTTGCTGTGGTTGTGGAGCTGTTGCTGTGGTTGTGGAGCAGTTGCTGTGGTTGTGGAGCTGTTGCTGTGGTTGTGGAGCAGTTGCTGTGGTTGTGGAGCTGTTGCTGTGGTTGTGGAGCTGTTGTTGTGGTTGTGGAGCAGTTGCTGTGGTTGTGGAGCAGTTGTTGTGGTTGTGGAGCTGTTGTGGTTGTGGAGCTGTTGTGGTTGTGGAGCTGTTGTTGTGGTTGTGGAGCTGTTGTGGTTGTGGAGCAGTTGCTGTGGTTGTGGAGCAGTTGCTGTGGTTGTGGAGCAGTTGTGGTTGTGGAGCTGTTGCTGTGGTTGTGGAGCAGCTGTTGTGGTTGTCCCTCTGTGTTCCACAGATGGAGCAGGAGGTGAGCACATCCCCAGTGTTCTGTGGTCCTCAGGCAGCCTGGGACTGCTTGCTTGAGAGGATCCTCAGCGTGCACCTGCAGAAGGGAAGCAGAGTGGATGCTGTAGGTACATTGATGTATGTTCACAGATTGCATTGGTTGGAAGGGACCAGCCAAGGTCATCTTGTCCAACCCCACTGCAGGCAGCAGGGACACCCCCAACTACATCAGGCTGTGCAGGGACACATCAAGTCTGATCTTGAATGAGTCCAGGGATGAAGCCTCCATCACCTCCCTGGGCAGCCTGTGCCAGTGTCTCCCCAGCCTCCCTGTGCAGAACTTCCTCCTGATGTCCAACCTAACTCTGCCCTGCTCCAGTTTCAAACCACTGCCTCTCATCCTATCCCCACAGCCCCTTCTGGACAGTCCCTCCCCAGCGTGCCTGCAGGTCTCCTTCAGGCACTGGGAGGCTGCTCTGAGGTCTCCCTGGAGCCTTCTCTTCTCCAGGCTGAACAGCCCCAGCTCTCCCAGCCTGTCCCCACAGGGGAGGTTCTCAGCCCTCTGATCATCTTGGTGGGCTCCTCCAGACCCTCTCCAGCAGGTCCATGTCTCTCTTGTGTTCTGGTGGATGCTTTTGAGGGGGTTGCTGATAGGATTTTGTGCCTCTGTTGTGAATTCCTGATTTTAACTTCTTGCCACTGGAAAGTTTCAAAACTTGGCAGGGAAACAACGCCAGAAAGTGCAAGAAACTTCAAATGACTCAGAAAGCAACAGGGAAGTAAAGAAATGTTCCCCTGGGAGACCCTTACCTGGGTGCTCTGGGGGCCCCAACACAAGAAGGACATGGACCTGATGGAGCAGGTCCAGAGGAGGCCAAAAAGATGATCAGAGGCATGGAGAACCTGTGCTCTGGGGACAGGCTGAGGGAGTTGGGGCTGTGCAGCCTGGAGAAGAGAAGGCTCCAGGCAGACCTTGGAGCTGCATTTCAGAATCTCAGGGGCACTACAGGACAGCTGGAGAAGGACTTTTTAGGGCTGTGGTGATAGGACGAGGGGCAATGGTTTGAAACTGGAGCAGGGGAGATTTAGATTGGACATTAGGAAGAAGTTCTTCACTCTGAGGGTGGTGAGACACTGGCACAGGCTGCCCAGAGAGGTTGTGGACATCTCATCCCTCAAAGTGGTCAAGACCAGGGTGGATGAGGCCCTGAGCAAGCTGGGCTGGTGGGAGGTGTCCCTGCCCATGGCAGGGGCTTGGAACTGGATGATCTGTAAGACCCCTTCCAGCTGAAGCCTTTCTGTGATTCTGTTCAGTGCTTTTGCAGGCATTTGGCCTCAGTCCTTCACAAGCATTCTGCTCCCTGTTCTGCTCTGCCTTTGTTGGAGAACTGAGGCCAGGAGTGCCAGGTGGAGCCATGGGGCTAAGAGAGGACTCTTCTGATGAGCCAATGGCATCTTCTTTCCCTGTGTGATCTGTCACACCATGATGTGCTCTTCCAAAGCATTCCTAGGGAATGGGCTGCCTGCCTTCCACAGGACACTGAGACACAAGAACTTCCCCAAGCACCCTGCTGACTCTGTTCCCACGAGCTGTCAAGGGTCTTGGACCTTAGAGCTGCCTTCCAATACCTGAAGGGACCCTACAGAAAGGGACTTCCTGAGGGTGTCTGGAGACAGGACAGGGGGGGAATGGTTTGAAGCTGAGGCAGAGCAGGGTTAGAGTGGAGCTGAGGAAGAAGTTCTTCAGTAGGAGGGAGCTGAGACTCTGGCACAGGCTGCCCAGGGAGGCTGTGGCTGCCTCCTGCCTGGGGGTGCTCAAGGCCAGGTTGGATGAAGCCTTGAGCAGCTGAGTCTAGCTGAGAGGTGTCCTTGCTCTTGGCCATAGCAGGGAGGTTAGAGGAGATGATCTCTTAAGTTCCCTTCCAACCTAATGCATTCTCTGATTCTCTGCTTCCATCAGCTGTGGGAGGGGGTGAGGCTGCCCACAGCTCGTTCTGAGGTTCTTTAGCTGGATGATTCTGGAGTGTGCATGGGAGATACTGCCCTGGAGACATAAACATCCATTTGACTCTCAAGGATCATGGGACCAGGGTGGGGCTCAGCCTGTTTGGCACAGCTCTCCTGGGACTCCATATGAATAAACCCCATCCCCCTCAAGCTGCATTTCTGCCAAGGTTCTATTTGTCAGCCCCATGGAAGTGGCTCAGATGTGCTGATGGTCCATAGCTGGGCAGGCTGGGAGCCCTCTCTCACACAGCCCCCTCCACTCACCAGGAGATTGCAAACTGAAGGCTGAAACAAGAAAACCTTTACCCTCAGGAGGAAAATGGCTTGGCATGTGGTGCTCAGGCCTTTCCTAGGGACTGGTCTTCAAGCAGGAGTCAAGGCCAGAGCTTCTACAGGCACACAGAAATCTCCTGATGGGGCAATAGCCCCTGTGCAACAAGGGACAGGATGAGAGGAAGCAGCCTCAGGCTGTGCCAGGGGAGGCTCAGGTTGGAGATTAGGAACAATCTCTTCCCAGCAAGGGCTCTCAGGCCCTGCCCCAGGCTGCCCAGGGAGGTGCTGCAGTCCCCAGCCCTGGAGGGGTTTCAGAGCTGCATGGATGTGGTGCTGAGGGCTGGGGGGTCGTGGCAGTGGCTCAGCAGCAGGGATGGGGCTGTGAGCTCGGGGGGAGAGGTTGAGGTGATGGTTTCAAAGGCCTCTTCCAGCCTCCACAGCTCTATGGTGCTTTGCATATTCCTACATGAAGAACATGTAGGCTGCTTCCCTGAGTGATCTGTAGGCTGTTGCTCTGCAAGTGAGCTGACAGTGACTATCATTCTCACAGCACAGTACCCACTGCAGCTAAGCCTTCCCACACCAACATCCACAGCTCAGAGCATTTTCTCCCAGGCTTCTTCCAGTCAGCTCCATTCTTCTGCACCCTATGACTGAGGCAGCTGCTTTGGCCTCTCTACGAGGTGGTGTTGTTCCCTCATCCCCTGTGCTTCTCACTTTATGGCCTTACCCCTGCAGAGTTGTGGATAGTGTGCATGTGCCAGATACATCCATCACAGCTCCTGACTTGATGAACAGGTTGCCCAGGGAAGCTGTGGATGCCTCATCCCTGGGAGGGTTTCAATCCAGGCCAGATGAGCAGCCTGGGCTAGTGGGAGGTGTCCCTGCCCATGGCTGGTGGGATGGAGATGGATGATTTGTAAGGCTCCTTGCAACTCAAGCCGTTCTGTCATTCCCTGGGGACATGTCCTCTCCAAACAAAGTCCAGAAGCTTTCATCAGTGCTGAAACAAGTCAGAAGGCTAACAGAATTTGTTGTGAATTGAGACATCTCAGCTTGGCTTTACCAGTATCAGAGCTGAGACCTGCAGCAATTCCTTCTTCCCTGAGTTACAGCTTTAAAGCTAAAGGAAAGGCCTTGGGGGTGCTGGGGGAGGAGAAGCTCAGCAGGAGCCAGCAGGGAGCACCTGCAGCCCAGAGAGCCAAGCAGAGCCTGGGCTGCAGCAAGAGAAGTGTGGCCAGCAGGGCCAGGGAGGGGATTCTGCCCCTCTGCTCCACTCTGCTGAGACCACAGCTGCAGCTCTGGGGCCAGCTCTGGAGCCTCTGTGCCAGGAAGGATCTGGAGGGGCTGGAAGGTGTCCAGAGCAGGGCCAGGAGGAGGAGCAGAGGGCTGGAGCTGCTCTGCTTGAGGACAGACTGAGGGAGTTGGGGTTGTGCAGGCTGGAGAGGAGAAGGCTCCAGGGAGACCTCATTGTGGCCTTGCAGGATCTGCAGGGGGCTCCAAGAAGGCTGGGGAGGGACTTCTGAGGGTGTCAGGGAGGGATAGGACTGGGGGGGATGGAGCAGAACTAGAAATGGGGAGATTGAGATTGGCTGTGAGGAAGAAGTTGTTCCCCAGGAGGGTGGTGAGAGCCTGGCACAGGCTGCCCAGGGAGGTGGTGGCAGCCTCCTGCCTGGAGGTGTTTGCAGCCAGGCTGGAGGTGGCTGTGAGCAACCTGCTGCAGTGTGAGGTGTCCCTGCCCATGGCAGGGGGTTGGCACTGGCTGAGCCTGGAGGCCCCTTCCAGCCCTGACAATTCCATGATACCATGGTTTTTCCCCCTGGAGCCTGTGCTGCTGGGCATGCTGTGGCTGTGAAAGAAGTGAATTCTTTCCTCTCTTTATGACTTTCCCCATCTACTTTATCAGCACACGAGCAGGTTTCAGCTCCATGTCCCCTGGCATGGCTGCTGTGGAGCCCTGGGTGGCCTGCCAGGTTGGATCTTTCCGTCTGTTGTGGCTGTTTGCTCTGCAAACCAAATGTAGGTCTTCAGCAGCACTTCCCCATGCCAATAGCTGTTATCCGCCTCGCTGCCCCCTTGGCAGCCAGGCCGGGCAGCAGCAGCGAGGGAATGCAGGCTGCTCAGCACCGGGAGCTGCCTTTGCTGCTCGGGGGGCTTCCTGCTGGGCCATTGATTGTGATGTTTAGCAACACTCCGGGCTCGAACAAATGGGGAAATTAGAGATAAAAGAGAAATGTCAGCTCTGGCTAGCAAGTTCACAACCAACATGAGGCACTTCCCGTGCACTCCTCCTCCCTTCCTCTTGTCTCCACTTGAGAAAAGGCTTTACATTTGTTGCATTTGCCTTCCATCAGCTCCTGCTCATCTTCCTGATCACTGTCGCTGAGGGGCTGGAGTGTGACTGCCAGAAAAGGGCAAGCAAGCCCCTGGAGGGGCTGCAGAACAGGGCTGGAGAGGAGCAGCTGAGCGAACTGGGGGGTGCTGTGCTTTGACATGGGTGAGGTTGATTTAGCAAAGATAAGGCAGCCAGCTGGGGAAGGAAAGAGAGGAAGAAGAAGGGGTCAGGGGAGGAAATTACCTGTGCAGCACTTTTATATTGGAGATGCAGGCATTATGGCAGGGACTGGCTAGAGAGCAGCCCTGCAGAAAAGGCCTTGGGGGTGCTGGGGGAGGAGAAGCTCAGCAGGAGCCAGCAGGGAGCACTTGCAGCCCAGAGAGCCAAGCAGAGCCTGGGCTGCAGCAAGAGAAGTGTGGCCAGCAGGGCCAGGGAGGGGATTCTGCCCCTCTGCTCCACTCTGCTGAGACCACAGCTGCAGCTCTGGGGCCAGCTCTGGAGCCTCTGTGCCAGGAAGGATCTGGAGGGGCTGGAAGGTGTCCAGAGCAGGGCCAGGAGGAGGAGCAGAGGGCTGGAGCTGCTCTGCTGTGAGGACAGACTGAGATTAGAGTAGAATAGAGTGGAGTAGAATAAGAATAGAATAGAATAGAATAGAATAGAATAGACCAGGTTGGAAGAGACCTTCAAGATCATTGCATCCAACCTATCATCCAACACCACCTAATCAACTAACCCATGGCACCAAGCACCCTATCAAGTCTTCTCCTAAACACCTCCAGGGATGGGGACTCCACCACCTCCCTGGGCAGCACATTCCAATGGGCAATCTCTCTCTGTGTGTAGAATTTCTTCCTAACCTCCAGCCTAAACCTCCCCTGGCACAGCTTGAGACTGTGTCCTCTTGTTCTGCTGCTGGCTGCCTGGGAGAAGAGACCAACCCCCACCTGGCTCCAAACTCCCTTCAGGGAGTTGCAGAGAGCAAGAAGGTCTCCCCTGAGCCTCCTCTTCTCCAGGCTAAGCAACCCCAGCTCCCTCAGCCTCTCCAACTCTCCCAGAGTTGGGGTTGTGCAGGCTGGAGAGGAGAAGGCTCCCAGGAGACCTCATTGTGGCCTTGCAGGATCTGCAGGGGGCTCCAAGAAAGCTGGGGAGGGACTTTTGAGGGTGTCAGGGAGGGATAGGACTGGGGGGGATGGAGCAGAACTAGAAGTGGGGAGATTGAGATTGGCTGTGAGGAAGAAGTTGTTCCCCAGGAGGGTGGTGAGAGCCTGGCACAGGCTGCCCAGGGAGGTGGTGGCAGCCTCCTGCCTGGAGGTGTTTGCAGCCAGGCTGGAGGTGGCTGTGAGCAACCTGCTGCAGTGTGAGGTGTCCCTGCCCATGGCAGGGGGTTGGCACTGGCTGAGCCTTGAGGTCCCTTCCAGCCCTGAGAGTTCTGTGATTCTAAATAACAAATGATTACCATTTCCTGTCCCCCCCCCCCCCCCCCCCGGATGCTCTGGACCTTCTGGAGGTTCTCAACTTTATGGTTCTTAAAGGCACCCATGTAAAACCATAACAGGTTGTTCAGTGTGGAGAAGAGGAGGCTGAGGGAGACCTCATTGCTCTCTACAGCTCTCTGACAGGAGTCTGCAGTGAGGTGGGGGTTGGGCTCTACTCCCTAGTCTCAGGTGCTACAAGGAGAGGAACTGGCCCGAAATTGTGCCAGGGCAGGGTTAGGTTGGAGATGAGGAACCATTTCCTTGCTGCAAGAGTGGCCAGGACTGGCACAGGCTGCCCAGGGAGGTGGTGGAGTCCCCAAGCCTGGAGATGTTCAGGAGAGGTGTGGCCATGGCCCTTGGTGCCACGGTGGGGTTGGGCTGCTGGCTGGACTGGACGCTCTTGGAGGGCTTCTCCAACCCAAATAATTTTACCATTTTGGATTTGTTGCTATTCTGTGGTTTGCAATTAACCCTTCTACCTGCAGCTTTTGTTGCTCTAAAAGACACAAAAGCCTCCAGGCTGTGCCTTTTCTTCCAGTGACAGAAGCAGGCCTGGTCTGGTGTGACAGTCACCATCTCCTTCTGCACAGGGGACATGCCCTCACTTGAGGACAATCCTCAAGCCAGTACAGCAGTGACCAAGGAGAAGCTTAGCAGTTGAGAAGGTGCACTCAGAGGAGAGTCCTGTCTGCAAGACTGTAACCCCAGCAATTCCCAGACCCCACAATTACATTTCTCAGCTCATAATCACTGCTGGTGAGCTGCCAGAGTGGGCTTGCTGCATCTGTCCCCTCTTGTCAGCACCGCAGCTGGGCTGGGGGAAGATTCCTGCCTGCACTGCAGCAGTAGAACTTGGCTCTTGTTCTAGGCTGATGTGTCAAAACCTGGGGCCAGAGGAGATCCATGGTGCTGCTCCAGTGCCAGAAACACCAAGCTGGATCACACATCAGAAGTACCCAGATAGAAGGAGCAGTCCTGGGCCAGCAATCCAATGGAGTAGCAATGTAGAAGCATAGAATCACTGGGTTGGAAGGAACCCTCAAAGGTCATCTTGTCCAACTCCCTGCAGGCAGCAGGGACATCCTCCACCAGAGCAGGTTGCTCACAGCCTCCTCAAGTTTGACCTTGGATGTGCCCAGAGGTGGGGCCTCTCTCACACCTCTGGGCAGCCTGTGCCAGTGTCTCCCCAGCCTCCCTGTGCAGAACTTCCTCCTGATGTCCAACCTAACTCTGCCCTGCTCCAGTTTCAAACCACTGCCCCTGGTCCTATCCCCACAGCCCCTTCTGAACAGTCTCTCCCCAGCCTGCCTGCAGATCCCCTTCTAAGGTCTCCCTGGAGCCTTCTCCAGGCTGAGCAGCCCCAGCTCCTGTGATCATCACTCCTGTGATGCCAAAGTGTTCCTTTCACATCACTTCATGCATGTGGTGTAACCCTGAGACACTGCATCCACACCATCCTCCTGGGCAGATGTATCTTCAGGTGCCACCAGACCAGGAGCACTGTCCATGAGGAGTGTCTTGTCAGGCCATGCAGCCTGAGCACAGTCAAGTTTAAGGTACAAGGACCCAAGGTGCACATTTTGGTGCTGTAGCTCATTTCCTGTTCAGTAGGGAAGATGTTTCCAGCCACATTTGCAGTGCCTTGGAGCCTCGCTTGCTGCCTGCCAGCAGACATGGCAGCAGATGGACTCCTGGACAGAAGCAGAGATACATTCCTCTTCCAGAAACTGATTACCACCTAGAGGACAGTCTTTGGAAGGAGAGAGAGAGACTCCTTTGGGAGCAGCTGCTAGACCACTCAGGATTTTACTCTGTAAAGCCCACAATGGTGGTGCTGAAAAACTAAGGCAACAAACCATGAAGGTCTATT
Source organism: Dryobates pubescens (assembly GCF_014839835.1). NCBI lineage: Eukaryota > Metazoa > Chordata > Aves > Piciformes > Picidae > Dryobates > Dryobates pubescens. Next base: position 1,422,337 of record NC_071639.1, read on the forward strand.
ATTGCACTAGGGATAGGTTCTGTGCTCTGTAAGAGACTCCTGTGCTTGCTTCAGCCATTCTCTCCACTTGCCTTCATTCCTCTTTTGCATCAAAATCACTGAAAGGAAGAAATCCTCACCCAAAGTAGGCAGCAGGAGCAGTTCTCATTATGGCTTGTTTTCTTTTAGAATGGAATGGAATGGAATGGAATGGGATAGGATAGGATAGGATGGGATAGGATGGGATAGGATGGGATAGGATAGGATAGGATGGGATAGGATGGGATAGGATGGGATAGGATGGAATGGAATGGAATGGGATGGGATGGGATGGAATGGAATGGAATAGGATAGGATAGGATAGGATAGGATAGGATAGGATAGGATGGGATAGGATGGGATAGGATGGAATGGAATGGAATAGGATAGGATAGGATAGGATAGGATAGGATAGGATAGGATAGGATAGGATGGGATAGGATGGGATAGGATGGAATGGAATGGAATAGGATAGGATAGGATAGGATAGGATAGGATAGGATAGGATAGGATGGGATAGGATGGGATAGGATGGAATGGAATGGAATGGAATAGGATAGGATAGGATAGGATAGGATAGGATAGGATAGGATAGGATGGAACGGAATGGGAATAGAATAGAATGGAATGGAATGGAATGGAATAGAATGGAATGGAATAGAATAGAATAGAATGGAATGGAATGGAATGGAATGGAATGGAATGGAATAGATTAGAATAGGATGGAATGGAATGGAATGGAACGGAATGGAATAGAATAGAATAGAACAGAATAGAATAGAATGGGATGGAATGGAATGGAATAGAATAGAATGGAATGGAATGGAATGGAATGGAATGGAATAGAATAGGATAGAATAGAATAGAATGGGATGGAATGGAATGGAATGGAATAGAATAGAATAGAATGGGATGGAATGGAATAGAATAGAATAGAATAGAATAGAATAGAATAGAATAGAATAGAATAGAATAGAATAGAATGGGATGGAATGGGATGGAATGGAATAGAATAGAATAGAATAGAATAGAATAGAATGGGATGGAATGGGATGGAATAGAATAGAATGGAATGGAATAGAATAGAATAGAATAGAATAGAATAGAATAGAATAGAATAGAATAGAATAGAATAGAATGGGATGGGATGGGATGGAATGGAATGGAATGGAATGGAATGGAATAGAATAGAATAGAATAGAATAGACCAGACCAGATTGGAAGAGACCTTCAAGATGATCACGTCCAACCTATCACCCAACACCACCTAATCAACTAAACCATGGCACCAAGAATCACAGAACTGTTTGGGCTGGAGAAGCCCTCTAAGATCACCCAGTCCAGCCAGCAACCCAGCCCCACCATGGCATCAAACCCTGGCCCCAAGTGCCACAGCCACACATCTCTTGAACACCTCCAGGGATGGGGACTCCACCACCTCCCTGGGCAGCCTCTGCCAGTCCCTGACCGCTCTTGCAGCAAAGAAATTGTTCTTAATCTTCAACCTAAGCCTCCCCTGGCACAATTCCAGGCCATTTCCTCTCCTCCTATCACCTGAGACTAGGGAGCAGAGCCCAACCCCCAGCTCACTGCAGCCTCCTCTCATGGAGCTGTAGAGAGCAATGTGGTCTCCCTCAGCCTCCTCTTCTGCAGGTTAAACACCCCCAGCTCCCTCAGCTGCTCCTCCCCAGCCCTTTCTCCAGACCCTTCCCCAGCTCTGGTGTCCTTCTCTGGACTTGCTCCAGCCCTCAAAGTCCTTCTTGGAGTGAGAGGCCCAAAACTGAACCTAGTACACAAGGTGTGGCCTCCCCAGTGCCCTGTACAGGAGGACAATCCCTGCCCTGCTCCTGCTGCCCACACCATTGCTGATCCAGGCCAGGCTGCTGGTGGCCTTCTTGGCCTCCTGGGCACCCCCTGGCTCATGTTCAGCTGCTGTCACCCAGCACCCCCCAAATCTTTTTCTACCAGGCAATTCCCAGCCACTTTGCCTCAAGCCTGGAGTGTTCATGGGGTTGTTGTGACCCAAGGGCAGGACCCAGCATGAACCTCATCCCGTTGGCCTTAGCCCATCCATCCAGTGTGTCCAGATCCCTCTGCAGAGCCTTCCTACCATCCAACTAGATCAACACTGCCACCCAATCTGCAAACATACTGAGGGTAAGTTCCATTGAACAGTCTGTAATGGGAAGTGGCTGGCTCCTCTGTGTTCCTTTGCAGCAGGTTACTGTGGGGAGTGAAGGATGAGCACTGCAAAAGAGGAGGCCATGAAGTGTCCTTCAGGTACCTCTGGTGTGAGCTGAGCAAACAGCCACTTTGCCTGCAGGCTGATCATCTGTGCAGACTGCAGCTCCAGGCTGAGTTCAGCACATGCTGTGCTCACATTCACCTGAGTGGCTGCCTTCTACTTCTGATCACTGTGCTTTGTCTTCCCCTGCAAGCAATTGTGCATACTGAGTGCAACAACAGATGGGACACAGGGTGGGGAGGAACATTCCAAACTGGCTGAATGGCATTTCTCCAGCACTGGAGCAGCAGCAGGACTGCTGCTAAAGATCAGCAGGCTGTGAACATCAGGAGCTGGTGTGCTGCAGAGGCTTCCTCTGGCTAGCCAGGAGATCCCTTACTCTGCTTAGAGAATTGCCTGCATCCTTCTACTCCTTGGGCCAAGCAGGGCTGACAGTAAGAGAGTTAAGGAAAAGCACAAAGCATCAACTGGGACATTGGTCCCAGAATCCTAGCACTGCTTGAGTTGGAAGGGACCTTACTGATCATCTAGTTCCAGACCCCCTGCCATGGGCAGGGACAGCCTGATTTCACCCAATGAAACTGCTGTTTACCCTTCCAAACCTGCCCATCAGAGCAGAAAAGTTTGTCCCAAGGCAGCAGACTTTTCTAAGACACAAACAGCCCAAGAAGAGCATGAGAAGAAAGATGAGATAAATAAACACCCCTGGGAGGCTCCTCTGGCTGGGGTTCTCAGCAGGGCTGGCTGGGGCTGGCTGAGGGAAGCAGCAAGCAGCAGAAAGTCTGATCTAGAGAAGAGGACTGGTGAGGAGCAGCTGGGGGAGCTAAGTCTGGAGGAGGCTGAGTGAAGACCTCATTGCTCTCTACAGCTCCCTGAAAGGAGGCTGCAGTGAGGTGGGAGTCGGCCTCTTCTCCCTAGTCTCAGATGATAGGAGAAGAGGAACTGGCCTGAAGTTGTGCCAGGGGAGGGTTAGGTTGGAGAGGAGGAGAAATTTCTTTGCTGCAAGAGTGGCCAGGGACTGGAAGACCTTGTCCAGGGAGGTGGTGGAGTCCTCTTTCCTGGAGGTGTTCAGGAAATGTGTGGCTGTGGCACTTGGGGCCATGGTTTGATGGCCATGGTGGGGTTGGGTTGGTGTTGGACTGGATGATCTCAGAGAGCTTCTCCAGCCCAAACAGGTCCACAGTTCTGTGGTGCCATTTTAAACCCTCTGATTTTTCTACTCTGGGGGAATTTCCCTGCATCAGTTTTAGCATCATTGGGAATCTAATTGAAGACAAGACCGTGGCAGGTGCAGCTGACAGCACTGTGCAAGCTAAACTTGCTCAGGCCAGTAGGCAGCTACACAAGTGCTAGCAGCAGGGAAAAGCTGGTTGGGGATGGTGCAAGCTTGGGGGGGGCTTGTGAAAGCTGCAGTGACCAAGGCTCTCCTGTTGTGGCTGCGAGATAAGCCTTGGTGTTCAGCAAACAGGCAGATGTGGCACTGTGGAACATGGTCTAGAGCTCAAGGAGGTGTTGGGTAGAAGGTTGGACTTGATGACCTTAGAGGGCTTTTCCAACCTTAATGATTCTCTGACAAATGGCAGTTGCTGGTTCTCTGAAGGGGTCTGAGGCTGGTGGATTATCTCCTGGAGGAGCTGCAGCACATCCTGCTGCGATTCCTTCACTCATAGAGATGTTACAGCATGTGAGGACTGAAGCAGCAAAGAGCACACACAGACTTTTAGAGCTGGCTCTGCACTGAAAAGGTTCTCCAGAGATGAAATCCCCTTGGGACTTGGGGCAGTTGCAGCAGCTACTGCATCAAAGCAAGAACCAGAGTGACTGGTTTCCCTGGAAAGGAAAGGTGATAGTCCACCTCTGAAGGCTTTTGTTAAGCTGTGTTGAATGTGGAGCAAGAGGTACTGAAAATGCTTCCTTAGCTTGATTTAATGATCCACTATAACAAATGAAAGAAGATGAGGACCCCAACAAGCAATGGAGCTAGCAGGAATTGAGACTGCTTGTGCACACAGATTCTAAACCCTTCTTTAATTGGGGGTCCCTGAGTTCTTTCACTGGGTGCAGAATGAGGATCTCTAGTGCTGCTTGCTCTCCATTCCCCTGCCCAGTCCTTGCTGACATTGATTCCCTTGCCAGCACCCCTGGGAGCTGCAGGGCTGCTTCTGCTTCCAAGGCACCCCAGTTTAAGACAAGATTCACAGATTGCAGTGGGTTGGAGAGGACCCTCAAAGGTTGTTCATCCTCACTGCAGGCAGCAGGGACACATCCAAGTAGAGCAGGCTGCCCAGGGCCACATCAAGGCTGATCTTGAATGTCTCCAGGGATGGGGCCTCAACCACCTCTTTGGGCAACCTGTCCCAGTGTCTCATCACCCTCCCTGTGCAGAACTTCCTCCTGATGTCCATCCCTGCTCCAGTTTCAAACCATTGTCCCTCATCCTGTCTCCACAGACCCTTGGAAACAGTCCCTCCCCAGCTTTCCTGTAGGTCCCCTTCAGATATTCAAATGCAGCTCCAAGGTCTCCCTGGAGCCTTCTCTTCTCCAGGCTGAACAGCCCCAACTCTCCCAGCCTGTCCCCATAGAGGAGGTTCTCCAGCCCTCTGATCATCCTGGTGGCCTCCTCTGGACCCTCCCCAGCAGGTCCATGTCTCTGTTGTGTTGGGGGCCCCAGAGTAGGAGCCCAGAGCACTGCAGGTGAGGTCTCAGCAGAGAAGAGCAGAGCAGAGGGGCAGATATCAATCAGTGTCTAACAGAACTCGATTTCTCAGTCTTAAGCACTAAACACCCAGAATACTTTGGGCATGTTCTTGGTTGACTTTATTTTTCATAGTAAGCTACTCCAAAAGAGACTTTAGCATCTTAAGAGTGGCACTGTGCAAGCAGATCCTTCCCTCTCTGCACAGACTCCAGCAGTGAGGCACGTTTCTGATGAGGAGAATGTCTTGCAGGTCTTTTAGAACTCCATAAGGAACACTCAGCAGCTTTAGGCCTGACCCTGCTCTTCTCCCCCTGCATGCTTCCAGTTCTCCTAGAAATGAACCAGGATTACCTGGAAAATTACTCATTTTACTGCACAGCTGTGCTCCAAAATACACAACTCGATACTGTGCAGCGAAACAAGGCAGGGCTCAGTGTGCAGGAGTGGGAGGTGGGAGGTCTGCAGTTCACCTCAGGTCAGAGTGCATGAAAGGGATGAAGCTGCAGAGGCAAAATACAGTGTGCTGCATTTGGCAGAACCAGTATGACTGCACACCATGGAAACATTAGAACCATTGAATGGTTAGGGGTTGGAAAGCACCTCAAGGATCATCCAGTCCCAACTCCCAACTGCATCCAGCCTGGCTGCAAACACCTCCAGGCAGGAGGCTGCCACCACCTCCCTGGGCAACCTGTGCCAGGCTCTCACCACCCTCCTGGGGAAAAACTTCTTCCTCACATCCAATCTCAATCTCCCCACTTCTAGTTTTGTTCCCTTGCCCCCAGTCCTATCCCTCCCTGACACCCTCAGAAGTCCCTCACTTCTTCTTGAGGAGAAAAGATCAAAGCTGATAGAGGCTTTTCCTTTCTGAACTAGAGCACTGCTTTGTTGCTTTGGGTTTTTTTTCACACCTGCACATTCTAAATTTCTCTCCCAGCTCTTTCTTTATATGCACAATTTCCAGCCAGACCATCACCTCTTGGTCCAAGTTTTGACACACCTTTCACAGGCTGGAAAGAGAAATTGCAGAGTGAATTAAAAGGCTAATGCGTGTCAGCAGGTGTTTGTAAAGGACAGCCCAAATCAGGTCACAGAATCCTATCATCCTAGGATGGTTTGGCTTGGAAGGGACCTTCAAGATCATCCAGCTCCAACCCCCTGCCATGGGCAGGGACACCTCCCACCAGTCCAACTTGCTCAAGGCCTCATCCAGCCTGGCCTGGAACACCTCCAGGGAGGAGGCAGCCACAGCCTCCCCGGGCAACCTGTGCCAGCGTCTCACCACCCTCACTGGAAAGAATTTCTTCCTAATCTGCAGCCCCAATCTCCCCTGTCCTAACTTAAAACCACTGCTCCTTGTCCTGTCACTCCATGTCCTTGTCAGAAGTCCCTCTCGAGCCCCTTCAGGTACTGGAAGGCTGCTCGAAGGTCTCCCTGGAGCCTTCTCTTCTCCGGGCTGAACAGCAGGACTTCGTCAGCCTGTGCTGATAGGAGAGGTGCTCCAGCCCTGTGATCATCTTTGCGGCCTCCTCTGGACCCTCTCTAATTTGCCCTTGGTGGAGGAAGATGCCAAGCGTGGTCCCACCGCTGCAGCACAGCAGCTGCTCCTGCCCGCAGCGGCAATGAGCCGCCCCCCCGGCTCCCATCACGCAGCACAGCGAAGCCCTCTCCTGCCTGCTCTCCACAGGCGATCTGCTCTCCAGGCTGCCGCAGCGCCGTCCCTCAGCCTCTCCGCGGCTGGGAAGCTCCAGCCCGGCCCCGTACCCCGCTGAGCTCCCTCCGCTGTGTCGGTGCGCACCCCGCGCAGAGGCCCAAGGGCAGGCAGAGCCAAGGCGGGGGCTGAGCGGGGCTGGCTGAGCGGGGCTGGCTGAGCGGGGCTGGCTGAGCGGGGCTGGCTGAGCGGGGCTGGCTGAGCGGGGCTGGCTGAGCGGGGCTGGCTGAGCGGGGCTGGCTGAGCGGGGCTGGCTGAGCGGGGCTGGCTGAGCGGGGCTGGCTGAGCGGGGCAACCTCCGCCTGCGGCCGGCGCTGCGCTTCCCACCGCAGAAGCTCCGCGTAACGGCAGGTTCGCGCCGCCGGCCAGTCCCCGAGAGGCGAGGCGGCGCCTACAGCACACAGCCTCGCTCGCCCGGGGCCCTGGCTCGCCAGCGGCGCTCCCGAGGCGGTGTCCCTCGGGTGCAGGCGCCCGCAGGGTAGCCGCACTCCCGCAGCCCGCGCCGGGACGGAGCCTGCACAGCGATGACGAGCCAGGAGAGCGGGGCGCGGGCGCAGCTGATGATTGACGGCTCTCCCAGCCAATGGCAGAGCGGGCGGCGCCGGGAGGCTCCGCTGAGGGCGAGGCGGGGGCGGGGCGCGGGGGCGGGCGGGGCGCGGATTGGCCGCGGGGCGGGGCCGGCGGGGGTTTCTCCCGGGCTGGGCTGGCGGCCGCGGCTGGGGAACTTCAATCCCCGGTGTGGGCTCGGGGCTACGGCGGGCGGGCTGCAGGCACCGGCGGGGAGCGCGGGGCTGCGGCAGGTACCAGCGGGGCGCGGGGAAGCTGCCGCGGCCCGACGGGCGGCAGGTACCGGTGGGTGCGTGGGATACGGGTCCCTGGGGAGCGTGGCCTGGAGCGAGCCTCTCGCCGGTAGCAGGGACTTGGGGGGCGCAGAGGCGAAGGGAACGGGGCGGCCGCAGCGCCGTGGGGCTCGGTCGTGTGCCACGGGGGCCGCTTTGCCCCACATCCGCTGGCGTTTTCCCCTGCTCCGCTCCGGCCGCTGCGGGCGGGGTCGGGCCGGGCGCTCGTCCTGCAGCAGGGCTGCCCCCTCCTTCCTTCCCTCCCTCCCGGCCCCGAGCGGCTGCTGGGCGGGCGGGGGGGAGGCTGGGGGCTGTCAGAGCCGGGGCCTGTCAGCGCCGGGGCCGTGGGCGGAGCGGGGACGGCAGGGGGCGGCCGCGGCCCCGAGGAAGCGTGTCCGGAGTGGCGGCCGCGGCGATCCGCTCCGTGCCGCAGCCCCTCTGCGCCGCGGGGGCTCTCCTCTCCTCGGCCGGCTGGAGCTCCCTTCCAGCCTCCGTCCCCCCCAGGTCTGCGCGCTGGTTCCCGCGGGCCAGCTCCGTTCCGCTCCATTTCAAATCTCCCTCGCGGGGCTGTCGCGGCGGGCAGTGCCCGCAGCCTGCGGCCAGCCCCGGCGGCTCCGGCGGCCAGAGCTGGCCGTGCTCCCGCGGCTGCTGCGCATCTCGAGTCGCCCCCGTCCTGGTCCGAGGCAAGAAGGGTGCTGTTTAACCTCAGAAATCCCTGTGCCGCGATTTCTGTCGGTGTCTCCCTCGCAGCCGTCGTGTGGACGTTGGGCGAGGGGAGGAAATCTTTGAAACCCTTTTTCCTCCTCCAGCTCCACCCCTCATGCCGATAGCTTCATCTGTTTGCATCTTGGGCTGTTCTCCCTCGGCGGTTAAGTGAGCAGCTGCAGGGACATGAGCTGACTGGGACCCTGCCCTGAAGCTATTTACCAGTAATAAGGCAGGGGGTGAAACTGGGGGGAGGGGGATTGTACCTCCTTCATTCCCTTTCTCTTCAGAATTAGACTAGAAGTCAGAGTATGAAGCCTGTTGTGTGTTCGTTATCATAGAATGGTTTAGAATGGAGCTTCCAGTTCCAACCCCCTGCCATGGGCAGGGACGCCTCCCACCAGCCCAGGCTGCTCAGGGCCTCATCCAGCCTGGCCTTGAACACCTCCAGGCAGGAGGCAGCCACAGCCTCCCTGGGCAACCTGTGCCAGGGTCTCCCCACCCTCGCTCTCAACAATTTCTTCCTCATCTCCAGTCTCAATCTGCCCTCACCAGCTCAAAGCCATTGCCTCTTATCCTAGCACTACAAGTCCTTGTCTAAAGTCCCTCCTCGGGTTTCTTGTAGGCTTCCTTTTTGAGGAAAAAAGAAATGATTTTGCCTTTCAGGCTGTGATGAGCTGGCCTCTGTATGAACGTTGTGTGCTGATGCCTTTCAGCCAAAATGGAGATGTTGTTCATAAATTGAAGTCCGAAGTTCTTTTCCCGTTACTGCTCTTTTGTAAGTCTTTGATTGTAGTGCTTTGAAGTCCGAGTGCTCTCCAAAGGGCTATTGACACTGGGGTAATGCCTTCGGTGGAGCCTTTGTCCACAGGTGAAGATCCAACTGGGTTGAAGTTAATCCCTTTTGATGTTAATAGCATTGAGCCTGCATGTGCATGGCTAGAATGGGCTCAAAGGAGGTTACTGTGTGAGTGATGGGTGACTGACACAAAGGGAGGGCTCTGAGGGCTTCTTGTCTTAATCGCGATTTCCAGAAGCAGCTTCTGAAGTGTATCGCTGCCAGGGAGCAAGTAATAAGCAGCTAGGGAGCAAACTTGAGTTAAGGCATTGTGATTTCAGGAACAGCTGGACAACACCTCCATCAGGATGTCGGTTTTTCTTCTTGTAAAGCTGTCTCAGACCCATATTTAATTAAACTCCTGTAATTTATGGCTGCTGCGTTGTTCTGTAGTCTCATTTTCCTGATTGCTTGCATGGGTGCTTTTAGAGTGGTTGGTGAAATGCAGCAAGCACCCTTCCCTTGCCTGCTTCTAACCCTGGACCTGGGGAGTTTGAAAGGGCAAAGTGGTTCTGTGATAGAAACTGCCACAAACATAAAGCAGCATCCTCATTCCTTTCATCAGGAAGAAGGTGTTGCCCAGGAGGGTGGTGAGAGCCTGGCACAGGCTGCCCAGGGAGGTGGTGGAAGCCTCCTGCCTGGAGGTGTTTGCAGCCAGGCTGGAGGTGGCTGTGAGCAACCTGCTGCGGTGTGAGGTGTCCCTGGCCATGGCAGGGGGCTGGAGCTGGCTGAGCCTTGAGGTCCCTTCCAGCCCTGGCAATTCTGTGATTCTGTGCAATCCTATTTCATTAGAAAGCCATAAAGCAGCATCATAAACCTGCCTGTTTCCAGACCTGGGGAGCTTGAGATGACAAAGTGTTCCTGGGAGAGGGATGACTTAAAAAGTAAAGGAGCAGCCTTTGCTGTGGTGTTTTTACAGACAGCAGGTAAATTTAGCCCCTGAACCACAGAGCCAAGCAGTTGGAGAACAGAGCCAGTTCCCTGGCACCCAGTGGTGGCACAGGAGAGCCCTGAGAGAGGGATTCAGCCCAAGTGTTCTGCTTCAGCTGCTGCTTTCCTCCCTTCCAACAAGTTTCCATTCCTGCTTGCTGTGGTGTTTGCTGTTAACCTCTACGGTGGGAAGCTGATCTCTTTCTCCTGCTGAGATTGCAGTGTTCTGCTGAGTTTGACTGCCTTTGGGTCTGCTGTGCCCTTCCCCGCTGTGTTTTCAGAGGTTCTGGATCTCAAAGCTTGCCTCAGCAGTTTATACCCACGGCAGATGAGCTTGCAGTGTCACAGTGTCTTGGAGAATGGGCTAGACAAGACTGAGAAAGGGATGTGTTCTCTGTGCACACGTGTTGGAAGTGGAGAAGAGAGAGTTCTTAACAGCCAGGGCCACAGGGAGCAGACTTCCAGGCTTCATTCTTTTGGAAGTACACATTTTATTGCATTTCTGATTTGAGACAGCTCCAGCAATGGCAACTGAGAGTCAAATTCTGATTGTATTACCACTTGTTGATGTGACTCAAGGAGTAGGAGCGAAGACAGACAGATCCTTGGAGCCAGACTGACTTGTTGATGTCTGTTGATGAGGTTTCAGAGGCAGCACTGGACAGAACAGCACTCATTTAGAGAGGGCAGCTTGACCTATAATTGTGTGAGTGTATTCAGTATGATATGAATCATACTGGGGTGATCCCAAGTACAAACCCAGGCTGGGAGAGGACTGTGATCAGAGGGCTGATGACAGGCTGAGAGTTGGGGCTGTGCAGCCTGGAGAAGAGAAGGCTCCAGGGAGACCTTAGAGCAGGCTTCCAGTACCTAAAGGGAGGGACTTTGGACAAGGGCTGGGAGTAACAGGATGAGGGACAGTGGCTTTGAGCTGGGAGAGGGGAGACTGAGACTGGAGAGGAGGAAGGAGTTCTTGGCAGTGAGGCTGGGGAGTCACTGGAACAGGTTGCCCAGGGAGGCTGTGGCTGTCCCCTGCCTGGAGGTGTTCAAGGCCAGGCTGAATGAGGCCTTGAGCAGCCTGGGCTGGTGGGAGGTGTCCCTGCCCATGGCAGGGGGTTGGAACTGGATGATCTTGAAGGTCCCTTCCAGATTCTATGATGCTGTGATTTAGTGAGTGCAGATATAGGCAAAATCTGTAATTTTGGGTGTGGCCAATTCCTGAGTCACACATTAAAGGATGAAGGCTGTGGGTCACTGGTGGGGAGTGGGAGAGCCTTCTGGGAAGTCCAGGCATTTAAATGAGGTGCTGGGATTTAGTGTCACAGTACCACAGTATCCCTAAGGTTGGAAGAGACCTCAAAGATAATCGAGTCCAACCTGTCATCACAGACCTCATGACTAAACCATGGCACCAAGTGCCACATCCAATCCCCTCTTGAACACCTCCAGGGATGGGGACTCCACCACCTCCCTGGGCAGCACATTCCAATGGCTAACAACTCTCTCTGGGAAGAACTTCCTCCTCACCTCCAGCCTAAACTTCCCCTGGACAGAATCACCAAGGTTGGAAGGGACCTCAAAGATCATCCAAGTCCTAATGTCCCATTAGGATTGTTCATGCCTCTTTCTCCTGCAGCTTTTCTTTTCCTTCTGAAAGCATGCTATAACGTAAAGTGCAGATGATTTCCAGTACTTGGATGCACATCACTTAGATGGAGTTTGGGAAGGCTGCTTTTTCACCTTGTTTTTTCCACCCCCCTAGCCAGTTATCCCACTGACTTCTGAAATACCTCATTTATGAATTAGAATAGAACAGAATAAAGCAGGTTGGAAGAGGTTATGGATCTCTTTGGGAGGGTGTTGATGTTTTTCAAGCACTATTTCTTATGTCAGCACAGTTCAGTCTCACTGACTTAGCTTTCTGATTCACTCACTGGGTAGCATCTTTTGGGTGTAATTTGTCTCCACATTTATTGATTGATTTATTTCTTACAGGTACAGAAGATTCTCTGCCCTTCTCCAGTTGTCAGAGTTGATTGCATCCTACTGAGCTTCCAGGCTTCTGTTGGAGTCAAAGGTAACTTAGGATATATGTTTTGGGGCTTTTTCAATGGTTTCACCTTCCCTATAGGAATTCACTGAGTGAGCCAGGTGCTGTGCTCTGTTTCAGCCTCTCCAGTGTTTTTGCAGTGGGTGTGCTAAATGCATGCAGTTTGGGTTGTCAGGTCTGTAATGCGACACAGGGCAGAGTGTAGTAATGATGCAGTGAGTAGTTTCACCTTGGGCAAGGCTGGGATTCTCGATTTCAAGGTCTGCAATATAAACTCTTCTGTGAAGGTGATGTTCTCTGTCACTTACTTCCTCCCTAGGCTTTGCCTGGCCTCTTGAGCACTGTGTTAAGATTTTCACACTAAGTGAATCACACACACAATCACAGAATGTTAGGGGCTGGAAGGGACCTCAAGAGATCATCCAGTCCAACCCCACTGCCAGAGCAGGATCACCTAGAGCAGATTACACAAGAACTCATCCATGCAGGTCTTGAATATCACAGTATCACACAGTATCACAGTAACTAAGGTTGGAAGAGACCCCAAGGATCATCAAGTCCAACCTGTTCCAACAGACCTCACAACTAGATCATAGCACCAAGCGCTCAGTGAAGAACTTTTTCCTCACCTCGAGTCTAAACCTCCCCTGACACAACTTGAGACTGTGTCCCCTTGTTCTGGTGCTGGTTGCCTGGGAGAAGAGACCAGCCCCCTCCTGTCTACAACCACCCTTCAGGTAGTTGTAGAGGGCAATGAGGTCACCCCTGAGCCTTCTCTTCTCCAGGCTAAACAATCCCAGCTCCCTCAGCCTCTCCTCATAGGGCTTGTGCTCAAGGCCTCTCCCCAGCCTTGTTGCCCTTCTCTGGACACGTTCAAGTGTCTCGATGTCCTTCCTAAACTGAGGAGCCCAGAACTGGACACAGTACTCAAGGTGTGGCCTAACCAATGCAGAGTACAGGGCACAATGACCTCCCTGCTCCTGCTGGCCACACTATTCCTAATACAGGCCAGGATGCCATTGGCCTTCTTGGCCACCTGGGCACACTGCTGGCTCATGTTTAGGCAGGTGTCAATCAGCACCCCCAGGTCCCTCTCTGTTTGGCAGCTCTCAGCCACTCTGACCCCAGCCTGTAGCTCTGCATGGGGTTGCCGTGGCCAAAGTGCAGCCCCTGGCACTTGGACTTATTAAATGCCATCCCATTGGACTCTGCCCATCTGTCCAGTCGGTCAAGGTCCCTCTGCAGAGCCTTTCCACCCTCTAACTGACTAACATCTGTTCCCAACTTGGTGTCATCTGCAAACTTGCTGGTGACTGACTCAACCCCCTCATCCAGATCATCAATGAAGATGTTAAAGAGGATGGGGCCCAGCACTGATCCCTGATCAGTCCCTCTCCAGAGAGGGACTCCACAAACCCCCTGGGCAGCCTGTTCCGGTGTTATGACATACCATCCCCTGCACACACAGTGTATCACAGGTTCACAGGATGTTAGGGGTTGGAAGGCACCTGCAGATATCTTCAAGTCCAACTCTCCTACCAAAGCAGGACCATAGAATCTAGATTGCAGGTCACACAGGAACTCATCCAGGCAGGACTTGAAAGCCTCCAGAGAAGGCGATTCCACAACCTCTCTGGGCAGTCTGTTCCAGTGCTCCGTGACTATCACAGTAAAGAAGTTCTTCCTCACGTTGAGGTGGAACTTCCTGTGCTGTAGTTTATATCCACTTCAAGAGAATATTGATTAATTACTGTTGTGCAATCCAAAACCAGCCATTGTGTTTGGCTGCTGAGATGAGAGGAGTGTGTTGTGTGTGTGGTGTGAGAGCATAGGCTGGCATGGAGTGAGAGTGGGCCAGCTCAGCAGGAATTCAGCCTTGTTTATTTGAGCAGGCTTGGGGAAAGTTTGTTTCTGTTGCAGTGGTGTCTGATGTTCTGTGCACTGTGCAAACACTTTGTGCCAGCAGCTCTGCCACTGCTGCTACCTGCCCAGCAACTGCTACAGGCATTGCTGGCAGTCAGCATCTGCCCTAAATTGGTGAGGGACTTTTTAGGGTGCTGGGTAATGATAGGGCTAGGGGGAATGGATCCAAGCTAAACGAGGGGAGAGAGAGATTAGATGTCAGTCTGGAGAGGAGAAGGCTCCCACTGAGACCTTACTGTGGCCTTCCAGGATCTGAAGGGAGCTACAAGAAAGCTGGGGAGGGACTGTTGAGGGTGTGAGGGAGTGACAGGACTGGGGGGATGGAACAAACCCAGAAATGGGTAGGTTGAGATTGGCTGTGAGGAAGAAGTTGTTCCCCAGGAGGGTGGTGAGAGCCTGGCACAGGTTGCCCAGGGAGGTGGTGGAAGCCTCCTGCCTGGAGGTGTTTGCAGCCAGGCTGGAGGTGGCTGTGAGCAACCTGCTGCAGTGTGAGGTGTCCCTGGCCATGGCAGGGGGTTGGGACTGGCTGAGCCTTGAGGTCCCTTCCAGCCCTGACAGCTCTGTGATTCCATGATTCTAAATAACAAAAGATTACAACTTCCTGTCCACCCCTGGATGCTGTTCTATGATCCTCTCTCTAAAGAGACTTCTTTGCCAGTGTCAGTCCATGGTGTGTTTTACTTGATGGTACATCAACCACGTTGCTCACTTTAGTCTGTGTCCTGCTTTCTCCTTCCTGGGCCGTCCCTGAACGGTGTGATGTGGTTTAACTCACCTTGCTGTTACTAACTGCTGCAGGCTGTGTGCTCTGGGAGGTCATTGCTGGAAGGCTTCAGCATTGCACTGTAAACCAGGGTTAGGTAAGGACAGCCTCGAGGGAGCTAAGTATTGCCTTGGTGCTCTAGGTTTGAATCTTCCCTTCGGACATTGTCTGTGTGGTTTTCTGTTTGCAAAGCAGCACTTCTGGAGCGCTCCTCTGTAGGAAAAAGATCTTCAGTCACCAGGAAACAAAGCCAGGCTAAAAAAAGAAGCAGGGACCCTCTGAAAGATGAGCTCCATCTGAAGTTGCACTGATGACAAAGCAGAGCTTAACCAAATATTTATTGTTGAAATGAGTCTGTAATTAGCAGTGTTGTACAGCTAAATGTAACTGCAGCTCTGACTGTAAATTGCTGCTATCCCATGACTGTGGCTTGGGAAGTACAGGCTCCAACTGTGGGGCTCTTTTTAGTGGCCTAGAGAGGAATTTGACTACAAAGTTTTAAGAGCATAGTTTTTGTGTTTTTTAATAACCTTCTGCAGTGTGGGCTTAAAATGCACCAGGCCCTCTCTTACCACAGTGGAAAACTGCAGCAGCTTTTAATTTGCAGGGCTCCATTATCCTGTGCAGTGTGGGGTTGAAAATACATGTTCTTACTGCAAGCTTTTCAGATCCTGCCAGGCAGGCTGTTGCATCCTGCATCCTCCTTCTGACAATCAACCCAAGAGGAGGATCTGCTGATAAAAATAGGCCCTGGGCTTTCACATGGAAAAGCAGTTTCAGGGCTGCCAGTTGCTCACAAAAGCAAAGAGGCATAAATAAAATACTTCAGAGTGGGCTGAGTATGTCCTGCAGGCTCCTTTGAGTTTGAACATTGCAGTGTTGGAGGTGAAAGTTCTTGTTCAACTTCCAAATGCAGGGGTTTGGACTTTGGAGGCACTGCTTGTAAACTGAATATAGATATATATATATATATTCAGATTATATCTATCTGTACACACACATGTGTATTAGCTAACATACACACACACACACACACAAACTCTGTGTGTGTATATATATAACTATTTATTAGTAATTAATTGATGAAATAGCCCTCTGCTGTCTCCCCAGCTGACAGAACCTGTTTTCCCCTCTGTTTAGCTCACTCCTTTGGAAGTTGGACTTAAATAATAGAATAGAATGAACCAGGTTGGAAAAGATCTTCAAGATCATCCAGTCCAACCTCTCCCCCAGCACCATCTGATCAACTAAACCATGGCACCAAGGGCCTCATCCAGGCTCCTCTTAAACACCTCCAGGGATGGGGACTCCACCACCTCCCTGGGCAGCACATCCCAGTGGCCAATCTCTCTTGCTGGGAAGAACTTTCTCCTCACCTCCAGCCTAAACCTCCCCTGGCACAGCTTGAGACTGTGTCCTCTTGTTCTGCTGCTGGGTGCCTGGGAGAAGAGACCAACCCCCAGCTGGCTCCAACCTCCCTGCAGGTTGTTGCAGAGAGCAAGAAGGTCTCCCCTGAGCCTCCTCTCCTCCAGGCTAAGCAACCCCAGCTCCCTCAGCCTCTCCTCACAGGGCTGTGCTCCAGACCCCTCCCCAGCCTCCTTGCCCTTCTCTGGACACCTTCAAGTCTCTCAATGTCCTTCTTGACCTGAGGGGCTCAGAACTGGACACAGGACTCAAGGTGTGGCCTAAGCAGTGCAGTGTACAGGGGCAGAATGACCTCCCTGCTCCTGCTGGCCACACTCTTCCTGCTGCAGGCCAGGATGCCCTTGGCCTTCTTGGCCCCCTGGGCACACTGCTGGCTCTTGTTCAGCTGGTGCCAGCCATTACCCCCAGGTCCCTCTCTGCCTGGCTGTTCTCAGCCACTCTGCCCCCAGCCTGTAGCACTGCCTGGGGTTGCTGTGGCCAAAGTGCAGCCCCTGGCACTTTCACTTGTTCAGTGCTATCCTCTTGGCCTCTGTCCATCTGTCCAGCCTGGCAAGGTCCCTCTGCAGAGCTCTCCTACCCTCTAACAGGGTAGGAGACATGTTCCAGCAACTCAATGTCTGTGCTAAGCTGAGGAGCCCAGAACTGACCACAGGACTCCAGGTGTGGCCTAAGCAGTGCTGAGCACAGGGCACAATGACCTCCCTGCTGCTGCTGGCCACACTGTTCCAGCATCAATCATTTTAAAAGACCTGGTGAAGCAGCAAGCCTGTATGGCACTGATCTCCCAGAGGCCTGGATCCTTTTCCTTGCAGGGCTTCTTTGGCACTTTTCCTGGTGGGATATTGCATTATTGCAGCAGGACTCTGAAGCAAATCCGACATCCAGAGGCAAAGAGGAGGAGGAGGAGGGAAACCCCCAGCCAGAGCTCATAGAGTGTCATAACATGAACTTCATCCTGATGTCCATGTTTGATCTTAAAGCTGCTTGGGCTCCTCTGTAGCCACCACTTCTGTCCTGCAGTGCTCTTTGACAAGCAGTGATTGCACAGTGGTCCCAGCAGCTGCTCTGGTCAGGGCTGGGGTTGCTGCTCCTCTTTCTTTGCAAACACTTGGGAGTGATTTTAGTATTAAACCTCTTTTAGATCTCTAATTGTCTCCTGTTAATTAACTTAAGCTGCTGGATATTTGGGCTCACTTTTCACTGTGTGCTTCCTCTCCTCTTTGTGTGCTTGAGGCACACATGGAAAGCAATTAATGTTTAATGACATCTGGGCACCTACAGATTTATTTCTCCTCCTCTCAGCTATTCAGCAGGGGGAATGGAAACAAACTTGAAATGGGTAGGTGCAGATTGGATGTGAGGAAGAAGTTGTTCCCCAGGAGGGTGGTGGAAGAGGTTGCCCAGGGAGGTGGTGGCAGCCTCCTGCCTGGAGGTGTTTGCAGCCAGGCTGGAGGTGGCTGTGAGCAACCTGCTGTGGTGTGAGGTGTCCCTGGCCATGGCAGGGGGGTTGGGGCTGGCTGAGCCTTGAGCTCCCTTCCAGCCCTGACAGTTCTGTGATTCTCTGTTTGCTTATGACAGGAGACCACTGCAGCTTTGCCAAACCCACTGAAGTATTTGCTTTCAGAAGGGTAAGACCTGCTTCTGAAGACTCATATCTGGGGGTTCAGCCTGCCCCTCCTCATCCATGGGGTTCAGCCTGCATCTCCTGATTCAGTTCAGCAGACAAGCTGAAATGTGGCACATTAAAACCTTACTGAGGGGTTTGGAACATAAGCCCTACGAGGAGAGGCTGAGGGAGCTGGGGTTGCTTAGCCTGGAGAAGAGGAGACTCAGGGGTGACCTTATTACTCTCTACAACTACCTGAAGGGAGGTTGTAGACAGACGGATGTTGGTCTCTTCTCCCAGGCAAGCAGTACCAGAACAAGAGGACACAGTCTCAGGCTGCGCCAGGGGAGGTTCAGGCTGGATGTTAGGAAGAAGTTCTATACAGAAAGAGTGATTGCACATTGGAATGTGCTGCCTGGGGAGGTGGTGGAGTCACCATCACTGGAGGTGTTCAGGAGGAGACTTGACAGGGTGCTTGGTGCCGTGGGTTAGTTGTTTAGGTGGTGTTGGATTGGTTGATGGGTTGGACTCGATGATCTTGAAGGTCTCTTCCAACCTGGTTTATTCTATGTATTCTATGTATTCTATGTATTCTCTACACTTTCTTTTCATTATCAGAATCAGATTTAGTCCCAGGGTGATTGCAGAGCAGGGAGTGACAGCATGGGGAGAGTGCAGGGTCATATATTCAAATGATCTTGTTTTAAGGAATGCTGTAGAACTAATGTGAGTGGTTATTCTGTCTTTGGAAGAGCTGTGGGGCTGAAGACAGAAGCTTCCCCTGCTCCCCCCCTCAACCCCCCAGCACACTTCTTTCAGCAGATTCAGCAGAGGATCCATCACTGCCTATCACTTTTGTCCTCCCAGCACTGCAGACTCAGTGCTGACAAAACACTTGCAGTCCTAACTCAGGCACAGGTGCTCCACACGAGACCCTTCTTGCTGGGGAGAGGTTTTGTGCCATTTTAGCTCCCCTAGGGAAGGGTGCTGCTGGCAGCAGCATCCTTTCTTGTCTCCAGGATACATGATGGATTTCTGGTCCCTGTGTTTCAGGCAGCAGCATAAAGCTTTGCAGAAATCAGAGAGCATTGGGCTGGAGTGTGCTTTGCTGTGCTGTCAAAAGGGGTTGGACTCTCTATCTTGAGGAGCTGTGAGAATTGGAGGACTGGGCTAAGAGGGAGAAGTGTTTTATAGGTCAACAAGGA
This sequence comes from Dryobates pubescens, assembly GCF_014839835.1. NCBI lineage: Eukaryota > Metazoa > Chordata > Aves > Piciformes > Picidae > Dryobates > Dryobates pubescens. Next base: position 1,441,293 of record NC_071639.1, read on the forward strand.
CAAGTGCAGAGTCCTGCATCTGGGGAGGAAGAACTCCTTGCACCAGTATGGACCTGGGGTTGTCCTACTGAAAGCAGCTCCATGGAGAAGGACCTCACAGCCCTAATCAGCAAGTTCTGCATGGGACAGCAGTGTGCCCACGTAGCCAAGAGTGTAAATGGTCCCCTGGTGAGACCACATCTGGACTGTTGTGTCCAGTTCTGTGCTCCCCAGTGCAAGAGGAGCAGGGGTCTGCTGGAGAGAGTCCAATGGAAGCTATGAGGATGCTGAAGGGACTGGCACAGCTGTGTGAGGAGGAGAGGCTGAGAGCCCTGGGGGTGTTGAGCCTGGAGAAGAGAAGGCTGAGAGGGATCTGATCAATGGTTACAAATATCTGAGGGGTGGGGGGCAGGAAGGGGCCAGGCTCTGGGCAGTGGTGTCCTGGGATAGGACAAGAGGCAATGGACACAAACTGGAACCCAGGAGGTTCCACCTCAACCTGAGGAGAAACTTCTTTGGTGTGAGGCTGCTGAGCCCTGGAGCAGGCTGCCCAGAGAGGCTGTGGAGTCTCCTGCTCTGGAGCCTTCAGAGATCCATCTTGGATGTGTTCCTGTGTGACCTCCTGCTGCAGGTGATCATAAAATCAACAAGGTTGGTAAAGACCTCAGAGATCATCAAGTCCAACCTGTGACCTAATACCTAACACCTCCTGACAACTCAACCATGGCTCCAAGTGCCACATCCAATCCCCTCTTGAACACCTCCAGGGATGGGGACTCCACCACCTCCCTGGGCAGCACATTCCAATGGCTGGAAAGCCATTTCTCTTGCTGGGAAGAACTTTCTCCTCACCTCCAGCCTAAACTTCCCCTGGCACAGCTTGAGACTGTGTCCTCTTGTTCTGCTGCTGGCTGCCTGGGAGAAGAGCCCAACCCCCACCTGGCTACAACCTCCCTGCAGGGAGTTGCAGAGAGCAAGAAGGTCTCCCCTGAGCCTCCTCTTCTGCAGGCTAAGCAACCCCAGCTCCCTCAGCCTCTCCTCACAGGGCTGTGCTCCAGACCCCTCCCCAGCTTTGTTGCCCTTCTCTGGACACCTTCAAGTCTCTCAATGTCCTTCTTGACCTGAGGGGCCCAGAACTGGACACAGGACTCAAGGTGTGGCCTAAGCAGTGCTGAGCAAAGGGCACAAGGACTTCCCTGCTCCTGCTGGCCACACTCTTCCTGATGCAGGCCAGGATGCCCTTGGCCTTCTTGGCCCCCTGGGCACACTGCTGGCTCATGTTCAGGCAGCTGTCAACCAGCACCCCCAGGTCCCTCTCTACCCAAACCATTCTGTGGGTCTATTACTTCAGAAGCTCTTGATGCTTGCTGCACTATTTCCATCTCAACTGATTCCTTACTAAAAGTTATTAAAACACAGCCAGGGCTGGGGGCTCCACCACCTCCCTGGGCAACACCTCCCAGTCACTGACCCCTCTGGGAAAGTGTTTTTTTCCCCCCTAATACCCTAACTACTTAAATGGAGTCTTAAAGCATTCAATCAGAAAAGTCACAGCAAACCTGACTTGTGTTTAAAATGAGTAAAAGAAGAACACAGAGTCACAGAATGGTTTGTGTTGGAAGGGACCTTCAAGATCAGCCAGTCCCAACCCCCTGCCCTGGCCAGGGGCACCTCACACTGCAGCAGGTTGCTCACAGCCACCTCCAGCCTGGCTGCAAACACCTCCAGGCAGGAGGCTGCCACCACCTCCCTGGGCAGCCTGTGCCAGGCTCTCACCACCCTTGCTCTCAATTTCTTCCTCACCTCAATCTGCTCTCAGTCTCAATCTGCTCTCCTCAAGCTTCAGTCCATGGATCTTTAAGGATCCTTTGCAAGCAAGGAAGGATGAATTTCAATAACCTTATTGACATCTAAACCAAAACAGATTCACTTTTTTTTGGCCTTCTTTACAGAACAAAGCCAAACCAACCAACAGACACCCCCCAGACAAACCAATCTTCCCACCTCATTCCACAGCTTCTGATGTATCAAGCCAAAAAAAATCAGGGCCCCTAACAGTGACCCTAACAGCTCATCCAATACACACTGTTTTCATCTGGTCCCCTTCCAAAGCTCTGGGCCCCTCAGTTTAAGGACATTGAGATTCTTGAACATGTCCAGAGAAGGGCAATAAGGCTGGGGAGTGCTACCCCATGAAGTGCTACAGACTGGGGTTGGAGTGGCTGAGAGCTGCCAGGCAGAGAGGGACCTGGGGGTAGTGGTTGGCAGCAGCTGAACAGGAGCCAGCAGTGTGCCCAGGTGTGGCCAGCAGGAGCAGGGAAGTCCTTGTGCCCTGTGCTCAGCACTGCTTAGGCCACACCTTGAGTCCTGTGTTCAGTTCTGGGCTCCTCAGTTTAGGAAAGATGTTGAGTTGCTGGAAGGTGCCCAGAGAAGGGCAAGGAGGCTGGGGAGGGGTCTGGAGCACAGCCCTGGGAGGAGAGGCTGAGGGAGCTGGGGTTGCTTAGCCTGCAGAAGAGGAGGCTCAGGGGAGACCTTCTTGCTCTCTGCAACTCCCTGCAGGGAGGTTGTAGCCAGGTGGGGGTTGGGCTCTTCTCCCAGGCAGCCAGCAGCAGAACAAGAGGACACAGTCTCAAGCTGTGCCAGGGGAGGTTTAGGCTGGAGGGGAGGAGAAAGTTCTTCCCATCAAGAGAGATTGGCCACTGGGATGTGCTGCCCAGGGAGGTGGTGGAGTCCCTGCCTCTGGAGGTGTTCAAGAGGGGATTGGATGTGGCACTTGGAGCCATGGTTTAGTCATGAGGTCTGTGGTGACAGCTTGGACTGGATGATCTTTAAGGTCTCTTCCAACCTTGGTGATACTGTGGTGCTGTTGAAGGGACCTCTGAAGCTCATCCAGTCCAAGCCCCCTGCAGGGACATCCCCAACTAGATCAGGTTGCCCAGAGCCTTGTTGAGCCTCACCATGAATATCTCCAGGGATGAGACACCAGCCTCCTCCCTGGGCAGCCTGCTCCAGCAGCTCTTGTGCAGCACAGAGTGCCCCTGGGTGGTGTTTGTGGTGCCCATGGTGTCTGCAGCATGTCAGATCTTGCTGGTTTGCCACCATCCTCATGTATTAAATCATAACATGGAATAAAGATGCTCCCTCTGGTTTTCTTTGGGGGGGAGCAAACCTGTTTGTGTGGGGTTTATTTTCTCATGGTTGTAGAGGGCTTTCATCTCTGTGAGAAGTGCAACTTCTGCTGACCAGCTTCAGCCTCCACCTGTGTGTTGGAGGCAGTCACCTCCAAGCCTGTCTGTGCTGTGTGTGGCTGTGGGCCAGTGCTGTGCTGTGCTGGCACTGATCTGCTTCAGGTCTGGGAAGTGCCTCCTGGTTTGAGGAGTCAGGACACCAAGCAACAGTGTTTCATGGCAAATTGCACAACCACAGAAGGCATCAGGTTGGAAGGGACCCTTGAAGGTCATCTTGTCCACCCCCCTGCAGTCAGCAGGGACACCTCCAGCCAGAGCAGGCTGCTCAGGACCCCAGCAAGTTTGACCTTGAGCTGTCTCCAGGGATGGAGCCTTCACCACCTGTCTAGGCAGCCTGTTCCAGTGTCTCACCACCCTCATTGTGGAGAACTTCCTCCCAAAGACCAACCCAAATTTGCCCTGCTCCAGTTTCAAACCCTTGCCCCTTGTCTTGTCACTACAAGGTCTTCTCAGAAGCCCTCCCCAGCTCTCCTGCAGCCCCTTCAGGTACTGGAAGGCTGCTCTAAGGTCTGCTGGAGCCTTCTCCAGGCTCAACAGCCCCAACTCTCTCAGCCTGTCCACATGGGGAAGGTTCTCCAGCCCTCTGATCATCTTTGTGGCCTCCTCTGGACTCTCTCCAGCAGGTCCATGTGTTGAGTGTCCCAAAGCTGGACACAGCACACCAGGTGAGGTCTCAGCAGAGCAGAGGGGCAGAATCCCCTCCTTCCATGTGCTGGCCACCCTGCTTGGGATGCAGCCCAGATGACTCAGCTGAGGCTCATTTTGTAACACAGATGCAAACGTTTTGGGTCTGTGCAGTTAAGCCTCTTTCCCCAGATGCCTTCAGCTCCACTGTTATTATCTGATGGCACCAGAATGTAATTGGTACTTGGATAATTGAGTGGAAATTCTCTTACTGAAGTTCCTTGGTGTTGCAGAGACTTCAGAGCAACTTTCTGAGGTGGCAGAGCCGTGCTGGGTTGGTTTCTGCACCGAGCCAAAGTTGGAAGGTTTTGCAGTCTATGCTTTTGGAAAAGGAAAGAGAAACAGCATCATGAAATAGCAGCTCTGACATCTGTCAAAACAAAGCTTCATGGCTGTTAAATATGCTTACTGGGAGAGCAAGATTCTGCTCTGCTGGGAGCTCCACCTCTAGAGCTCTAGCTGCTTGCTGCTGTTAAGGTATGGGCAGTTAGTTTTCTGATGGAAGACACAGCAGGGTTTGCCACCACACCTTTGCAAGCATCACTTTTCAGTCATTTCTGCTCTTCAGCAGCAGAGAGGAAAAATCCAGAGATCTGTGAGGGTAGTTTTACAGAGTACTCTTAGTGTGAAAGGATCTGCAGGCTCTGGTGGCATGGTGCTGCTGTGTAGGAGTGGATGGGAGCTGCAGATCCTTGAGACATTTCTGAACCATGATTCACGACTTCTCTGTTTGATTTGGTGAGCCTAGAGTGTGGCTTCTGATCATGTGCAGCTTGGAGAATCACAGAGTTGTTTTGGTTGGAAAAGACCTTCCCCATCACCCAGGCCTACCCTTCTCTAACTCTGCCAAGGTGCCAACCCATGGCCCTCAGCACCACAGCTCTGCCTCTTCGGAACGCCTCCAGGGATGGGGGTTCAACCTCCTCCCTGGGGATCCTGTTCCAGGCTTTGAGAGCCCTTTCAGGGAAGAAATTTTTCCCAATCTCCAACCTGAATCCCCCCTGGCACAATTTCAGGCCATTTCCTCTCCTCCTATCTCCTGAGTCTAGGGAGCAGAGCCCAACCCCCAGCTCACTGCAACCTCCTTTCAGGGAGCTGCAGAGAGCAATGAGGTCTCCCTCAGCCTCCTCTCCTCCAGGTCCCTCAGCTGCTCCTCCCCAGCTCTGTTCTCCAGCCCCTTCCCCATCTTGGCTGTCCTTCTCTGGACCTGCTTCAGCCATTCAATGTCCTTCTTGCAGTGAGGGACCCAAAACTGAACCCAGTACACAGGATGTGGCCTCACCAGTGCTCAGTACAGGGGCACCATCGCTTCCTCACTGGTCACACTATTGATCTTGATCTAGGCCAGGCTACTGCTGGGCTTCCTGGCCACCTGAGCACTGCTGGCTCAACTTCAGCTGCTGTCACCCAGCACCCCCAGGTCCTTTTCTGCTGAGCAGTTTCCAGCCACTCTGCCCCAAGCCTGTAGTGTTCGTGGGGTTGCTGTGACCCAAGTGCAGCACCCAGCACTTGGCCTTGTTGAAGCTCATACAGCTGACTTCAGTCCCTTGAGGCAACCTGCCCAGGTCCCTCTGCAGAGCCTCCCTGCCCTCCAGCACCCAGCTTAGTGCAAAGGTCTGAGCAGCAAATTTGGCCACTAGCTAGCTTGTAATTTTATCTTCTTCAGTCCCAAATGTGAGCTCATTCCAGTTGTGCTCAGAGTGGGCAGCTCTGTGTGCATGGATCATTCAAGGACAGCGCTTCCCAGTATTGGTTCCATCAGGGACCCTTAAAAGAGGAATGTACTTGCAGACATGGCTGTGAAGGTGGAGGCTGAGGAGCTGTAGGGTTGTTGGTTGAAGGTTGTGAAGCATCTGAGGTTTGGCCTCCAGTTTCAGCAGCAGATGTGCTGGTTTGAGTGGTTTCTTTTCCCTCCCCTCCATTTCAGTTTATCCTCTAAAGGGTTGGTTCCTCAGATTTTCTCTCCCCTTTGCCCTTTCAGTTCCAAGCCAGCCTTTTGGAAGCTCTTCCCCCCAGCTCATTTCCTTCTCTTCCCTTGCCTTTTTGGTTTCTGAGCTCTGGAGTAAACAGCAGTGGTGTTTACAGAGCCCTGTGCCACTGAAGCATGGGGGATGGCTTTGGCTTTGCATTTGTGATGAGTTGAGAGTGGTCTGATGAGGAGATTGAAGAGCAGGCCTGATGAGAAGAGGCTCAGGGAGTTGGGATTGTTTAGTCTGGAGAAGAGGAGGCTGAGAGGAGTCCTCATTGATCTCTACAACTCCCTGACAGGAGGTTGCAGTGAGCTCAGAGCCTGTCTAGTCTCCCTCCTAACAAGTGATAAGAGGGAGAGCAAATGGCCTCAAGTTGCAGCAGAGGAGGTTTAGGCTGGACATCTCTCTACAGCTATGTGAAAGGAGGTTGGAGTGGCCTGAAATTGTGCCAGGGAAGGGTTAGGTTGGAGGTTAGGAAGAAGTTCTTCACTGCAAGAGTGGTCAGGGACTGGCACAGGCTGCCCAGGGAGGTGGTGGAGTCCCCATCCCTGGAGGTGTTCAAGAGACCTGTAGCCATGGCACTTGGGAACATGGTCTAGTGGCCACGGAGGGGCTGGGCAGAAGGTTGGACTTGTGATGGTCTTGGAGGGCTTTTCCAGTGGCAGTGATTCTCTGGTGGTGCTGTGCTGCAAAGGTGTGCACACCCTGTGGCTTCAGCTGTGAGCAGTGAACTGTTACCTGACCCACAGCTGGGGCGTTAGGTGCTGCACTGCTCCAGCTCACAGGCAGGGCTTCAGCTCTGCTTGAGGCTTGGCTGTTTTGTTGTTCTGCTGCTGTTCTCCCAGCCCCCCTTGTGAATCTGAGTGCACACAGTCTGAGGAGCTGAGCAGGAAGATCCAATTCTGCTGTGAGTTCTTAGCTTGCTGCCGCACAGGGACAAGAGATGGCAGGAGAGAACCCACTGCTGCCTGTGGGGTGCAGGAGCAAGTGCCTGGGGTTTGACTCCTGCTGCCATTTCTGATGGTTGTGCTAAAGGGGGCATATCTTTGGGGGTGAAAAGGAGGAATCTGACTTGGGCTTTACTTTTTCTCTCTTTTCCTCCCCACCCCTTTCTTTCCTTCTTCTTTATTTTACCATTTCTCCCCCTTTCCCCCCTTCTCCCTGCTTCCCCCTTTCCCCCCTTCTCCCTGCTCCCCCTTTCCCCCCTTCTCCCTGCTTCCCCCTTTCCCCCCCTTCTCCCTGCTTCCCCCTTTCCCCCCTTCTCCCTGCTTCCCCCTTTCCCCCCCTTCTCCCTGCTTCCCCCTTTCCCCCCTTCTCCCTGCTTCCCCCTTTCCCCCCCTTCTCCCTGCTTCCCCCTTTCCCCCCTGCTTCCCCCTTTCCCCCCTTCTCCCTGCTTCCCCCTTTCCCCCCCTTCTCCCTGCTTCCCCCTTTCTCCCTGCTTCCCCCTTTCCCCCCTTCTCCCTGCTTCCCCCTTTCCCCCCTTCTCCCTGCTTCCCCCTTTCCCCCCTTCTCCCTGCTTCCCCCTTTCCCCCCTTCTCCCTGCTTCCCTCTTTCCCCCCTTCTCCCTGCTTCCCTCTTTCCCCCCTTCTCCCTGCTTCCCCCTTTCCCCCCTTCTCCCTGCTTCCCCCTTCCCCCCTTCTCCCTGCTTCCCCCTTTCCCCCCCCTGCTCCCTGCTTCCCCCTTTCCCCCCCTTCTCCCTGCTTCCCCCTTTCCCCCCTTCTCCCTGCTTCCCCCTTTCCCCCCTTCTCCCTGCTTCCCCCTTTCCCCCCTTCTCCCTGCTTCCCCCTTTCCCCCCTTCTCCCTGCTTCCCCCCTTCTCCCTGCTTCCCCCTTTCCCCCCTTCTCCCTGCTTCCCCCTTCCCCCCTTCTCCCTGCTTCCCCCTTTCCCCCCTTCTCCCTGCTTCCCCCTTTCCCCCCTTCTCCCTGCTTCCCTCTTTCCCCCCTTCTCCCTGCTTCCCCCTTTCCCCCCTTCTCCCTGCTTCCCCCTTCCCCCCTTCTCCCTGCTTCCCCCTTTCCCCCCCCTGCTCCCTGCTTCCCCCTTTCCCCCCTTCTCCCTGCTTCCCCCTTTCCCCCCTGCTTCCCCCTTTCCCCACCTTCTCCCTGCTTCCCCCTTTCCCCCCTGCTCCCTGCTTCCCCCTTTCCCCCCCTTCTCCCTGCTTCCCCCTTTCCCCCCTTCTCCCTGCTTCCCCCTTTCCCCCCTTCTCCCTGCTTCCCCCTTTCCCCCTTCTCCCTGCTTCCCCCTTTCCCCCCTTCTCCCTGCTTCCCCCTTTCTCCCTGCTTCCCCCTTTCCCCCCTTCTCCCTGCTTCCCCCTTTCCCCCCCTTCTCCCTGCTTCCCCCTTTCTCCCTGCTTCCCCCTTTCCCCCCTTCTCCCTGCTTCCCCCTTTCCCCCCCTTCTCCCTGCTTCCCCCTTTCCCCCCTGCTTCCCCCTTTCCCCACCTTCTCCCTGCTTCCCCCTTTCCCCCCTTCTCCCTGCTTCCCCCTTTCCCCCCCTTCTCCCTGCTTCCCCCTTTCCCCCCCTTCTCCCTGCTTCCCCCTTTCCCCCCTGCTCCCTGCTTCCCCCTTTCCCCCCTTCTCCCTGCTTCCCCCTTTCCCCCCTTCTCCCTGCTTCCCCCTTTCCCCCCTTCTCCCTGCTTCCCCCTTTCCCCCCTTCTCCCTGCTTCCCCCTTTCCCCCCTTCTCCCTGCTTCCCCCTTTCCCCCCTTCTCCCTGCTTCCCCCTTTCCCCCCTTCTCCCTGCTTCCCCCTTTCCCCCCTTCTCCCTGCTTCCCCCTTTCCCCCCTTCTCCCTGCTTCCCCCTTCCCCCCCTTATCCCTGCTTCCCCCTTTCCCCCCTTCTCCCTGCTTCCCCCTTTCCCCCCTGCTCCCTGCTTCCCCCTTTCCCCCCTTCTCCCTGCTTCCCCCTTTCCCCTTTCCCTGTATTGCTCTTTCTTGTTTGGTTATTTGTTGGTTCTGGTTGTTTGGGTTTTTTATGTTGGGTTTCCCCCTCCCTTGCTCTTTCTTGTCTTTCTCCTTTGCCTTTGTTGTTGTTTCCACTCCCAAATCAGGCAGCTTTTCTCCTCTGCAGCCTTGCTGCAGCCTGCTTGGATAAGCTGTGCTTACTCCACCTCTGGGCTGGATGCTGCTGGCCTGTCTGGTCCCGGCTGCTGGACTGTGTGACCCTTTGGCTAGCATCAGGGGGCAAAGGATGCCATTCCGAGGTCTGGCTGGCAGCTGGATCCTGAATGGCATGAAGCAGAAGCGAGCAGAGGCCTGCAGTGTGACACCAGTGACTCTGCACTGTTGTGGCTTTGTGCTCACAAGACCTTTGAGTCAGCTTAGCAATGTCTGCTCAGTGAGATGCTGCTTTGTTTCCTGTGCCTGGTTGCATTTCCTCCTCTTCTCCAGGGCATTTTTGAGATGTTTCACTGGGTCTGTAAAGCTAAGCTGTTTCTGAAACATCTTTCTTTGCTGCCTGTTGGCTGAGTGTGTAAGAAACCCAGCAGTGTCACAGACTGGTAGAGGTTGGAAGGGACCTCCAGAGACTAAGTCACCCCCCCTGCTAAGAGCAGCATCACCCAGGGCAGTCTGCACAGGAACGCATCCAGGTGGGGCTGGAAAGGCTCCAGAGAAGGAGACTCCACAACCCCCCTGGGCAGCCTGCTCCAGGGCTCTGTCACCCTCACACCAAGGTTTCTCCTCCTGATGAGCTGAAACCTTCTCTGTTCCAGTTTGTCTCCACTGGTCCTTGGCTTATTGCTGTGCACCACCCACAAGAGCTTGGCCCCCTCCCCTTGCCCCCCAGCCCTCAGCTATTGATAGACATTGATCAGATCCCTCTCAGCCTTCTCCTCTCCAGACCAAACAGCCCCAGGGCTCTCAGCCTCTCTCCACAGGGGAGATGCTCAAGTCCCCTGAGCATCCTCCTGGCTCTCCCTTGGACTCTCCCCAGCAGGTCTCTGTCTCTCTGGAACTGGGGAGCCCAGAGCTGGACACAGGATTGCAGCTGTGGTCTCAGCAGGGCAGAGCAGAGGGGGAGCAGAACCTCCCCAGCCCTGCTGGCCACACTTCCCTTGCTGCACCCCAGTGTAATTAAGACCCCAGTATTAATTAACAGAATGAATCTCTTCTGATTATGGCAGACTGTCACTGGCTGCATTAAGAGCATTTTTAAACTGTCTGACTTGGTTAGCAAAGTTCTGTCTGTGAGAGTGTTAGTGACTTTCTGAAACCATTGGGGGAGGCTCAGGTTGGAGATGAGGGACAATTTCTTTGCTGCAAGAGTGGTCATGGATTGCCCAGGGAGGTGGTGGAGTCCCCATCCCTGGGGGTGTTCAAGAAACCTGTGGCCATGGCTCTCAGGGCCATGGTGGGTTTGGGTTGCTGGTTGGTCTGGATGATCTCAGAGGGCTTTTCCAACCCAAAGCATGCTGTGATTGTGTGGTTGCTTCTGTCCTGAGGAGATGCCAGGTTGGGTTTAAACACTGTGAGGCACAGCAGTTAGTCTTACAGAGGTTATGGATCCCCTGGCAGGGAGGCAGGAGGTCATGGTGCCAGTGTCAGCTGAGGATTCTGATTTACTTGAGCAAGCCTTTTCCCCTCTGAAATGCTTTGCCCTTTTACCTGCTCTTTTGCTTCCAGAATGGTTAATGCTGCTGGTGAAACAGATTTGTAGGCTGTCATCTGCTGCCAGGCCAATCTTGCTGCTGTACAAACTCACCATGTGGTGACTTTTGTTCCAAAGCCCATCTCAAATGCTTTGCTTAGTCCTCTGTGAGCTTTTAAGTTCACCCAGCTGAATACATCTTATTTAGCAGCTGAAACCCCTGACAGCTTGTCCTGAGTCAAAGGTCTGATTTCCCCTCTCCTGCAAAGAGGAGAAGATGAGAACCAGCAGAAGTTGGGGGAAACCCAGGCATGGTGGTTGCCTTAGTAACACTTCAGTCCTTTGCTGGCTGTTCAGCTTGTGGAGGACTGCTCTCTGTTAATCCTAAATGAGGTGGTGGAGTCCCCATCCCTGGAGGTGTTCATAAGGGGATTGGATGTGGCACTTGGAGCCATGGTTTAGTATCATAGTAACAGTCAGGGTTGGAAGGGACCACAAGGATCAGCCAGTTCCAACCCCCCTGCCATGGGCAGGGACACCCCACACTAGATCAGGCTGCCCAGAGCCTCATCCAGCCTGGGCTTAAACACCTCCAGGGACAGGGCCCCAACCACCTCCCTGGACAACCCATTCCAGGGCTTCACCACTCTCATGGGGAAGAACTTCCTCCTCCCCTCCAGCCTGAATCTCCCCACCTCCAGCTTCATTCCCTTCCCCCTAGTCCTATCACTGCCTGAGATCCTGAGCAGTCCCTCCCCAGCCTTCTTGGAGCCCCCTGCAGATCCTGGAAGGCCACAATGAGGTCACCTCAGAGCCTTCTCCTCTCCAGCCTGCACAGCCCCAACTCCCTCAGTCTGTGCTCACAGCAGAGCAGCTCCAGCCCTCTGCTCCTCCTCATGGCCCTTCTCTGGACACCTTCCAGCCCCTCCAGATCCCTCTTGCAATAGAGGCTCCAGACCTGGAGGCAGTACTCCAGGTGGGGTCTCCCCAGAGCTGAGCAGAGGGGCAGAATCCCCTCCCTGGCCCTGCTGGCCACACTTCTCTTGCTGCAGCCCAGGCTCTGCTTGGCTCTCTGGGCTGCAAGTGCACACTGAGAGCTCCTGCTGAGCTTCTCCTCCCCCAGCACCCCCAAGGCTCTCTCCTCAGGGCTGCTTTCCAGCCAGTCCCTGCCCAGCCTGCATTTGTGCCTGGGGTTGCCTCGAGGTGCTGGGTGACAGCTTGGACTTGATGGTCTCAGGTCTTTTCCAACCTTATTGGCTCTCTGAAATGACAGCTGAAGGCTGCTGCTTTGGAAGCCTTGTGAAGGGCAGGCAGCAGAAGAAACTTCTTCCTGAGAGCTACCAAACAGTGCAACAGGCTGCCCAGAGAGGAGGTTGAATCCCCAGCCCTGGAGGTGTTTCAGAGGGGCAGAGATGTGGTGCTGAGGGCCAGGGCTTAGCAGCAGCCTTGGTAGAGTAAGAGGATGCTTGGACTGGATGATCTTAAAGGTCTTTCCCAACTGAAATGATTCTCTCATTCTGAGATTGGTTTTAAAGCCTGCATCAAAAGCAGTTAGGAATGCCTCCTTCACTTGTTCCTCAGCAAGATCTTTGGATTTTATGCTTGGCTGCCCTTGTTTTTTACCTCCATGAGGACTCTTCTGAAGTCCCTGTGCTAGCATTTGCTAGCACCACTCCCAGGGCATTATATTTAGCCAGCAGAACATGGCCATGCTGTAATAATGGAGCACATGGAGTGCTCTGATTTGATTCCCTGACCCATAGGTTTTGCTTTTGTGCATAGCAGCTCTCTGTTGCTTTCTGCAAGCACCAGCAGCTGTCCATCCACCTGTGTGAGTTCATTAATAGCTGTGCCAGAAGAACCTTTGTAGCACACTTCCCTCCTCCTGGTTTTAACTGAGGGCATGCCACCACCCAAGCACAGACCCAGGAGAGAACCTGCTGGTAGCCCATGCATCAGAGCAGGCCCAGCAGTAACCAGGGCAATCCTTGCCCCAACATAGAATCCTAGAATGGCTTAGGTTGGAAGGGACCTTAAAGCTCATCCAGTTCCAACCCCCTGCCATGGGCAGGGACACCTCCCCCCAGCACAGCTTGCTCAGGGCCTCATCCAGCCTGGCCTTGAACACCTCCAGGGAGGAGGCAGCCACAGCCTCCCTGGGCAGCCTGTGCCAGTGTCTCCCCAGCCTCATTCTATAGAGTTTCTTCCTCATCCCCAGTCTAAGTTTAACCCTCCAATATGTTTTGAACAGGTGCCAGAGTCAGACTCTGCCAGTGTTAGACTGCAGACCAGGTGCCGGTGTTAGACTCCAGCCCTTGCCCTGGTGGTTGTCATCTGACTTGCTAAGAAAACACAGCATATGCTTGGTGGAAGGAAGCTGAGTGTGCCAGGCAGGGAGTTCCCTCAGCTGCCTTTAAAAGTGGAAGCTGTGCTGGTTCTTCTTCTCTGACCTCAAGCACGTGGGAAAGAAGATAGTTCCTAAGCAAAGGGAAGAGGAAATTGTCTCATATTTATTAAATCCTTTTCCTCTCAGGAAGTATGCAGCAGGATTACATGCTTGGCAAGCAGGAGGACACACTTTGGCACACACTTCCCTCTTTGTAACTTCAACAGTCTGCCAGCATTGCAGGCACCACTGGCAGCAGCCTGAGCCCCAGACAGTTTTGATTATAAATCCCAGAGCCTGCCGCGGGGCAGAAGGCTGCAGGAGGATTGGTACTGCTTGGGCTCCTGGGCTCCCTCTCCTTCCTGGGAAAGGAAGGTAAGGAATGGCTGGGCAAGGCCAGAGGAGGGTTGAGCTGTAGAGAGCTGGCCCTGCATCCTAGTTAAACACACTGTGAGTATTGCTTGCAGCCGAGGGTGTTCCAGGCTCGTTATGGTGGAACCAGTGGTCTGCAATCTCATTGTATCTGAAAGATCATCTATGAAGCGTTGCCTGGGAGCAGCAGCTCCCAGGAGTGCAGCTGGCATTGCCCATGCAGGCATTCCAGGCATTCTGTGTGCCCCCTTCCCCTTCCCCTTCCCCTTCCCCTTCCCCTTCCCCTTCCCCTTCCCCTTCCCCTTCCCCTTCCCCTTCCCCTTCCCCTTCCCCTTCCCCTTCCCCTTCCCCTTCCCCTTCCCCTTCCCCTTCCCCTTCCCCTTCCCCTTCCCCTTCCCCTTCCCCTTCCCCTTCCCCTTCCCCTTCCCCTTCCCCCATTGCTGCTTCCACATCACAGTATCACCAAGGTTGGAAGCCCTCAAAGATCATCAAGTCCAAGCTGTCACCACAGACCTCATGACTAAACCATGGCTCCAAGTGCCACATCCAATCCCCTCTTGAACACCTCCAGGGATGGGGACTCCACCACCTCCCTGGGCAGCACATTCCAGTGGCCAACAGCTCTCTCCATGAAGAACTTTCTCCTCACCTTGAGCCTGTGGCTAAAGCTTCTGTCAAGTTCCTCTGGGCTCACCTGGGCCCTGAGCTTTAGTCCTCAGTGACCAGAACTGTGTTGGAAACTGTGCCAATGGCTTCCCCATTTGCACAGGAACAGGGGCAAAAGTGCTTGAGCCTGCTTAGGACAGGGAGAGAAGGCTCCAGGGAGACCTCAGAGCAGCCTTGCAGTACCTGAAGGGCTCCAGGAGAGCTGGGGAGGGACTTTGGACAGGGGCTGGGAGTGCCAGGATGAGGAACAATGGCTTTGAGCTGGGAGAGGGGAGACTGAGACTGGAGATGAGGAAGGAATTCTTGGCAGGGAGGGTGGTGAGACCCTGGCACAGGCTGCCCAGGGAGGCTGTGGCTGCCTCCTGCCTGGAGGTGCTCAGGGCCAGGCTGGATGAGGCCCTGAGCAGCCTGGGCTGGTGGGAGGTGTCCCTGCCCATGGCAGGGGGCTGGGGCTGGATGATCTTTCAGGTCACTTCCATCCCAAACCACTCTCTGGGAACAAGTTCCTGCTGGGGAGATTTGGACTGGGTGCCAGGAATTTCTTTTCACTCTTCAAACTATGAACCCTTGGAACAGCCTCCCAGGGCCGGTGGTTGGTTCTCCTGCATTAGATAGCTTCAAGGCCCAGCTTGAGCAGGCTGCTGGGCCAGCTCATTTCAGCTCTGTTCTTACTCAGAAAGGTTGGACTGGGTGGTCCTTCAGGTCCTTTCCAAGCAAATACTCCCTGAACTCTGAGCTCTGAGCGTGGTTCTGTGTGCTCTGCTCAGGCCTCATGTGCCAGTGATGACCAAGCTCTTGAGCTGGCTTAGGTATTGCACATGGTGCAAAACTCCTGAGGTGTGAGGAGAGGCAAATGGAGAGAGTTTGAGGCACTGGGCATGGGAAGGAGCTGGAGGGCAAGGTTGTGGCTTTTAAGGGCAACCCCTTTCCTTGAAGCATGTTGCTTCACTCAACTCCACATTGTTCCTGTGTTCAGGGAGGGGTAAGGAGGAACAAATGCCGCAGTCCTGGGGTGCTCCCGATCGGCTCCGCAGCCAGAATGGGGTTGGAGTGGTGAGAGCTGCCAAACAGAAAGGGAGCTGGGGTGCTGAGTGACAGCTGGCTGAATGTGAGCCAGCAGTGTGCCCAGGGGGCCAAGAAGGCCAAGGGCATCCTGGCCTGCAGCAGGAAGAGTGTGGCCAGCAGGAGCAGGGAAGTCCTTGTGCCCTGTGCTCAGCACTGCTGAGGCTACCCCTTGAGTCCTGTGTCCAGTTCTGGGCTCCTCAGGTCAAGAAGGACATTGAGAGACTTGAAGGTGTCCAGAGAAGGGCAAGGAGGCTGGGGAGGGGTCTGGAGCACAGCCCTGTGAGGAGAGGCTGAGGGAGCTGGGGTTGCTTAGCCTGCAGAAGAGGAGGCTCAGGGGAGACCTTCTTGCTCTCTACAACTCCCTGCAGGGAGGTTGGAGCCAGGTGGGGGTTGGTCTCTTCTCCCAGGCAGCCAGCAGCAGAACAAGAGGACACAGTCTGAAGCTGTGCCAGGGGAGGTTTAGGCTGGAGGTGAGGAGAAAGTTCTTCCCAGAGAGAGTTGTTAGCCACTGGGATGTGCTGCCCAGGGAGGTGGTGGAGTCCCCATCCTTGGAGGGGTTCAAGAGGGGATTGGATGTGGCACTTGGTGCCATGGTCTAGTCATGAGGTCTTTGGTGAGAGGTTGGACTTGATGATCTCTGAGGTCTCTTCCAACCTTGGTGATTCTGTGAGAAGGAGCCTCCACAGCCTCCCTGGGCAGCCTGTGCTGCTTCCTGGAGGTATCACAGCAGTGGATTTCTCTGGAAGGCAGGCACCTGGATGGTGTTCCTGACTGGAAGCAGCAGTGCTGCTTACTTAAGACACAAAACCAACTCTGAAGTTGAGGTTGCCATTGGCAGTGGTGTCTGCCTAGGCAGTGATTCTGACTCAGCTGCACAGCTCTGGGTGACTGAGAGGCTGTGGAGAAGAGAACCACAGAATGCATCAGTAGGAAGGGACCCTCCAAGGTCATCTTGTCCAAGCTGCCTACATACAGCAGGGATGGCTCCAACTACAGCAGGTTTGATCTTGAATGTCTCCAGGGATGAGGCCTCCACTGCCACCCAGGGCAGCCTGTGCCAGTGTCTCCCCAGCCTCCCTGTGCAGAACTTCCTCCTGATGTCCAACCTAACTCTGCCCTGCTTCAGTTTCAAACCACTGCCTCTCATCCTATCCCCACAGCCCCTTCTGGACAGTCCCTCCCCAGCCTACCTCAGGTCTCCTGCAGATACTAAGATGCAGTTTTAAGGTCTTCCTGGAACCTTCTCTTCTCCAGGCTGCACAGCCCCAACTCTCCCAGCCTGTCCCCATAGGGGAGGTTCTGCAGTCCTCTGATCATCTTGGTGGTCTCCTCTGGACCCTCTCCAGCAGGTCCATGTCCTTCTTGCGTTGAGGGCCCCAGAGCAGGACACAGCACTGCAGGTGAAGTCTCACAGAGCAGAGGGGCAGGATCCTCTCTCTCCATCTGCTGCCTGTACTGCTGTTGATGCCCTTGGCCTTCTGTGCTGCCAGTGTCCATTCCTGGCTCCTGTGTACCTTCTCATCCACTGGCACCTTCATGTCCTTTTCTGCAGGGCTGCTCTCAATCTCCTCAGTCCCCAGCCTGGATTGACATTGAGGATTGCCCCAGCCCAGCTTCAGGACCTTGCACTTCATCTTATTGAAGCTCATGAGGTTCTCCTCACCCCAGTTCTCCAGCCTGTCCTGGTCCCTCAGGATGGCACCCACCCTGTCCTTCAGACTTACCAACCACACCTTGATGTCATCAACAGACTTGCTGAGGGTGCCTTGGTCTTGCTGGCTGTACCATTGCTGAAGATACAGATCAGCTCTGGTCCCAGTACAGAGCCCTGAGGGACACCACTCTTCAGCCCTCTCCACCTGGATGTTGAGCTGCTCATGTTTGTAATCCCTGTGGCTGAGCAGGGCTGGCAGGTTGTGAGCAGCAGAGGGGAGGGAGCAATGCAGATGTCCTGCAGTTGCTTTTGAGCTACCTATAGCCTGAGTCTGTGTGGCTGTGGAGGGAGGCCCAGCTGTGTAGGGATGAAGAATTTATAGCACAGCTTTGGAGAGTAATTGCACCCTTAACACAGAAGAATGTCTCCTGAGGCACTGCAGCAGATGGGAGGGAAATAATTCACAGTGAGTGTAGCTGTGGCTGGAAACAAACTCATTTCTTTCTGTTTTAAGTGGTAGTAGGCTTATTTCCTCCATCAGCTCCCTCAAACCCTGAAAGCAGCTCTGCACTAGTTGAGAGTGAGCCCTGTGAGAGCTGGCAGCAGCAGTGGTCAGACAAAAGCTTGCAAACCAGCTGCTGGGGGTGTATTACTATTTTTGTAACCAGGGGCTGATGCTGGGGACAGAGTAATAGCTGCAGTGGGGTTTGGAAGGAGAAGGCACAGACCAAGGTTGCCTTTCAGATGTGCTTCAGCTGTCTGTGCTCTCAGAGCTGCTATGTGGAGTGCAGGGCTGGTAAGGGCAGCAAAACCTTAGCCTGAAAGCCAAGGCTGAGGTTCCCTGTCTGGAGGCTCTGTGCTTTGCCAGCTGCGGCACAAGGGTTGCTGGAGCAGCTCAGGATGCTGACAGGCAGCAAGGTCTGCAGCCCACTCCTCTGCCTCTGCATCCTGCCCTGTGCTCTCCTGGCATTTCCAGCAGCAGAGGGTAAGGTAAGGGCATGGCTTTGCAGGAGCTTTGTGAGAGGCAGAGGCAAGCAAGAGCAAAGCTTGATTCTTGCAGCAACTTTAGCTCTGTTCCTGTTCTCCTGGTTGAAGCTGGGTAGGTTTCTGGGAAGCTTTCAAAGCTTGGCAGTTAGGAGAGAGAGGAACCAGGAACACAATATGAGGGCAGCAGGACAGGAGTCACTGGGGCTCCTAAACTATGGGAGGAAGGATGGCAGTGAGAGGTGGCTGCAGCTCTTGCTGCTGCAAAAATCAGTTGGTCTCAAAAGGTCTTAGTGGTGCTGCTGAGAAGCCTTGAACTGCTGGACATGCAGCTGCTGGAGTGGGTCCAGAGGAGGCCACAGAGATGGTCAGGTGGCTGGAGCAGCTCTGCTATAGAGACAGGCTGAAAGAATTGGGGGTTTTCAGCCTGGAGAGGAGAAGGCTCCAGGGAGGCCCTAGAGCAGCCTTCCAGTAGCTGAAAGGGGCAACAAGTAGGCTGCAGAGGGGCTTTGGACAAGGGGTGGGAGTGACAGGGTGAGGGACAATGGCTTTGAGCTGGGAGAGGAGATATTGAGACTGGAGATGAGGAAGGAATTGTTTCCAGTGAGGGTGGGGAGACTCTGGCACAGGTTGCCCAGGGAGGCTGTGGCTGCCTCCTGCCTGGAGGTGTTCAGGGCCAGGCTGGATGAGGCCTGGAGCAGCCTGTGCTGGTGGGAGGTGTCCCTGCCCATGGCAGGGGGCTGGAACTGGATGATCTGTGAGGTCCTTTCCAACCCAACCCACTCTGTCGACCTCTGAGTCTGTTGCATGCTTTGTGCTGCTTTGTCCCTGTACTTTCAGATGAATTCAGTGGTTAATGTTGTTCGTCCCTGGTGCCTGCTAACACAGCAGACAGCTCTTGAGGAGCAAAACGTTTAGCAGTGTCTGTGTGATTTGCTCTTGCAGCTGCATTCATCAGAGTGTTTCCAAGCCTCTCCTCTGACAGCTTTGCTTCAGAATGGTTCCTGGTGAAGCTTTGCCTGGCTGAGATGCTAGAGCTGGCTAAGAGGCTGAAGGAGCCTTGCAAAGCTTTGGTTATCTCACTAGGGTGGGCAAAACTTAAAGCTGAGGTAATCTGAGACACGTGGTGCTTGACCTCTGCTAGTGCTGGGATCAGCTGAAGTAGCCCAACCAGCACACCCCCTGTGCAGAAAACAGGAGTCTGGAAGAACACAAACCCCTCCTTCAGGAATCAAATTAATATCTTAACTAATGTGGAAGTCTTCAGCTGCCTGCTAAAATCCACGCAGAGAGGCTGGTTTCCTGCTGGGGCACAGATGGTTGTCATGGCAATGGGAAACTTTTCACTGCTAAAAATTTCAGCTGGCAGATTTTGAGATGCTGACATTCACCTTTGAAACAGTTCTCTACTTGCTCTGTAGTACAACCATGTAAAGAGAATTTATCCTGGGTGTTGATTGTGCCTGGCATTCACTTTTTCACAGACTGCATCACTTGGAAGGGAGCCTCAAAGCTCATCTTGTCCAGCCCCCCTGCAGGCAGCAGGGAGGTCTCCAACTACAGCAGGCTGCCCAGGGACACATCAAGTCTGACCTTGAATGCCTCCAGGGATAGGACCTCAACCACCTCCCTGGGCAGCCTGTTCCAGTATTTCACTACCCTCCCTGTGCAGAGCTTCCTCCTCATGTCCAACCTAACTCTGCCCTGCTCCAGCTTCAAACCATTGCCTCTCAGCTTGGACTTGATGATCTCTGAGGTCTCTTCCAACCTTGGTGATTCTGTGAGAAGGAGCCTCCACAGCCTCCCTGGGCAGCCTGTGCTGCTTCCTGGAGGTATCACAGCAGTGGATTTCTCTGGAAGGCAGACACCTGGATGGTGTTCCTGACTGGAAGCAGCAGTGCTGCTTACTTAAGACACAAAACCAACTCTGAAGTTGAGGTTGCCATTGGCAGTGGTGTCTGCCTAGGCAGTGATTCTGACTCAGCTGGACAGCCCTGGGTGACTGAGAGGCTGTGGAGAAGAGAACCACAGAATGCATCAGTAGGAAGGGACCCTCCAAGGTCATCTTGTCCAAGCTGCCTACATACAGCAGGGATGGCTCCAACTACAGCAGGTTTGATCTTGAATATCTCCATGGATGAGGCCTCCACTGCCACCCAGGGCAGCCTGTGCCAGTGTCTCCCCAGCCTCCCTGTGCAGAACTTCCTCCTGATGTCCAACCTAACTCTGCCCTGCTTCAGTTTCAATCCATTGCCTCTCATCCTATCCCCACAGCCCCTTCTGAACAGTCCCTCTCCAGCCTGCCTGCAGGTTCCCTGCAGATACTAAGATGCAGCTTTAAGGTCTCCCTGGAGCCTTCTCTTCTCCAGGCTGCACAGCCCCAGCTCTCCCAGCCTGTCCCCACAGGGGAGGTTCTGCACCCTCTGAGCACCTTGGTGGATCTCCTCTGGACCTCCTGTGTCCTTCTTGCATTGAGGGCCCCAGAGCAGGACACAGCACTGCAGGTGAGGTCTCACAGAGCAGAGGGGCAGGATCCCCTCTCTCCATCTGCTGGCTGTGCTGCTTTGGATGTAGCCTGCATGACTCTCCATATAAACACGGGGCTGT
The DNA here is from genome assembly GCF_014839835.1 of Dryobates pubescens. NCBI lineage: Eukaryota > Metazoa > Chordata > Aves > Piciformes > Picidae > Dryobates > Dryobates pubescens. The sequence continues at coordinate 1,461,487 of NC_071639.1, forward strand.
GGAAGGAGGTACAGCGATGTATTCCATGTCTTCCTCAGAGGTTACTTCATAGCATCCCATTGCTCCAAGGGTAGGCAGGTGAGGCTGCTGTGGATGCCAAAGACCTGCAGTGGCTGCAGTGCTCACAGTGATGCTTCTCTAGAAAGTCAGTGGGGAACCATTTCTAGATGTATCTGCACAGCCTCACTGAAAATGTTAGCACTGCAGCTTGGGCACTTTTCTGCCACTATGTTTTTAATTGAATCTTCCCTTTCAAATCACAGAATGGTAGAGGCTGGAAGGGACCTCTGGAGCTCCTCAGGTCCAATCCCCCTGCCAGAGCAGGGCACCCAGGGCAGGGCACACAGAACACATCCAGGTGGGGCTGGAAAGGCTCCAGAGCAGGAGACTCCACAACCTCTCTGGGCAGCCTGCTCCAGGGCTCAGCAGCCTCACACCAAAGAAGTTTCTCCTCCTGTTGAGGTGGAACCTCCTGGCTTCCAGTTTGTGTCCATTGCCTCTTGTCCTATCCCAGGACACCACTGCCCAGAGCCTGGCCCCTTCATGACAGCCAGCCCTCACTGAGCAGATCTCCTCTCAGCCTTCTCTTCTCCAGGCTCAACAGCCCCAGGGCTCTCAGCCTCTCCTCCTCACACAGATGTTCCAGGCCCTTCAGCATCCTCATAGCTTTCATTGGACTCTCTCCAGCAGACCCCTGCCCCTCTTGAACTGAGGAGCCCAGAATTGGACCCAGTACTCCAGATGTGGTCTCACCAGGGCTTTTTCTCACCCCTCAGACATTTGTAACCACTCTTCAGATCCCCTCTCAGTTTTCTGAGAGCCCCAGGGCACTCTGTCATTCTTCACAGCACAGATGTTGCAGTCCCTTCAGCACCCTTGGGTGCTCCACTGGACTCTCTCCAGTAGACTCCTGTCCCTTGTGAAGTGGGGGATGTCCAAAGACAGAAGAGCTGAGAGGCCTTTCAGGGGCAGGGTGTTGTGAGGTGTTCTGCACGAGGCACAGGGAGGCAGGATTCAGGCTGTTACTCTTTTTATTTCCCCAACCATTCCATTTCAGCAATCAGCAGCTGAAGCTTCTCACAAAGCCTTCTTTGCAATAACAACCCAGGTGGCTCTCTGACCAATCTTTACTGGAACAGGGGAGTGTGACATCTCATGGAGGAGGCTATCTCCTGAGGAAACCTTGGCTGGTTGAGGGGGGTGAGGCAGTGGTGTGTGCCCCTGTGTGTGTGCCTGCATTGCTGCTGTGTGCAGCTAGCTGGAGGTCCTCAGTGTGTCAGAAAGTCCCCAGAGATGGTGATTCTGGGGTAGCAGTGCCTGCAGCCCTCAGCCCCCTGCACTGTTAAACCCAGCTGGTGGCTGCTCACAAGTGTGCTGCCCGAGGCTCAGCGCTGCAGCCTGCTCTGTTCAGCACAGAATGGTCTGGGTTGGAAGGGACCTTCAAAGCTCACCCAATCCAACCCCCCTGCACTCAGCAGGGACATCCTCCACTACATCAGGTTGCCCAGAGCCCTGTCCAGCCTCCCCTTGAATATCTCCAGGGATGGAGCCTCAGCCACCTGCCTGGGCAACCTGTTGCAGTGCTCCACTACCCTCATGATCTGGATGAGGGGATTAAGGCACCTTCTCAGCCTTCTCCAGACCAAGCAGCCCCTGCTGTCCCTCTTCCTTCAAAGAAGAGATGTTCAAGTCCCTTCTATCAACCTTGCAGCTCTCTGTTGGACTCTCTCCAGCAGGTCTCTGTCTCTCTTGAACTAGGGAACCCAAACCAGGATGCAGTGTTCCAGGAGTGGTCTCACCAGGGCAGAGTAGAGGGGGTGAAGAACCTCTCTTGATGTGCTGGATACACTTTTCTTGATGCACCCCAGGATGGCATTGGCCTTCATGGCCAAAAGGACACATTGAATGAGAGATTATTCCTGTGATGATCAGGGGGTTGGAGCACCTCTGCTGCAGGACAGGTGAGAGAGCTGGGGGTCTTCAGCCTGGAGAAGAGAAGGCTCCAGGGAGACCTAAGAGCAGCCTGCCAGGACCTGAAGGGGGCTACAAGAAGGCTGCAGAGGGACTGTTTGCAAAGGCCTGCAGGGACAGGACCAGGGGCAGTGGCTTTAAGCTGGAGAAGAGCAGACTTAGATTGGGTGTTAGGAACAAGCTCTTTACTATGAGGGTGGTGGAACACTGGAACAGGTTGTGGCCCCATGCCTGGAGCTGTTCAAGGTGAGGCTGGACAGGGCTGTGGGCAGCCTGACCTAGTTGGGGATCTCCCTGCTGACTGCAGGGGGGGTTGGCCTGGATGAGCTTTGGAGCTCCCTTCCAACCCAGATTGCTGTGTGATAATTGAACACAGAAATGTGCAGCTGTAATGGGGCTGCTGTCTGTGTGAGCATGTGGTGAAGGGAAGGCTGCAGCTCCTGCTGCTGGCTTTCCTTTGTCCCCTCAAAGCAGCGTGAGGAGCTTGTGAAGCTTCCAGATCCAGCCTGTGGATCTTCAGAGGGAAGCAACTCGTTTGTTGCCCAGCTTTGCAGCAGCCCTGCACTGGATCCCTTGTGGCTGCTCCATGTGACTCTGCTGCTCCTAAATTGCCCACGCCCCACTGCACTGATGCTGAAATAAAGGAGGGGATTAGCCCTCACAATAGGCTGTTATGACTGACAGGGAGTAAATGAGGAGAGATCCCAGCACACATTCTTTGGGTGGCTACAATGAGTCTGCTCCAAGCAGCACAGAAGGGACACTGCCTTTCTGTGTCCCTGCTCTGGCAGAGGGGAGTGCATGAGGGAGATGCTGGGCATTGTGTCAGCAGGGGAAGCTGGCAGAGGCCCAGTTCCAGGTTGGAGTTGTTAGCTGTTCAAGAGCTGGATCAGGTGCCCTGAGTCATTACAAGTGAACACATCACCTGTTTCAAGCCCTTTGCAAGTGAGGTTGGTTTGGTTTGTTCTTCCTCCTGATTTCTATGGAAAGTGGCCTCAGAATCTCATTTATTGCATGGAAAAACACTTAACTTACTAAAGGTAGTTCAGCCAGGGCTTTATAGCCACTCATTTTTATATCTGAGCTTCTCACTTAAGTCCTTTACTGTATGAGGGAGCTGAGGGCTCTGGAGCTTGGAGAGGAGGAGCCTGAGGGTGAGCTCCTTGCTGTTGCTAAAGCTGTGCAGGGTGATGCCCAGAGGCTGGAGCCAGGCTCTGCTGGGGGATGCCCAATGCCAGCACAAGGGGCAGTGCTGGAAGCTGAGGCAGAGGAAGAGCCATGGAAACAGGAGGAGAAGAAATTCTTTCCCTGTGAGGGTGACAGAGGCCTGGAGCAGGCTGCCCAGTGGGGTTGTGGAGTCTCCTCTCTGGAGATATTCAAACCCCACCTGGCTGTGCTCCTGTGTGACCTGCTCTGGGTGACCCTGCTCTGGCAGGGGGTTGGACTGGAGGAACTTTTCAGGTCCCTTCCAGCCCTTAACATTCTGTGACTCTGGAGTGTTACTGCATAGCTCAGGGCTCCTCAGCCAGAGAGGGGAGCTCTGAAAGCTGTTGTTGCATTGCAGCAAATGAAGGTAACCTCTGTGTTTCTAATATTGCTTTTGTGGTTTTGAGCTGGAAGAGGGCAGTGGAGATTAGGAAGAAGTTCTTGACAGTGAGGGTGGGGAGACACTGGCACAGGTTGCCCAGGGAGGCTGTGGATGGTGGTGGAGGTGTTCCAGGCCAGGCTAGATGAGGCCTTGAGCATCCTGGGCTGGTGGGAGGTGTCCCTGCCCATGGCAGAGGATTGGAAGCAGGTGGTCCCTTTAAGGTCCCTCCCAACCCAAAGCATGCTGTGATTCCATGATTCCTGTGTGTCTTGCATGAAGGGCACTAACTGTACAGTAAGTTCTATTGAAGCTCCACCCTGCTTGCTGAGATGCTTCAGAGTGGAGGATCTGGGTCAGTGATGGTCTGCTCAGTGTTTTCCTTCAGCATTTTGCCCACGTGCATGATTTAAAACCTGAGATGAAAGCCTTGTGCTAAAAAAGTCTGTGGTGCTGCTGCTCAGCTGATGAAGCTTCTCCAAGGACAGTGCAGCTTAGAGCCTTGTGCTGGTGCAGCTTGGTTTGCAGCATGTGGAGGTTTGGCAGCATGTCCTGCAGGGATCAGAGCTCACTGTCTCCTTTGGCATGTGGCATTTCCTACTGGGTGGCAGCTGGGGACAGTCATGCTCTGCTGGGTCAGACACTGGCTGAGTGTGGTGGGGAGTGGAACTCAACCCAGCTGGTGGGCAGGCAGAAGTGGTGCTCCCCAGGGCTCCTGCTAAGTATCTTAGTCAGAGATCTTGACAAGGAGATGGAGAGCATCTTCAGTGAGTCTGCAGCTGGCACCAAGCATGCCTGGGGCAGAGTGGATGGAGAGCTGCTCTGGAGCAAGGGACCTGGGGGTGTTGATTTGATGGCTGTATGAAGATGAGCCAGGGCAATGCCATCCTGGCCTGGGTCGGGAGCAGAGCAGGACCTTGTGCTCAGGACTGCTGAGGCCACACCTTGAGTGCTGGGTTCAGTTTTGGACCCTCACTCTAAGGACACTGGGAGAGTCTGGAGAGAGGAAGGGGAAGGGTCTGGAGAGCAGGGCTGGGGAGGAGCAGCTGAGGGAGTTGAGGGTGTTGAGTGTGGAGAGGAGGAAGCTGAGGGAGACCTCCTTCTTTGTAGCTACCTGAAAGGAGTTCGTGGAGAGATGATCCCAAGGGTCTTTCCCAACCTGAGTGATTCTGTGTTCATGAAGCCCTGTGGAGATCCCAGCCCCAAACCCAGCTGTACCTGAGCTTTACAGCTCCTCCTCTCCAACCACAGGTTGCACCTTTGCTGCATGGAGACACTGGGGGAAGGCAGCTGTGGGGATGTCCATTTTCCAGAGAGGTAGGGTTGTTGAAAGGGAAGTTCTGGGGGAGAACTCAGTGGATTTAATTTCTGCAGTACCATTTTTGGAGACCTGGTTAGCTCAGCAAAAAAGCATGTCAAGTATTGATGCTGTTCCCATGCTGTGCTCCAGACACAGGCTGATGTGCTGCTGGATGTGTTCAGCATAGCACTGGGGACTGGGATGCAGTCTGCTGTGGTAGGTCTGTAGTTCTGCCCACAGACCTTAAAATCAGAAGAGGAGCTCTGACTTCTCTTGGATGCATCTGAAGTAAGCAACTAACCCATGGCAAGAGTCTACCAAGCCTGGGAGAAGCCCCAATACATCTGCAGTGACAGGACGAGGGAAAGTGGCTTGAAATTAGAGGAGATTTAGCTTGGATGTTAGGAACAACTTCTGCACTTGTAGTGGAACCCTGCAACAGGCTGCCCAGGGAGGTAGTAGAGGCTGCATCCCCCCACACCTCGAGCACTGGGTTTTGTTTGGAGCCTCTCACCACAAGAGGGACACTGAGGGCCTGCAGCAGGCCCGGGGAAGGGTCTGGAGAGCAGTATCACAGTCTCACAGTATAACCAAGGTTGGAAGGGACCCCAAGGATCATCAAGTCCAACCTGTCCCAACAGACCTCACAACTAGACCATGGCACCAAGTGCCACGTCCAATCTCCCCTTGAACACCTCCAGGGATGGGGACTCCACCACCTCCCTGGGCAGCACATCCCAATGACGAACGACTCGCTCAGTGAAGAACTGAGCCTGGGAGAAGAACCCAACCCCTTCCTGTCTACAACCACCTTTCAGGTAGTTGTAGAGGGCAATGAGGTCACCTCTGATCCTTCTCTTCTCCAGGCTAAGCAACCCCAGCTCCCTCAGCCTCTCCTCACAGGGCTGTGCTCAAGGCCTCTCCCCAGCCTTGTTGCCCTTCTCTGGACACCTTCAAGTGTCTCGATGTCCTTCCTAAACTGAGGGGCCCAGAGCTGGACACAGGACTCAAGGTGTGGCCTAACCAATGCAGAGTACAAGGGCACAATGACCTCCCTACAAGGGCACAATGACCTCCCCCAGGGCTGGAGAGGAGCAGCTGAGGGAGCTGGGGATGTTTAGACTGGAGGAGATGAGGCTGAAGAGACATCTTTTCCCTCTACAGCTCCCTGAGAGGAGGTTGGAGCCAGCTGGGGGTTGGGCTCTTCTCACATGCAACAAGCGCCAGGAGAAGAGGAAAGAGCCTCAGGCTGTGCCAGGGGAGGTTCAGGTTGGAGATGAGGAACAATCTCTTCCCAGGTCCTGTCCCAGGCTGCCCAGGGAGGTGCTGCAGTCCCCAGCCCTGGAGGGGTTTCAGAACTGCATGGATGTGGTGCTGAGGGCTGTGGGGCAGTGGCAGTGGCTCAGCAGCAGGGCTGGGGCTGTGAGCTCTGGGGGAGAGGTTGGACTTGGTGATCTCAAAGGTCTCTTGCAACCTCCACAGTTCTCTGGTTCTATGAATATTAGGATTGCATCCTGCTGATGAAGGACCTTCATTTGAGCAAGTACTGAAGAAAAAGAAATGGATGTTTCCTGAGCAAAATCATGAGAACACCGCCCTGCAGGCCTGCGTGCGGCGGCTGGCAGAGCCCTGCTGCCCTGTGTGCAGCTGCCCTGCTGCCCTGCGTGCGGCTGCCGGCAGAGCCCTGCTGCCCTGTGTGCGGCTGCCGGCAGAGCCCTGCTGCCCTGTGTGCGGCTGCCGGCAGAGCCCTGCTGCCCTGCGTGCGGCTGCCGGCAGAGCCCTGCTGCCCTGTGTGCAGCGGCCGGCAGAGCCCTGCTGCCCTGCGTGCGGCTGCCGGCAGAGCCCTGCTGCCCTGCTGCCCTGCGTGCGGCTGCCGGCAGAGCCCTGCTGCCCTGCGTGCGGCTGCCGGCAGAGCCCTGCTGCCCTGCGTGCGGCTGCCGGCAGAGCCCTGCTGCCCTGCGTGCGGCTGCCGGCAGAGCCCTGCTGCCCTGCGTGCGGCTGCCGGCAGAGCCCTGCTGCCCTGTGTGCGGCTCCTGGCAGAGCCCTGCTGCCCTGCATGTGGCTGCTGGCAGAGCCCTGCTGCCCTGCGTGCGGCTGCCCTGCTGCCCTGTGTGTGGCTCCAGGCAGAGCCCTGCTGCCCTGCGTGCGGCTGCCGGCAGAGCCCTGCTGCCCTGCGTGCGGCTGCCCTGCTGCCCTGTGTGCGGCTCCTGGCAGAGCCCTGCTGCCCTGCGTGCGGCTGCCGGCAGAGCCCTGCTGCCCTGTGTGCAGCTGCCAGCAGAGCCCTGCTGCCCTGCGTGCGGCTCCTGGCAGAGCCCTGCTGCCCTGTGTGCGGCTGCCGGCAGAGCCCTGCTGCCCTGCGTGCAGCTGCCGGCAGAGCCCTGCTGCCCTGCGTGCGGCTGCCCTGCTGCCCTGTGTGCGGCTGCTGGCAGAGCCCTGCTGCCCTGCGTGCGGCTGCCGGCAGAGCCCTGCTGCCCTGTGTGCAGCTGCCGGCAGAGCCCTGCTGCCCTGCGTGCGGCTGCCGGCAGAGCCCTGCTGCCCTGCTGCCCTGCGTGCGGCTGCCGGCAGAGCCCTGCTGCCCTGTGTGCAGCTGCCGGCAGAGCCCTGCTGCCCTGTGTGCGGCTGCTGGCAGAGCCCTGCTGCCCTGTGTGCGGCTGCCGGCAGAGCCCTGCTGCCCTGCTGCCCTGTGTGCAGCTGCCGGCAGAGCCCTGCTGCCCTGCAGGCCTGTGTGCAGCTGCTGGCAGAGCCCTGCTGCTCTGCTGCCCTGTGTGCAGCTGCCGGCAGAGCCCTGCTGCCCTGTGTGCAGCTGCCGGCAGAGCCCTGCTGCCCTGCAGGCCTGTGTGCAGCTGCTGGCAGAGCCCTGCTGCCCTGCGTGCGGCTGCCGGCAGAGCCCTGCTGCCCTGCAGGCCTGTGTGCAGCTGCTGGCAGAGCCCTGCTGCCCTGCGTGCGGCTGCCGGCAGAGCCCTGCTGCCCTGCAGGCCTGTGTGCAGCTGCCGGCAGAGCCCTGCTGCCCTGCAGGCGTGTGTGCAGCTGCTGGCAGAGCCCTGCTGCCCTGTGTGCGGCTGCCGGCAGAGCCCTGCTGCCCTGCTGCCCTGTGTGCGGCTGCCGGCAGAGCCCTGCTGCCCTGCTGCCCTGCGTGCGGCTCCTGGCAGAGCCCTGCTGCCCTGCGTGCGGCTGCCGGCAGAGCCCTGCTGCCCTGCGTGCGGCTGCCGGCAGAGCCCTGCTGCCCTGCGTGCGGCTGCCGGCAGAGCCCTGCTGCCCTGTGTGCGGCTCCTGGCAGAGCCCTGCTGCCCTGCGTGTGGCTGCCGGCAGAGCCCTGCTGCCCTGCGTGCGGCTGCCCTGCTGCCCTGTGTGCGGCTCCTGGCAGAGCCCTGCTGCCCTGCGTGCGGCTGCCGGCAGAGCCCTGCTGCCCTGTGTGCAGCTGCCAGCAGAGCCCTGCTGCCCTGTGTGCGGCTCCTGGCAGAGCCCTGCTGCCCTGCGTGCGGCTCCTGGCAGAGCCCTGCTGCCCTGTGTGCGGCTGCCGGCAGAGCCCTGCTGCCCTGCGTGCAGCTGCCGGCAGAGCCCTGCTGCCCTGCGTGCGGCTGCCCTGCTGCCCTGTGTGCGGCTGCTGGCAGAGCCCTGCTGCCCTGCGTGCGGCTGCCGGCAGAGCCCTGCTGCCCTGTGTGCAGCTGCCGGCAGAGCCCTGCTGCCCTGTGTGCAGCTGCCGGCAGAGCCCTGCTGCCCTGCAGGCCTGTGTGCAGCTGCTGGCAGAGCCCTGCTGCCCTGCGTGCGGCTGCCGGCAGAGCCCTGCTGCCCTGCAGGCCTGTGTGCAGCTGCTGGCAGAGCCCTGCTGCCCTGCGTGCGGCTGCCGGCAGAGCCCTGCTGCCCTGCAGGCCTGTGTGCAGCTGCCGGCAGAGCCCTGCTGCCCTGCAGGCGTGTGTGCAGCTGCTGGCAGAGCCCTGCTGCCCTGTGTGCGGCTGCCGGCAGAGCCCTGCTGCCCTGCTGCCCTGTGTGCGGCTGCCGGCAGAGCCCTGCTGCCCTGCTGCCCTGCGTGCGGCTCCTGGCAGAGCCCTGCTGCCCTGCGTGCGGCTGCCGGCAGAGCCCTGCTGCCCTGCGTGCGGCTGCCGGCAGAGCCCTGCTGCCCTGCTGCCCTGTGTGCGGCTGCCGGCAGAGCCCTGCTGCCCTGTGTGCGGCTGCCGGCAGAGCCCTGCTGCCCTGCTGCCCTGCGTGCAGCTGCCGGCAGAGCCCTGCTGCCCTGTGTGCAGCTGCCGGCAGAGCCCTGCTGCCCTGTGTGCGGCTCCTGGCAGAGCCCTGCTGCCCTGTGTGCAGCTGCCGGCAGAGCCCTGCTGCCCTGCGTGCGGCTGCCGGCAGAGCCCTGCTGCCCTGCGTGCAGCTGCCCTGCTGCCCTGTGTGCAGCTGCCGGCAGAGCCCTGCTGCCCTGCGTGCGGCTGCCGGCAGAGCCCTGCTGCCCTGCGTGCAGCTGCCCTGCTGCCCTGTGTGCAGCTGCCGGCAGAGCCCTGCTGCCCTGTGTGCGGCTGCAGGCAGAGCCCTGCTGCCCTGCGTGCGGCTGCCCTGCTGCCCTGTGTGCAGCTGCCAGCAGAGCCCTGCTGCCCTGTGTGCGGCTGCAGGCAGAGCCCTGCTGCCCTGCGTGCGGCTGCCCTGCTGCCCTGCGTGCGGCTGCCGGCAGAGCCCTGCTGCCCTGTGTGCGGCTGCCGGCAGAGCCCTGCTGCCCTGTGTGCGGCTGCCGGCAGAGCCCTGCTGCCCTGCTGCCCTGTGTGCAGCTGCCGGCAGAGCCCTGCTGCCCTGCAGGCCTGTGTGCAGCTGCTGGCAGAGCCCTGCTGCTCTGCTGCCCTGTGTGCAGCTGCTGGCAGAGCCCTGCTGCCCTGCAGGCGTGTGTGCAGCTGCCGGCAGAGCCCTGCTGCCCTGTGTGCAGCTGCCGGCAGAGCCCTGCTGCCCTGCAGGCCTGTGTGCAGCTGCCGGCAGAGCCCTGCTGCCCTGTGTGCAGCTGCTGGCAGAGCCCTGCTGCCCTGTGTGCGGCTGCCGGCAGAGCCCTGCTGCCCTGCTGCCCTGTGTGCGGCTGCCGGCAGAGTCCTGCTGCCCTGCTGCCCTGTGTGCAGCTGCCGGCAGAGCCCTGCTGCCCTGCAGGCCTGTGTGCAGCTGCTGGCAGAGCCCTGCTGCCCTGCTGCCCTGCGTGCGGCTGCTGGCAGAGCCCTGCTGCCCTGCTGCCCTGTGTGCAGCTGCTGGCAGAGCCCTGCTGCCCTGCAGGCCTGTGTGCAGCTGCTGGCAGAGCCCTGCTGCCCTGTGTGCGGCTGCTGGCAGAGCCCTGCTGCCCTGCTGCCCTGTGTGCAGCTGCTGGCAGAGCCCTGCTGCCCTTTGTGCAGCTGCTGGCAGAGCCCTGCTGCCCTGCAGGCCTGTGTGCAGCTGCTGGCAGAGCCCTGCTGCCCTGTGTGCAGCTGCTGGCAGAGCCCTGCTGCCCTGCAGGCCTGTGTGCAGCTGCTGGCAGAGCATTCCTACCAGCCAAAGTCCGGGGATGGAGTCTTTTAAGGAGGTTATATCTTTGAGTTGGTCACACAGAGTCACAGAGTGTCAGGGTTGGGAGGGAACTCCAGAGATCCAGTCCTGCCCCCTGCCAGATCAAGGCTACTTAGGGCAGGTCATGCAGGAGCACTTCCAGATGGGGTTTGACTGTCTGCAGAGGAGGAGGCTCCCCTGCCTCTCTGTGTGTCCAGGCTGTGTGTTTAGTCAGTGCTTAGAAATGCTGCCCTGCCACAGGCTGTGCTGGCCTCACACAATGTTTCTCACACCCTTCCTGATGGACTTGATCAGTGCATGCTGGCTGCAGGGCAGTTAAGAGTAGGAGCTGTAATGTTTTGGGATGCTTGTTCTGGTTAAAAATACTCACAATGAATTCCATTTTGGTCCATAACATGCTCAGCTCTGGAGCTGGAGTGTTGTGTTGCTTTGTCCTACACAGGGCTTTATAGACTCATTGAATCACAGAACTGCCAGGGCTGGAAGGGAGCTCAAGGAGCATTCAGTTCCAACCCCCTGCCATGGGCAGGGACACCTCACACTGCAGCAGATTGCTCACAGCCACCTCCAGCCTGGCTGCAAACACCTCCAGGCAGGAGGCTTCCACCACCTCCCTGGGCAACCTCTGCCAGTGTCCTCAACTCCCTCAGGCTGTGCTCACAGCAGAGCAGCTCCAGCCCTCTGCTCCTCCTCGTGGCCCTTCTCTGGACACCTTCCAGCACCTCCAGATCCTTCCTGGCACAGAGGCTCCAGAGCTGGCCCCAGAGCTGCAGCTGTGGTCTCAGCAGAGTGGAGCAGAGGGGCAGAATCCCCTCCCTGGCCCTGCTGGCCACACTTCTCTTGCTGCAGCCCAGGCTCTGCTTGGCTCTCTGGGCTGCAAGTGCTCCCTGCTGGCTCCTGCTGAGCTTCTCCTCCCCCAGCACCCCCAAGGCCTTTTCTGCAGGGCTGCTCTCCAGCCAGTCCCTGCCCAGCCTGTATTGGTGCCTGGGATTGCCCTGCCCCAGCTGCAGGACCTTGCCCTTGGCCTTGTTGACCCTCCTGAGGCTGTCCTGGGCCCAGCTCTGCAGCCTGTGCAGGTCCCTCTGGATGGATCCTTCCCTGCAGCTGTCAGCAGCACCACACAGCTTGGTGCCATCAGCAGCCCTGCTGAGGCTGCCCTCAGTGCCACTGTCCCTGGCACCCACACAGATGTTCAACAGGACTGGTCCCAGTGCTGAGCCCTGAGGGACTCCACTTGTCCCTGGCCTCCACTTGGCCATGGACCATTGTCAGCCACCCTCTGGGTGCAGCCCTCAGTTGTGTACCCACTGAATGGTCCTTCCATGGAACCCCTCCTGCACCAGCCTGGAGCCCAGGATGTGCTGTGGGGCAGTGCCAAAGGCTAGACTCCTAGGAGTGTTTGGGTTGGAAAAGGCCTCTGAGCTCATTGAGTCCAACCATCAACCCAACACCCCCCCCAGCCATTAAGCCATGTCCCCAGGTGCCTGGTTATGCTTTTCAGACCAAACCTCCACTTTATTCCTGAAAGAGGAGACTGAATTCTTCGGGAGGGCTTCACAGGTGTCTCAAGTAACAACCTGGACCACTTCTGGCAAGTGGCTTTCCAGAGTCTTAATGGTTCATTAATGGACTTGGAGGCTTGGAGGTTTCCAAAGCAGCTGTCAGAGCTGTTTGAGCACCTGTGACTAAAGCAACCCACAAGCATTCCCCCACCCCCAGCAATACCAAGAGGGAGATCTCCTTACAGCATTGCCTGCACAAATATTAGCCTTTCCCCCATCAGCTTCACTGTTGAAGGGCTCTTCTTGGACCACTCTCAACAGAGTGCTCAGAGCTAGAAGAAAAACTTGCCCCAACCCAGCTTCTTTAAACCTGTTTACATTCCTTTTCCTCTTCCTATGTTTCCCAAAGGGATAAAACACTAAGTAGAAATCCTGCACAGCTTCCCAGAGGCTGCAGCATTCTTTCTTTTCCTGCAGACTTGGAGTGCTCTCCTACAAGGAGAGGCTGAGGGAGCTGGGGTTGCTTAGCCTGCAGAAGAGGAGGCTCAGGGGAGACCTTCTTGCTCTCTCCAACTCCCTGAAGGGAGGCTGTAGCCAGGTGGGGGTTGGTCTCCTCTCCCAGGCAGCCAGCAGCAGAAGAAGAGGACACACTCTCAAGCTGTGCCAGGGGAGGTTATGCTGGAGGTGAGAAAGTTCTTCCCAGCAAGAGGAATTGGCCACTGGAATGTGCTGCCCAGGGTGGTGGTGGAGTCCCCATCCCTGGAGGTGTTCAACAAAGTCTTGGATGTGGCACTTGGAGCCATGGATTAGTTGTCAGGAGGTCTTGGGTGACAGCTTGGACTTGATGATCTTTGAGGTCTTTTGCAACCTTATTGATTCTGTGATTCTATGAATGAGTGAAAAGCCCAATCACAGCCCCCTGCCTGAGCTGTGACTGTGGAGAATTGGGTTTTGTTCCTCATGTGTTTCTTGGACTACCTGGTCCTTTCCAAGGTCCCTTAAAGGTCTCTTCCAACCCACACCACTCTGATTCTAAGAGTTTCATTCCCTAAAGGATATGCTAAGGATTACTGAGAACCAGTTCTTAAGGTAGCATCAAGAAGAAAAAGAATGTGATGTTTGTAGCACCTCTGCAGGAGGTCTGCACATCACAGAATTAAGGCTGGAAAAGGCATTTAAGAGTCCAACCATAAATCAACTACCATGGCCACACTACTGTCTCTTGAAGCATAACATCTACAGCTTCTTGAACACCTCCAGGGCTGGGGACTCCACCACCTCTCTGGGCAGCCTCTGCCAATCCCTGACCACTCTTGCAGCAAAGAAATTTTTCTTCATCTCCAACCTGTAGCTGCCCTGGCACAATTTCAGGCCCTTTCCTCTCCTTTTGTCACCTGAGCCTAGGGAGAAGAGCCCAACCCTGACCTGACTCCAGCCTCCTCTCAGGAAGCTGTAGAGAGCAATGAGGTCTCCCCTCAGCCTCCTCTTCTGCAGGTTAAACACCCCCAGCTCCCTCAGCTGCTCCTCCCCAGCCCTGTTCTCCAGCCCCTTCACCATCTTGGTTGTCCTTCTCTGGACCTGCTTCAGCCCTTCAATGTTCTCCCTCATACCATACCCTCCAAACCCCTCCCCAGCCTCACTGTTCTCCTCTGGGCACCCTCCAGCACCTCCATTCCTTTCTTACACTGTGAGCCCAGAACCGAACCCAGCACTCAAGCTGTGGCCTCAGCAGTGCCAAGTACAGGGGCACCATCACTGTTCTGCTGCTGCTGGCCACACTGTGCAGAGAGCAAAGCCTGCTCTGAGCTCAGCACTGCAGGATCTGTGTTTTCCCTGCAGCTTGTTCTATTAATTCTTTGCAAGGGAAAATGTCCTCAGTAAATGAGAGCAAAGATTCACAGAATCCTAGAATGGTTGGAGTTGGAAGGGACCTTCAAGATCACCCAGCCCCAACCCCCTGCCATGGGCAGGGACACCTCCCACCAGCCCAGGCTGCTCAAGGCCTCATCCAGCCTGGCCTGGAACACCTCCAGGGAGGAGGCAGCCACAGCCTCCCTGGGCAACCTGTGCCAGGGTCTCACCATCCTCACTCTCAAGAATTCCTTCCTCATCTCCAGTCTCAATCTCCCCTCTCCGAGCTCAAAGCCATTGTCCCTCATCCTGGCACTCCCAGCCCTTGTCAAAAGTCCCTCCCCTGCTCTCCTGGAGCCCTTCAGGTACTGGAAGGTTGCTCTAAGTTCCTAACCTAACTCTGCCCTTCTCCAGTTTCAAACTATCCCCACAGGCCCTTCTGAACAGTCCCTCCCCAGCCTGCCTGGAGGTCTCCTTCACATACCAAAATGCTGCTCTAAGGTCTCCCTGGAGCCTTCTCTTCTCCAGGCTGAACAGCCCCAATTCTCCCAGCCTGTCCCCACAGGGGAGGTTCTCCAGACCTCAGATCATCTTTGTGGCCTCCTCTGGACCCATTCCTGCAGCTCCAGGTCCTTCCTGTGTTTGGGGCCCCGGAACTGAACTCAGTGCTGCAGGTGGAGAGCGGAAGGGCAGAATTCCCTCCCTGTGCTGCTGCTCTGCCTGCTTTGGATGCACCAACGATGCTCCTTGCTGGGCACGAGCAGACTGCAGCTCTGGGCAAAGGTTCCCAGAGGCTGTTGAGCACAGCAGGCTGCTGAGAGCCTGGCTCAGATTGAGCAGTCCCAAAGTGGATTGGTGAGTCAGGCTATTCATCCCAGGCGGCGCGGGGTAGAGCAGGTCAGCGGCAGCGTCGACACAGCTGACAATCCTTCGCTTCTGGATAGGCTTTGCCTTGGCTTTGGTGGCAGGCAGATTCCTTCAGAAGCATTTAGGCCTCCCACTTCCATCTCCATTAAGCAGGGGCTGTTTTGGGAGAGGTTGACCTGTGAAAGCAGCTCTGGTGTTGGGGTTCGGTGCCTCTGATCCCTTCAGTCAGGGAACACGGAGTCTTCCCAGGCTGTGGGTCAGGAAGGGAATCAATCCAGGTTTGAGAACAAGCTGCTTTGGCAGAGCAGAGCAGAAAAATCTGTCCCATTCTCAGATTCAGTTATCCCTTCAGTTTCAAGGGGGACAGAGCTGCCTTCCAATACCTGAAGGGATCCTACAGAAGGGGACTTTTCCTGAGGGTGTCTGGAGCCAGGCCAAGGGGGAATGGTTTGAAGCTGAGGCAGAGCAGGGTTGGACTGGAGCTCTTCATCTTCAGGGTGGTGAGACTCTGGAGCAGGTCATCCATGCCCCCTCCCTGGAAGTGTTCAAGGCCAAGTTGGATGAGGCTTTGGTTAACCAGGTCTAGCTGAGAGGTGTCCCTGCCCCATGGTGGGGTGGTTGGAGTAGATGATCCCTGAGGTCCCTTCCCACCTGAGCTATTCTGTAACAGATTTCTGTTATTTCTGCAGCTGTTGGGAATGAGGAGAACCTTAACTGGAAGAGATGTTGTGATGCACAGAAAAGGAGGCAGAGCTGAGTTCCCTTTGTTTCAGCCTCCCAGCACACCTTTGTGGTCTCTTAGCTGTCTTGGTTGCCAGTTGCTGTGGGCAGAAGCAGATGTGCAAGGATAGGTGGTGTAGCTCTCACTAACAATTAGCTGTTGCACTGGATCACAGAATGCCCTCAGCTAGCAAAGACCTCTCAGATCACTGAGTCCATTTATGAAGTTCTTTATGAAGCTGGCTACTTCCTCTTGGAAATTTCCCAATGATATCCTGTTACAAATGTGCCTGTGGCATCACTTCTGATCAGCTGAACAACGTGGTGCTTGATTGTTTTTCAGTGGTTGATCAGTTGGCAAATCACAGTATCACAGTGTCACAGCATCACAGTGTCACAGCATCACAGTGTCACAGCATCACAGTGTCACAGCATCACAGTGTCACAGCATCAGAGAATCACCAAGGTTGGAGGAGACCTCAAAGATCATCAAGTCCAACCTGGCACCACAGACCTCATGACTAAACCATGGCACCAAGTGCCACATCCAATCCCCTCTTGAACACCTCCAGGGATGGGGACTCCACCACCTCCCTGGGCAGCACATTCCAATGGCTAACAACTCTCTGGGTGAAGAACTTTCTCCTCACCTCCAGCCTAAACCTCCCCTGGCACAGCTTGAGACTGTGTCCTCTTGTTCTGCTGCTGGCTGCCTGGGAGAAGAGACCAACCCCCACCTGGCTACAACCTCCCTTCAGGGAGTTGCAGAGAGCAAGAAGGTCTCCCCTGAGCCTCCTCTTCTGCAGGCTAAGCAACCCCAGCTCCCTCAGCCTCTCCTCACAGGGCTGTGTTCCAGACCCCTCCCCAGCTTTCTTGCCCTTCTCTGGACACCTTCCAGCATCTCAACATCTTTCCTAAACTGAGGGGCCCAGAACTGGACACAGGACTCAAGGTGTGGCCTAAGCAGTGCAAATCAAGACATTCAGGGACTTTTCTGAATAGCTTATTCTGTTTCTCCTGTGGAGCAGCCCTGCAGAGAAGGCCTTGGGGGTGCTGGTGGGGGAGAAGCTGAGCAGGAGCCAGCAATGGGCACTGGCAGCACAGAAGGCCAAGGGCAGCCTGGGCTGCATCCAAAGCAGTGTGGCCAGAGATGGAGAGAGGGATCCTGCCCCTCTGCTCTGCTCTGGGGAGACCTCACCTGCAGGGCTGGGGCCTGCTCTGGGGCCCTCAACACAATAGAGATGTGGACCTGATGGAGAGGGTCCAGAGGAGGCCCCAGAGATGATTAGAGATCTGGAGCACCTCTGCTATGAGGACAGGCTGGGAGAGTTGGGGCTGTTCAGCCTGGAGAAGAGCTCCATGGACACCTTAGACATGCATTTCAGTATCTGCAGGGGACCTACAGGAGAGCTGGGGAGGGACTGTTCAGGAGGGGCTGCAGTGACAGAGTGAGGAGCAATGGTTTGGAACTGGAGCAGGGGAGATTTAGGTTGGGCATCAGGAGGAAGGGTGGTGAGATACTGGCACAGGCTGCCCAGGGAGGTGGTGCAGGCCCCAACTCTGAAGACATTCAGACGTGGTGTGGCCCTGGGCAGCCTGCACTAGTTGGAGGTGTCCCTGTTGCCTGCAGTGCTGTTGGACAAGATGACCTTTGAGGCTCCCTTCCAGCCCAGTGCAATCTGTGAAAGACAAGTCTGACTCCCTTGCCCCTCTCTCTGCTCCTTTTGTTCAGGTGAGTTGCTGAGCTCTCTGGATGGCAGCCAGGCTTTTGACATGGTTTGGCACCCTGGCTTTCTAGCAATGCTGATGGAATTAGGCAGGGGAGGCAGAGGACTTAACTGGTAATCAGCAGGAGTCTAAAAAAAGCAAATAAGATTAAGTGAAGGTAGCAGAGGGGGGGGAAGGAAAAGAGGATGAAAGAGATGTTTACTTGTGAAACTACTACGAGGGCAGAGGGCTGCCCATGTGCTGCTCTCCCAGCAAGGCTCACAGCAGCCTGCTTGCTAGTGCCTGCCAATTTCTGGGAGTCCCTCTCCCATTCCAGGGCTGTGGATTGTTGTTCTCTTGTTGTCTCACTGTTCCCATCTCACTGTCTCTCTATCACCTGGCTGTACACATTGAACCCTAACCCTGGCACCTGAGCATGGAACATGCCAAGCTGGGAAGGCACTTTGGAGTTCAACTGTATTGAAGTCTTCTTGCCTAGATTGTTCTGGGATTTATTGAATGCTTTGGGTTGGAAGGGGCCTTGAACACCATCTACTCCAACCCCCCTGCCATGGGCAGGGACACCTCACAGCTGGGCTTGGTTGCTCAAGGCCTCATCCAGCCTGGCCTGGAACACCCCCAGGCAGGAGGCAGCCACAGCCTCCCTGGGCAGCCTGTGCCAGAGTCTCACCACCCTCACAGTGAAGAACTTCTTCCTCAGCTCCACTCTAACCTTCCTCTCCCTCAGCTTCAAACCATTCCCCCCTGTCCTGTCTCCAGATACCCCCAGCAAAAGTCTCTCTGCAGCCTTCCTGCAGGATCCCTTCAGGTCCTGGCAGCAGCTCTGAGGTCCCCCCGGAGCCTTCTCCTCTGCAGGCTGCACAGCCCCAGCTCCCTCAGCCTGTGCTCACAGCAGAGCTGCTCCAGCCCTTGGGTGGTGTTTGTGGCTGCCTCTGGACATTGTCCAGCAGCTCTGTGTCCTCCTTATGAAACTGTGGCACAAGGGCAGCAGATGGTCAGGGCTTGCTTTTCCCAGTTCCATGGCTTTGCATTTGCCCTTTCTGGCACCAATTAGCAGGTTTTTAGCTGTTTTAGATGACTTCATTGGGCAGGATTTGGTGAGGGTGAAATGATGGCTGCTGGGTCTCCTGCAGCCCAGCATCTGAAGGAGCAAGGCTTGGAGATCTTGTGGTGTGCTCAGTGGCCTCTGCGGCGCAGCTGAGCCCATCCCAGCGTTCTGCTGTCTTCCCACCCTGCCCCCACCTCTGGCCTCTCTGCAGTGCTTTGGCTCTTGAACAAACCCTGACCTTTTTTCCTGTTTTGTCTTTAGTGTCTGTTTCCTGTGTTCTCCTTCCCACCCCCGCCCGCTTTGTGCGCCTGACTTTCTCTCCAGTGCTGTCTTTCCTCTCTCTCGCTGTCAGCTGGCTTTGCTGAGGGTTTTGTCCATGGGAATAGAGGGAATCAAGAGCTGGGAGATCAGGCTTTGCTCTTAACTTGCCTGCTGTGGCCACTGCTGTACTGACCACTCCTCTGCATGGTGTTCATCCTGTCTGCCAGAGGCCCAGGCCCTCAGATGGATCTGAGCACAGACACAGATGGTTGCCCTTTCCAACTGCTGTAACTTTCCAGTCTTTCATCTGAGGCCACTCAGTTCTTCACATTAGCTCATCCCTCACTGCATGCAGACTGAAGCTCCAGGTCTTGGTCTCTGACATTCAGAGTCACAGATTGCCCTGGGTTGGAAGGGGACCCTTCAAAGGTCATCTTGTCCAGCCCCCTACAGTCAGCATGCAACCCCCCCAACTGGATCAGGCTTCCCAGGGCCACATTAAGTCTGAGCTTGAAGGTCTCCAGGGACAAGGCCTCTACCACACCCCTGGGCTGCCTGTCCCAGTGTTTCACCATCCTCACAGTGCAGAACTTCCTCCTGATGTCCAACCTAACTGCCCTGCTCCAGTTTCAAACTATCCCCACAGGCCCTTCTGACCAGTCCCTCCCCAGCCTGCCTGGAGGTCTCCTTCAGATACCAAAATGCAGCTCTGAGGTCTCCCTGGAGCCTTCTCTTCTGCAGGCTGAACAGCCCCAGCCCTCCCAGCCTGTCCCCATGGCAGAGCTGCTCCAGCTATCTGACTACCTTTGTGGCCTCCTCTGGATCTGCTCCAGCAGTTCCTTGCTGGGAGCTGCTGAGCTGGCCCCAGCCCTGCAGGTGAGGTCTCCCCAGAGCAGAGCAGAGGGGCAGGATCCTCTCTCCATCTCTGTCCACACTGCTTTGGATGCAGCCCAGGCTGCCCTTGGCCTCCTGTGCTGCCAGTGCCCCTTGCTGGCTGTTTTCCAGCTTCTCCCCCCACCAGCACCTTCTTGCAGGGCTGCTCTCAATGTCCTCATCTCCCAGCCTGGTTTGAGATGGAGGATTGCCCTGACTTAGATGCAGGGCCTTGCCCTTTGCTTTATTGAACTTGAGGAGGTTCTCCTCAGACACCATCTGCATCCTGTCCCCCTCACCCTGGGAGTGGCTGCTGTGGGATATTGATTCCTGAGGGCACATGGGCTCATTTGAAACAGCACCCTTGCTCTCTTGTCCTTTTTGTTAGGGCATGCTTCCTACTGGTTCTGCACAGGAATATGCTCTTGGAAACAAAACAAAACAAAAAGCTCTCCCAAACCTCTCCCCCTGCCTCACACCTCCCTCCCCCCCTCCCCCTTCCCTCCTCACCTCCCCCCAACCCAACAAACCAAACCAAGAAACAAGAAAACCCAAGCAAAAATCAGGAGGAAAAACCAAACCCCAACCAAACAAAAAGAATAGAATAGAATCAACCAAGCAAACCCAACCCAAAGCAACACAAAATCCTCGAAGGAAAACACAGAGAGAAAAACCCAACCAATGCTAAAGCCTCTCCCCCCCCCCCCCCCCCCCCCCCCCCCAAGAAAAGAACCCAAACAAACAGAAAACCAAACCAAACCCCAAGACCAAACAAGCAAACACTTCCCTCCCCCCCAAGAAAAAGCCAGCCCCAGTTAGTCAGCAATACGCTATGGCCAGGGCACAATTCCACCTGGTTTGCTCTATCCTGATGCTCAGCACAATTTTCTCTTATTGCTTTCAGTTTGAAATTGCTTCAGAGTTCAGGAGAATTTTGATGGGGTTGGGGAAGTCCATGCCTGTGAGCTCAAACAATGCCTTGGATGCAAGACTGGTGCCTGTGAGCTCAAACAATGCCTTGGATGTAAGACTGCATGCAAAAGAATAGAGAATAAGAGGGAGAAAAAGGATTTCCAGCAGCACCTAAACTGCTGAACCCTGAAAGAGGCAAAGAAGCCCTGAAAGCAGTGCAGGTTGGGAGTTCCACTCAGATCAGTCCCTTTTGGGGTGGAGTTGGTGTTGGCCTCGCTGTGTTTATGCAATACAAAGATTAGATTGTAAATCACTGTGAGCTTGGCTTTCATAGCACCACAGAAGGGCTGGGATGGAAGAGACCTCCAGAGGCCATCCAGTCCAACCCCCCTGCCAGAGCAGGGTCACCCAGGGCAGGGCACACAGAACACATTCAGGTGGGGCTGGAAAGGCTCCAGAGCAGGAGACTCCACAACCTCTCTGGGCAGCCTGCTCCAGGGCTCAGCAGCCTCACACCAAAGAAGTTTCTCCTCAGGTTGAGGTGGAATCTCCTGGGTTCCAGTTTGTGTCCTATCCCAGGACACCACTGCCCAGAGCCTGGCCCCTTCCTGCCCCCCACCCCTCAGCTATTTGTAGCCATTGATCAGATCCCTCTCAGCCTTCTCTTCTCCAGGCTAAACAACCCCAGGGCTCTGTCTTTCCTCATGGGAGAGATGTTCCAGTCCCTTCATCATTCTCATAGCCTCTGTTGGCCTCTCTCCCCTATCTGCTTGAAATTCCTCTTGAATTGTTTGCTGAAGACCATTTCAAAGCTTTGAAGCTTCTCTGGATATATAGGATGAGGCCAAGCAGGCAGAATAGAGCCTCTGCTTGCTGGGGCCTGAACACTTGCAGTAGAACCCTCCATGCCCGTCCCCGGGGGGCACTGCAAGGCTTCCCTGCAGGGGGTGAGGCCGGGTGGGTGATTTGCAGCTGGAGGTTTGGATTTCTGTGGGGATGGCTCTGCAGCCCTGCCTTGCTCTGCAGCCCTGCCTTGCTCTGCAGCCCTGCCTTGCTCTTCAGCTCCTGCCTTGCTCTGCAGCCCTGCCTTGCTCTGCAGCTCCTGCCTTGCTCTGCAGCCCTGCCTTGCTCTGCAGCTCCTGCCTTGCTCTGCAGCTCCTGCCTTGCTCTTCAGCTCCTGCCTTGCTCTGCAGCCCTGCCTTGCTCTGCAGCTCCTGCCTTGCTCTGCAGCTCCTACCTTGCTCTGCAGCCCTGCCTTGCTCTGCAGCTCCTGCCTTGCTCTGCAGCCCTGCCTTGCTCTGCAGCTCCTGCCTTGCTCTGCAGCCCTGCCTTGCTCTGCAGCTCCTGCCTTGCTCTGCAGCTCCTGCCTTGCTCTTCAGCTCCTGCCTTGCTCTGCAGCCCTGCCTTGCTCTGCAGCTCCTGCCTTGCTCTGCAGCTCCTGCCTTGCTCTTCAGCTCCTGCCTTGCTCTTCAGCTCCTGCCTTGCTCTGCAGCCCTGCCTTGCTCTGCAGCTCCTGCCTTGCTCTGCAGCCCTGCCTTGCTCTGCAGCTCCTGCCTTGCTCTGCAGCCCTGCCTTGCTCTGCAGCTCCTGCCTTGCTCTGCAGCCCTGCCTTGCTCTGCAGCTCCTGCCTTGCTCTGCAGCCCTGCCTTGCTCTGCAGCTCCTGCCTTGCTCTGCAGCTCCTGCCTTGCTCTGCAGCCCTGCCTTGCTCTGCAGCCCTGCCTTGCTCTGCAGCTCCTGCCTTGCTCTGCAGCCCTGCCTTGCTCTGCAGCTCCTGCCTTGCTCTGCAGCTCCTGCCTTGCTCTGCAGCCCTGCCTTGCTCTGCAGCTCCTGCCTTGCTCTGCAGCCCTGCCTTGCTCTGCAGCTCCTGCCTTGCTCTGCAGCTCCTGCCTTGCTCTGCAGCCCTGCCTTGCTCTGCAGCTCCTGCCTTGCTCTGCAGCTCCTGCCTTGCTCTGCAGCTCCTGCCTTGCTCTGCAGCCCTGCCTTGCTCTGCAGCTCCTGCCTTGCTCTGCAGCCCTGCCTGGCAACTTGCTCCCTCTTCTGCCTTGTCTCCAGCACAGTTGTGAGTGCTCCTCCCCACCCTGTTCTTGGTGTTCCCAATCAGTGATTCTTGTCAAGCTTTCTGATCTGTCTCCTTGCCCTCACTCTCCAAAGAAAACTTTGTGTAAATAGTTCCTCCCTTGGGCCTTTCATCCATTTCCTGCTAGCTGGGTCATGCTGCAGCCTTGCCTGCTGGGAATGGCCCTCCTCAGAGCACAAAGCAGCTCAATCACTTCTAGATAACCAGTAAACATCTGAAGTGCTGAAGTCCAGCCCCAAACCCAGCATTATCAGCCTGAAGTTCTCTTTTCATAGAATCAGAGTTGTTTGGGTTGGAAAAGACCTCTCAGATCTTTGAGTCCAACCTTCAACCCAACCCCACCATGGCCATCAAACCATGGCCCCAAGCTCTGTGGCCACACATTTCTGGAACACCTCCAGGGCTGGGGACTCCACCGCCTCCCTGGGCAGCCTCTGCCAATCCCTGACCACTCCTGCAGCAAACAAATCTTGCCTAATCTCCAATTTAAGCTTTCCCTGGCACAATTTCAGGCCATTTCCTCTTGTTCTATCACTTGAAACAACAACCAACAGCTTTTACATTGGTCCCCGTGAGGGTTTTCTGCAGGTTCCCTTTTCCCAAGCACTCTCTGGGATTCAGGACACTTCCAGCCCTTCCACACACAGCACAGGAAGGTCTGTGAGGACAGAGCTGAGACCACAGCTCTAGAAGACATGATCCAAGGGCTGGAGCGGCTCTGCTGTGAGCAGAGGCTGAGGGAGCTGGGGCTGTGCAGCCTGGAGAGGAGAAGGCTCCAGGGGGACCTCAGAGCTGCCTGCCAGGACCTGAAGGGATCCTGCAGGAAGGCTGCAGAGAGACTTTTGCTCAGGGTGTCTGGAGACAGGCTAAGGGGGAATGGTTTGGAGCTGAGGGAGGGCAAGGTTAGAGTAGAGCTGAAGAAGCAGCTCTTCAGTCTGGGGCTGGTGAGACTCTGGCACAGGCTGCCCAGGGAGGTTGTGGCTGCCTCCTCCCTGGGGGTATTTAAGGCCAGGTTGGATGAGGCCTTGAGCAGCTGAGTCATTGAGAGGTGTCCCTGCCCATGGCAGGGAGGTTGGAGTAGATGATCTCTGAGGTCCCTTTCAACCTCAACCATTGTGTGATTTACTTTTTTATTATCTTCTCCCAGGCAAACAGCAGCAGAACAAGAGGACACAGTCTCAGGCTGCACCAGGGGAGGTTTAGGCTGGAAGTGAGGAAGAAGTTCTTCACTGGACACTGGAATGTGCTGCCCAGGGAGGTGGTGGAGTCCCCATCACTGGAGGGGTTTAGAAGGAGACTTGGTGGGGTGCTTGGTGCCATGGGTTAGTTGATTAGGTGGTGCTGGGTGAGAGGTTGGACTTGATGATCTCAAAGGTCTTTTCCAACCTGGTTAATTCTATTCTATTCTATTCCATTCCATTCCATTCCATTCCATTCCATTCCATTCCATTCCATTCCATTCCATTCCATTCCATTCCATTCCTTAGTGTTTTTAGACCTTTTTTTGACCTTTAGGGCATTACTTCACTTGCTCAGGATTGGAGATGTTGCTGTGGTTGGAACAGTGTCAGTGGTGGAGCCATTGCCACCAGCAGTGGGAAGTGTTTAGGAAGTTGGTGATATTTTCACTCTTGGCCTCAGGAGCACTCAGGAGAGCCCCTGGGAGCCATGGAGTTTGGGCTGCCAATTTGATGTGCTCAGCTAAGAGGCAGCCCTGTCACTGCTTCCTGGTGCTCAGGGCTGGCAGTGCTGTGTCCCCCAGAGCAGCTGATGCAGCTTTCCTGAGGAGCAGAGTTAGAATAGAATAGAATAGAATAGAATAGAATAGAATAGAATAGAATAGAATAGAATAGAATAGAATAGAATAGAATAGACCAGGTTGGAAGAGACCTTCAAGATCATCAAGTCCAACCTATCATCCAACACCACCTAATCAACTAACCCATGGCACCAAGCACCCTATCAAGTCTCCTCCTGAACACCTCCAGTGATGGTGACTCCACCACCTCCCTGGGCAGCACATTCCCATGGGAAATCACTCTCTCTGTGAAGAATTTCTTCCTCACCTCCAGCCTAAACCTCCCCTGGCACAGCTTGAGACTGTGTCCTCTTGTTCTGCTGCTGGGTGCTTGAGAGAAGAGACCAACCCCCAGCTGGCTACAGCCTCCCTTCAGGGAGTTGGAGAGAGCAAGAAGGTCTCCCCTGAGCCTACAGAGGTAGGGGTTGGAAGGGGCCTCTGGAGAACAATGAGTCCAAGTCTTCTGCTGAAGCAGATTCACCTCCAGCAAGTTGCAGAGGAATCTCTCCAGACAGCTTGACAACATCTTCAGAGAAGGAGACCCCCCAACCTCTCTGGTACCTTTACAGTAACTAAACTTTCCACAGAATCATAGATGGCATCAGGTTGGAAAGGAGCCTCAGAGGCCCTCTTGTCCAACCCCCGTGCAGTGAGCAGGGACCAGCTGGATCTTAGGTTCTGGTTGGGCTGGAGGATCTCCAGGTCTGTTCCAGCCGGGTGTGATGCTGTTCATTGGAGCAGCAGCTGTGAATGAGAGCAGTTCAACCCCTGGGAGTTATCATTTCTTTCTGTATCTGAGCAGTGCTATGCAGTTAATAGCCTGGCTCTGTCTCCTTGCATGTGTATCAAGGTCTCTTCAGGCCCTTCAGCAGCTGATCACATATTGGTAGCAGCATAGCCAACAAAGAGACAGCTGCAGTGCCCCTGCAGGGATCCCACCTTGCTTCATTTTATAGCTTGAAACTTTCCATGTATTTGGAATAAACTTCTTTAATTGCCTGGGATGCCAGCAAGAGTGCCCAGGAGGCCAAGAGGGCTGACAGCAGCCTGGCCTGGAGCAGCAGTGGTGTGGCCAGCAGGAGCAGGGCAGGGATTGTGCCTCTCAACTGAGCACTGGTGAGGCCACAGCTTGAGTGCTGGGCTCAGTTTTGGGCCTCTCACTCCAAGAAGGACATTGAGGGCTGGAGCAGGTCAAGAGAAGGGCAACAAAGCTGGGGAAGGGGCTGGAGAACAGGGCTGGGGAGGAGCAGCTGAGGGAGCTGGGGGTGTTGAGTGTGGAGAAGAGGAGGCTGAGGGAGACCTCCTTGCTCTCTGCAGCTCCCTGAAAGGTTGGAGCCAGGTGGGGGTTGGGTTCTTCTCACATGCAACAAATGATGGCATTGAACAAGTCCAAGTGCTGGGTTCTGCACCATGGCCACAACAGCCCCATGCAGTGCTACAGACTGGGGTTGGAGTGGCTGGAGAGCAGCCAGACAGAAAGGGACCTGGGGGTAGTGGCTGGCAGCAGCTGAACATGAGCCAGCAGTGTGCCCAGGTGTGGCCAGCAGGAGCAGGGAAGTCCTTGTGCCCTGTGCTCAGCACTGCTTAGGCCACACGTTGAGTCCTGTGTCCAGTTCTGGGCCCCTCAGTTTAGGAAAGATGTTGAGATGCTGGAAGGTGTCCAGAGAAGAGCAACAAAGCTGGGGAGGGGTCTGGAGCACAGCCCTGTGAGGAGAGGCTGAGGGAGCTGGGGTTGCTTAGCCTGCAGAAGAGGAGGCTCAGGGGAGACCTTCTTGCTCTCTGCAACTCCCTGCAGGGAGGTTGTAGCCAGCTGGGGGTTGGGCTCTTCTCCCAGGCAGCCAGCAGCAGAACAAGAGGACACAGTCTCAAGCTGTGCCAGGGGAGGTTTAGGCTGGAGGTGAGGAGAAAGTTCTTCCCAGCAAGAGAGATTGGCCATTGGGATGTGCTGCCCAGGGAGGTGGTGGAGTCCCCATCCCTGGAGGTGTTCAGGGGAGGCTTGGATGTGGCACTTGGAGCCATGGTTTAGTTGTCAGGAGGGGTTAGGAATTAGGTCATAGGTTGGACTTGATGATCTCTGAGGTCTTTTCCAACCTGGATGATTCTATGATTCTGAGTGACAGGAGAAGAGGAAACAGCCTCAAGCTGTGCCAGGGGAGGTTCAGGTTGGAGATTAGGAACAATCTCTCCCCAGCAAGGGCTCTCAGGCCCTGTCCCAGGCTGCCCAGGGAGCTGCTGCAGTCCCAAGCCCTGGAGGGGTTTCAGAGCTGCATGGATGTGGTGCTGAGGGCTGTGGGGTAGTGGCAGTGGCTCACAGCAGGGCTGGGGCTGTGAGCTCTGGGGGAGAGGTTGGACTTGGTGATCTCAGAGGTCTCTACCAGCCTCCACAGTTCTCTGGTTCTATGATATAAATGAGTGACTTAGTTACTGGGAGGAGGTGGTGGCAGTGTCAATATTTGTATTTCAACTTGCATCCTGCTCCAGGAAAGCTGACAGTGCAGATTGGACATCCCTCAGCTGTAGAAATGACTTCAGAATTTTACTGTCACTTTTTTCAGGTCTCTGTTTCCCTCTGCAGTGTGCAAACATCCACCAGGATTGCTGAACTGCCTTGGCAAAGAGCTGCTCCCTCTCCAGTGCTTATCTTTGACACCAGCAAAAATGAAGTGCAATTTAGGGCTGAAATACATTCCTGCTGCTGCCAAAAATAGGCTCTTCTGGGGCTCTCTCTGCTCCCTGGAGCTCTGTAAACAGCATTTGTCTGTTCAACTCCCATCCTGTACATGACAGAGCAGACTGTCCCTCTGCATGGCACTTGCTTCCTGGCCCTGGTTCCTAAGCTGGATGAAAATGGAATGAAAAGCTGATGGGCAAGTGGAGTGTGAGCTGTGTTGTGGCTGCATCTGTGGGGCCTCCAGCCTCCACATGCTGGGGGAATGAAGCTCAGGGGGAGATCTGCTGGGGAAATGAAGCTGAAGGGGAGATCTGCTGAGGAAATGAAGCTGAGGGGGAGATCTGCTGAGGAAATGAAGCTGAGGGGGAGATCTGCTGGGGAAATGAAGCTGAGGGAGAGATCTGCTGGGGAAATGAAGCTGAGGGGGAGATCTGCTGGGGAAATGAAGCTGAGGGGGAGATCTGCAGAGGAAATGAAGCTGAGGGGGAGATCTGCTGGGGAAATGAAGCTGAAGGAGAGATCTGCTGGGGAAATGAAGCTGAGAGAGAGATCTGCTGGGGAAATGAAGCTGAAGGAGAGATCTGCTGGGGAAATGAAGCTGAGGGAGAGATCTGCTGGGGAAATGAAGCTGAAGGAGAGATCTGCTGGGGAAATGAAGCTGAGGGGGAGATCTGCTGGGGAAATGAAGCTGAAGGAGAGATCTGCTGGGGAAATGAAGCTGAGGGGGAGATCTGCTGGGGAAATGAAGCTGAGGGGGAGATCTGCTGGGGAAATGAAGCTGAAGGGGAGATCTGCTGGGGAAATGAAGCTGAGGGAGAGATCTGCTGGGGAAATGAAGCTGAGGGGGAGATCTGCTGGGGAAATGAAGCTGAAGGGGAGATCTGCTGGGGAAATGAAGCTGAGGGAGAGATCTGCTGGGGAAATGAAGCTGAGGGGGAGATCTGCTGGGGAAATGAAGCTGAGGGGGAGATCTGCTGGGGAAATGAAGCTGAAGGGGAGATCTGCTGGGGAAATGAAGCTGAGGGAGAGATCTGCTGGGGAAATGAAGCTGAGGGAGAGATCTGCTGGGGAAATGAAGCTGAAGGAGAGATCTGCTGGGGAAATGAAGCTGAGGGAGAGATCTGCTGGGGAAATGAAGCTGAAGGAGAGATCTGCTGGGGAAATGAAGCTGAGGGGGAGATCTACTGGGGAAATGAAGCTGAAGGAGAGATCTGCTGGGGAAATGAAGCTGAGGGAGAGATCTGCTGGGGAAATGAAGCTGAGGGGGAGATCTGCTGGGGAAATGAAGCTGAAGGGGAGATCTGCAGAGGAAATGAAGCTGAGGGGGAGATCTGCTGGGGAAATGAAGCTGAGGGAGAGATCTGCTGGGGAAATGAAGCTGAAGGAGAGATCTGCTGGGGAAATGAAGCTGAGGGAGAGATCTGCTGGGGAAATGAAGCTGAGGGGGAGATCTGCTGGGGAAATGAAGCTGAAGGAGAGATCTGCTGGGGAAATGAAGCTGAGGGGGAGATCTGCTGGGGAAATGAAGCTGAAGGGGAGATCTGCTGGGGAAATGAAGCTGAAGGGGAGATCTGCTGGGGAAATGAAGCTGAAGGAGAGATCTGCTGGGGAAATGAAGCTGAAGGGGAGATCTGCTGGGGAAATGAAGCTGAGGGGGAGATCTGCTGGGGCAAATGAAGCTGAGGGAGAGATCTGCTGGGGAAATGAAGCTGAGGGGGAGATCTGCTGGGGAAATGAAGCTGAAGGGGAGATCTGCTGGGGAAATGAAGCTGAGAGAGAGATCTGCTGGGGAAATGAAGCTGAGGGAGAGATCTGCTGGGGAAATGAAGCTGAAGGGGAGATCTGCTGGGGAAATGAAGCTGAGGGGGAGATCTGCTGGGGAAATGAAGCTGAGGGAGAGATCTGCTGGGGAAATGAAGCTGAGGGGGAGATCTGCTGGGGAAATGAAGCTGAGGGGGAGATCTGCTGGGGAAATGAAGCTGAGGGGGAGATCTGCTGGGGAAATGAAGCTGAAGGGGAGATCTGCTGGGGAAATGAAGCTGAGGGAGAGATCTGCTGGGGAAATGAAGCTGAGGGAGAGATCTGCTGGGGAAATGAAGCTGAGGGGGAGATCTGCTGGGGAAATGAAGCTGAAGGGGAGATCTGCTGGGGAAATGAAGCTGAGGGAGAGATCTGCTGGGGAAATGAAGCTGAGGGGGAGATCTGCTGGGGAAATGAAGCTGAAGGGGAGATCTGCTGGGGAAATGAAGCTGAGGGAGAGATCTGCTGGGGAAATGAAGCTGAGGGGGAGATCTGCTGGGGAAATGAAGCTGAGGGGGAGATCTGCTGGGGAAATGAAGCTGAAGGGGAGATCTGCTGGGGAAATGAAGCTGAGGGAGAGATCTGCTGGGGAAATGAAGCTGAGGGAGAGATCTGCTGGGGAAATGAAGCTGAAGGAGAGATCTGCTGGGGAAATGAAGCTGAGGGAGAGATCTGCTGGGGAAATGAAGCTGAAGGAGAGATCTGCTGGGGAAATGAAGCTGAGGGGGAGATCTACTGGGGAAATGAAGCTGAAGGAGAGATCTGCTGGGGAAATGAAGCTGAGGGAGAGATCTGCTGGGGAAATGAAGCTGAGGGGGAGATCTGCTGGGGAAATGAAGCTGAAGGGGAGATCTGCAGAGGAAATGAAGCTGAGGGGGAGATCTGCTGGGGAAATGAAGCTGAGGGAGAGATCTGCTGGGGAAATGAAGCTGAAGGAGAGATCTGCTGGGGAAATGAAGCTGAGGGAGAGATCTGCTGGGGGAAATGAAGCTGAGGGGGAGATCTGCTGGGGAAATGAAGCTGAAGGAGAGATCTGCTGGGGAAATGAAGCTGAGGGGGAGATCTGCTGGGGAAATGAAGCTGAAGGGGAGATCTGCTGGGGAAATGAAGCTGAAGGGGAGATCTGCTGGGGAAATGAAGCTGAAGGAGAGATCTGCTGGGGAAATGAAGCTGAGGGGAGATCTGCTGGGGAAATGAAGCTGAGGGGGAGATCTGCTGGGGCAAATGAAGCTGAGGGAGAGATCTGCTGGGGAAATGAAGCTGAGGGGGAGATCTGCTGGGGAAATGAAGCTGAAGGGGAGATCTGCTGGGGAAATGAAGCTGAGAGGAGAGATCTGCTGGGGAAATGAAGCTGAGGGAGAGATCTGCTGGGGAAATGAAGCTGAAGGGGAGATCTGCTGGGGAAATGAAGCTGAGGGGGAGATCTGCTGGGGAAATGAAGCTGAGGGAGAGATCTGCTGGGGAAATGAAGCTGAGGGAGAGATCTGCTGGGGAAATGAAGCTGAGGGGGAGATCTGCTGGGGAAATGAAGCTGAGGGGGAGATCTGCTGGGGAAATGAAGCTGAAGGGGAGATCTGCTGGGGAAATGAAGCTGAGGGAGAGATCTGCTGGGGAAATGAAGCTGAGGGAGAGATCTGCTGGGGAAATGAAGCTGAAGGAGAGATCTGCTGGGGAAATGAAGCTGAGGGAGAGATCTGCTGGGGAAATGAAGCTGAAGGGAGAGATCTGCTGGGGAAATGAAGCTGAGGGGGAGATCTACTGGGGAAATGAAGCTGAAGGAGAGATCTGCTGGGGAAATGAAGCTGAGGGAGAGATCTGCTGGGGAAATGAAGCTGAGGGGGAGATCTGCTGGGGAAATGAAGCTGAAGGGGGAGATCTGCTGAGGAAATGAAGCTGAGGGGGAGATCTGCTGGGGAAATGAAGCTGAGGGAGAGATCTGCTGGGGAAATGAAGCTGAGGAGAGATCTGCTGGGGAAATGAAGCTGAGGGAGAGATCTGCTGGGGAAATGAAGCTGAAGGGAGAGATCTGCTGGGGAAATGAAGCTGAGGGAGAGATCTGCTGGGGAAATGAAGCTGAGGGGGAGATCTGCTGGGGAAATGAAGCTGAAGGGGAGATCTGCTGGGGAAATGAAGCTGAGAGAGAGATCTGCTGGGGAAATGAAGCTGAGGGAGAGATCTGCTGGGGAAATGAAGCTGAAGGGGAGATCTGCTGGGGAAATGAAGCTGAGGGGGAGATCTGCTGGGGAAATGAAGCTGAGGGAGAGATCTGCTGGGGAAATGAAGCTGAGGGAGAGATCTGCTGGGGAAATGAAGCTGAGGGGGAGATCTGCTGGGGAAATGAAGCTGAGGGGGAGATCTGCTGGGGAAATGAAGCTGAAGGGGAGATCTGCTGGGGAAATGAAGCTGAGGGAGAGATCTGCTGGGGAAATGAAGCTGAGGGAGAGATCTGCTGGGGAAATGAAGCTGAGGGGGAGATCTGCTGGGGAAATGAAGCTGAAGGGGGAGATCTGCTGGGGAAATGAAGCTGAGGGAGAGATCTGCTGGGGAAATGAAGCTGAGGGGGAGATCTGCTGGGGAAATGAAGCTGAAGGGGAGATCTGCTGGGGAAATGAAGCTGAGGGAGAGATCTGCTGGGGAAATGAAGCTGAGGGGGAGATCTGCTGGGGAAATGAAGCTGAGGGGGAGATCTGCTGGGGAAATGACGCTGAAGGGGAGATCTGCTGGGGAAATGAAGCTGAGGGAGAGATCTGCTGGGGAAATGAAGCTGAGGGAGAGATCTGCTGGGGAAATGAAGCTGAAGGAGAGATCTGCTGGGGAAATGAAGCTGAGGGAGAGATCTGCTGGGGAAATGAAGCTGAAGGAGAGATCTGCTGGGGGAAATGAAGCTGAGGGGGAGATCTACTGGGGAAATGAAGCTGAAGGAGAGATCTGCTGGGGAAATGAAGCTGAGGGAGAGATCTGCTGGGGAAATGAAGCTGAGGGGGAGATCTGCTGGGGAAATGAAGCTGAAGGGGAGATCTGCAGAGGAAATGAAGCTGAGGGGGAGATCTGCTGGGGAAATGAAGCTGAGGGAGAGATCTGCTGGGGAAATGAAGCTGAAGGAGAGATCTGCTGGGGAAATGAAGCTGAGGGAGAGATCTGCTGGGGAAATGAAGCTGAGGGGGAGATCTGCTGGGGAAATGAAGCTGAAGGAGAGATCTGCTGGGGAAATGAAGCTGAGGGGGAGATCTGCTGGGGAAATGAAGCTGAAGGGGAGATCTGCTGGGGAAATGAAGCTGAAGGGGAGATCTGCTGGGGAAATGAAGCTGAGGGAAGATCTGCTGGGGAAATGAAGCTGAGGAGAGATCTGCTGGGGAAATGAAGCTGAGGAGAGGATGGTGGGGAAATGAAGCTGAAGGGGAGATCTGCTGGGGAAATGAAGCTGAGGGAGAGATCTGCTGGGGAAATGAAGCTGAAGCGAGAGATCTGCTGGGGAAATGAAGCTGAGGGGAGATCTGCTGGGGAAATGAAGCTGAAGGAGAGATTGCTGGGGAAATGAAGCTGAGGGAGAGATCTGCTGGGGAAATGAAGCGCGGGGAGAGATCTGCTGGGGAAATGAAGCTGAGGAGAGATCTGCTGGGGAAATGAAGCTGAGGGCGAGATCTGTGGGGAATGAAGCTGAAGGGAGAGATCTGCTGGGAAATGAAGCTGAGGGAGAGATCTGCTGGGGAAATGAAGCTGAGGGAGAGATCTGCTGGGGAAATGAAGCTGAGGGGAGATCTGCTGGGGAAATGAAGCGAGGGGAGATCTGCTGGGGAAATGAAGCTGAGGGAGAGATCGCTGGAGGAAATGAAGCTGAAGGGGAGCTCTGCTGGGGAAATGAAGCTGAGGAGAGATCTGCTGGGGAAATGAAGCTGAAGGAGAGATCTGCTGGGGAAATGAAGCTGAGGGGAGATCTACTGGGGAAATGAAGCTGAAGGAGAGATCTGCTGGGGAAATGAAGCTGAGGGAGAGATCTGCTGGGGAAATGAAGCTGAGGGGGAGATCTGCTGGGGAAATGAAGCTGAAGGGGAGATCTGCAGAGGAAATGAAGCTGAGGGGGAGATCTGCTGGGGAAATGAAGCTGAGGGAGAGATCTGCTGGGGAAATGAAGCTGAAGGAGAGATCTGCTGGGGAAATGAAGCTGAGGGAGAGATCTGCTGGGGAAATGAAGCTGAAGGAGAGATCTGCTGGGGAAATGAAGCTGAGGGAGAGATCTGCTGGGGAAATGAAGCTGAAGGGGAGATCTGCTGGGGAAATGAAGCTGAGGGAGAGATCTGCTGGGGAAATGAAGCTGAAGGAGAGATCTGCTGGGGAAATGAAGCTGAGGGAGAGATCTGCTGGGGAAATGAAGCTGAGGGAGAGATCTGCTGGGGAAATGAAGCTGAGGGGGAGATCTGCTGGGGAAATGAAGCTGAGGGAGAGATCTGCTGGGGAAATGAAGCTGAGGGGGAGATCTGCTGGGGAAATGAAGCTGAGGGAGAGATCTGCTGGGGAAATGAAGCTGAGGGGGAGATCTGCTGGGGAAATGAAGCTGAAGGGGAGATCTGCAGAGGAAATGAAGCTGAGGGGGAGATCTGCTGGGGAAATGAAGCTGAAGGAGAGATCTGCTGGGGAAATGAAGCTGAGGGAGAGATCTGGTGGGGAAATGAAGCTGATGGGGAGATCTGCTGGGGAAATGAAGCTGAGGGAGAGATCTGCTGGGAAAATGAAGCTGAGGGGGAGATCTGCTGGGGAAATGAAGCTGAAGGAGAGATCTGCTGGGGAAATGAAGCTGAGGGAGAGATCTGCTGGGGAAATGAAGCTGAGGGGGAGATCTGCTGGGGAAATGAAGCTGAGGGAGAGATCTGCTGGGGAAATGAAGCTGAGGGAGAGATCTGCTGGGAAAATGAAGCTGAGGGGGTGATCTGCTGGGGAAATGAAGCTGAAGGAGAGATCTGCTGGGGAAATGAAGCTGAGGGAGAGATCTGCTGGGGAAATGAAGCTGAGGGAGAGATCTGCTGGGGAAATGAAGCTGAAGGGGAGATCTGCTGGGGAAATGAAGCTGAAGGAGAGATCTGCTGGGGAAATGAAGCTGAGGGGGAGATCTGCTGGGGAAATGAAGCTGAAGGAGAGATCTGCTGGGGAAATGAAGCTGAGGGGGAGATCTGCTGGGAAAATGAAGCTGAGGGAGAGATCTGCTGGGGAAATGAAGCTGAGGGGGAGATCTGCTGGGGAAATGAAGCTGAAGGAGAGATCTGCTGGGGAAATGAAGCTGAGGGAGAGATCTGCTGGGGAAATGAAGCTGAAGGGGAGATCTGCTGGGGAAATGAAGCTGAAGGGGAGATCTGCTGGGGAAATGAAGCTGAGGGGGAGATCTGCTGGGGTAATGAAGCTGAGGGAGAGATCTGCTGGGGAAATGAAGCTGAGGGGGAGATCTGCTGGGGTAAATGACTTGCAAATGTGTCCTGCTTGTAGTGGTCTGTCACTTGTGTCTACCAGGACAGATCAGTCTGTTCTCATTTCCTTTTCCTGCTCATGAATCCTGCACTTGTGATGGTTTCCCTCCTCTGCATGCTGTTGTACATTTCCTAGCCCTGTCAGATGCTAATAATTTTCAGTGTGGTTTCCACTGGAGAGGAAATGGACACTTGTCAGAACAATGATGTGCAGCTGGGATTCCAGCATCCTGCAGCTTTATTGCACAAGGACCTCTCAGCTTGCAGTGAAAGAACCACAGCATGGTAGGGGTTGGAAGGGACCTCTGGAGATTGAGTCCAATCCCCCTGCCAGAGCAGGGCACCCAGGGCAGGGCACACAGAACACATCCAGGTGGGGCTGGAAAGGCTCCAGAGCAGGAGACTCCACAACCTCTCTGGGCAGCCTGCTCCAGGGCTCAGCAGCCTCACACCAAAGAAGTTTCTCCTCAGGTTGAGGTGGAACCTCCTGGGTTCCAGTTTGTGTCCATTGCCTCTTGTCCTATCCCAGGACACCACTGCCCAGAGCCTGGCCCCTTCCTGCCCCCCACCCCTCAGATATTTGTAACCATTGATCAGATCCCTCTCAGCCTTCTCTTCTCCAGGCTCAACACCCCCAGGGCTCTCAGCCTCTCCTCCTCACACAGATGTTCCAGGCCCTTTAGCATCCTCATAGCTTCCATTGGACTCTCTCCAGCAGACCCCTGCCCCTCTTGAACTGGGGAGCCCAGATCTGGACACAGTGCTCCAGATGTGCTCTCACCAGGGCAGAGTAGAGGGGAAGGACAACCTCCCTCGATCTGCTGGCCACACTCTTCTGAATGCACCCCAGGAGACCTTTGGCCTTCTTGACCACAGGGCACATTGCTGTCCCATGGATAAGGGCATCCAAGGTCCCTCCCCATGGAGCTGCTTTCCATGAAGCTGGTTCTCTGCAATGAGTGCTTGCTGCTCTTTGTAATCTCTCAGCTGTGGTTACTGTGAGAGTTTGAAGGTGCAGAGTCAAACCTGCTGCAAACTCTCCCTGCTGATTTTGAAGCCAGGGCAGAGGCTTTTCTCAGGCTGTGTTGTTTGTAGCTTGGAGAGATAGCAGGAAAACAGAGCTGCCTCTTGACCCATGCTCAGGCTCTGGCTGCTGAGATGGATTTGGAACTCAATCCCAGTTTTCCACTGAGCATGTCCTTGTCTGGCAGTGTCAGGGCTTGGGTGGGGTCCCTCTTGTTCAATGCAGCTTTGGGAAAAGCCTGGTGGATGCTCAGCAGGGCTGGGGAGCAGCTCACAACTTGCTTGATCACAGTGCATGTGTGGATGTGCACTCTGGCAGGACAGGCTGGAGCTGCTTTTGAGAGGCTGGGCTTGGCTTGGCCTCGTGTCTCAGAGTATTTGCAGGCTGGAAATACAGAAGGAGCAGCAGTGAGAGCTGGAGGATGTCTGTTTGCTTCTCCCTAAGCAAAGACACTTCCATGTGGGCATCACGGCTTGGCTGCATGTAGACCTTGAAGGCTGTTTGTGAGGTTCTTTTGTTGAAAGCTTGGGGCTTGGTTGCTCTTGGAGTTGGTTGCTCCTGGGGTTTATTTGCTCTTGCGGGCTTGGTTGTTCTTGGGGTTGGTTGCTCTTGGGGGCTTGGTTGCTCTTGGGGTTGGTTGCTTCTGGGGTTTGGTTGTTCTTGGGGTTGGTTGCTCTTGGGGGCTTAGTTGTTCTTGGGGGCTTGCTTGTTCTTGGGCTTGGTTGCTCTTGGGGGTTGGTTGCTCTTGGGGGTTGGTTGCTCTTGGGGGTTGGTTGCTCTTGCGGGCTTGGTTGCTCTTGGGGGTTGGTTGCTCTTGGGGTTGGTTGCTCCTGGGGTTTGGTTGCTCTTGCAGGTTGGTTGCTCTTGGGGGTTGGTTGCTCTTGGGGTTGGTTGCTCCTGGGGTTTGGTTGCTCTTGGAGTTTGGTTGCTCTTGGGGGTTGGTTGCTCTTGGGGGCTTGGTTGCTCTTGGGCGTTGGTTGCTCTTGGGGGCTTGGTTGCTCTTGGGGGTTGGTTGCTCTTGGGGTTTGATTGCTCTTGGGGGCTTGGTTGCTCTTGCAGCTTGGTTGCTCTTGGGGGCTTGGTTGCTGTTGCAGCTTGGTTGCTGTTGCAGCTTGGTTGCTCTTGGGACTTAGTGGTTCTTGAGGGCTTGGTTGCTCTTGGGTAGGTTTTGGGTTGGTTTTCTTTTGTTGTGAGTTTTTTTGGGGGTGGTGGTTAATTTTGTGGGGTTTTTGTGCTGATTTAGTGTGTTGTACAGGTGCTGTTGCACAGGTGCTGCGGGTCTCAGTCCATGGGATGCAGTTGGGGAAGCAGCACTCTCTCATAGTACTGTGGGGGTTTTATTGTCCACTTTTAGGCTGTCACCCAGTGCCAGGCCAAAACAAAAGTTAACAAAATAGTGCATGAAGCATTCTGACTCTTCAGCTCTTGCAGGGTTACTGATCCTTTCTGGAGACTTGTATCCCTTCAGCTGAGTTATCCTTTAAAACTAATCCCTTCCAGTTGTGTAAGGATTGCAACAGCCAAGGTACTGACCAGGCAAAATAGCCATGGCCTGCAGCAGGTGCTCTGTGTTCTGTGGCTGGACTTCATGGTCACAGCCTGAATAATTCTATGACTCTGAAAAGTTGGGAGTGTTTGAGTGGCAAACAATAGATGTGTGGCTGTGCTGCTTTGGTGAATAGAATAGAATAGAATAGAATAGAATAGAATAGAATAGAATAGAATAGACCAGGTTGGAAGGGACCTTTGGGATCATCGAGTCGAACCTGTCACCCAGCACCATCTGATCAACTCAACCATGGCACCAAGGGCCTCATCCAGTCTTCTCCTAAACACCCTCGATGATGGTGACTCCACCACCTCTTCAGGCAGCCCATTCCAATGGCTAATTTCTTTCTCTATGAAGAATTTCTTCCTAACATCCAGCCTAAACCTCCCCTGGCACAGCTTGAGACTGTGTCCTCTTGTTCTGCTGCTGGCTGCCTGGGAGAAGAGACCAACCTCCACCTGGCTCTAACCTCCCTTCAGGGAGTTGCAGAGAGCAAGAAGGTCTCCCCTGAGCCTCCTCTTCTGCAGGCTAAGCAACCCCAGCTCCCTCAGCCTCTCCTCACAGGGCTGTGCTCCAGACCCCTCCCCAGCCTCCTTGCCCTTCTCTGGACACCTTCAAGTCTCTCAATGTCCTTCTTGAGCTGAGGAGCCCAGAACTGGACACAGGACTCAAGGTGTGGCCTAAGCAGTGCTGAGCACAGGGCACAAGGACTTCCCTGCTCCTGCTGGCCACACTCTTCCTGCTGCAGGCCAGGATGCCCTTGGCCTTCTTGGCCCCCTGGGCACACTGCTGGCTCCTGTTCAGCTGCTGTCAACCAGTACCCCCCGGTCCCTCTCTGCCTGGCTGCTCTCAGCTGCTCTGACCCCAGCCTGTAGCACTAAGTGAGAGAAAGACTTCAAGGAACAGGAGTGCTGCTGGGTTCTGCCTGGGCTTGAGCTGAGGTAGAATCACAGAACTGTCAGGACTGGAAGGGAGCTCAAGGCTCAGCCAGTCCCAACCCCCTGCCATGGGCAGGGACACCTCACACTGCAGCAGGTTGCTCACAGCCACCTCCAGCCTGGCTGCAAACACCTCCAGGCAGGAGGCTTCCACCACCTCCCTGGGCAACCTGTGCCAGGCTCTCACCACCCTCCTGGGGAACAACTTCTTCCTCACAGCCAATCTCAATCTCCCCACTTCTAGTTTTGCTCCATCCCCCCCAGTCCTATCCCTCCCTGGCACCCTCACAAGTCCCTGGAGTGGCTCTGCAGAGGTTGGGCAGTGTGAGGAATGTTTTCACAACAGAACTCTAGACTGCAGAGCCTCACTTTGCCACTTCAGACAGAAATGACTTTCCCTGTCTCAGTTCATTTGCTGTCTGCAGCTTTGAATCTTCTCTTCTGTCTTTATGGTGATTTTCAGAATCACTCAAGTATCACTGCAGGCCTTCCAGTTCCTGAAGGGGCTACAGGAAGGCTGCAGAGGGACTGTGTGCAAAGGGATAGGCCAAGGGACAATGGTTGGAAATGAGAGCAGAGCAGATTGAGACTGGGTGTGAGGAACAAGCTCTGCACCATGAGGGTGGTGGAACACTGCAACAGGTTGCCCAGAGAGATGTTTGAGGCTCCATCCCTGGGGATATTCAAGGTGAGGCTGGACAGGGCTCTGGGCAACCTGATTTAGCAGAGGATGTCCCTGCTGACTGCAGGGGGGTTGGACTGGATGAGCTTTGGAGCTGCCTTCCAACCCAGACTGTTCTGTGATTCTATTTCAGAGGTATCTTTTAAGTCCACCCCACCCAGAGCAGAGACTGGTCAGGGTTTCGCTCTGGAGTCCTGTGTCTTGCAAGGAATGATGATGCCTCTGCACTCTCAAACTTAGTGCTAGAGACTTGATGATGTAGTTGTGTAAGGACAAAAATGTTTCCCAGGCATGAACGTTTCAGAGGGAGGCAGTGTGCTTGCAGGTGTTCAGCTCTGTGAGGGCCCTCCTGCAAACCAAAGGCTAACAAAACACCTGTGAGTTTGAGTAGTGGCTTCATGCTCTAGGCAAAAGGGTGCTCTAGGGGAAGGGATGCTTTTGTAGTTGCCATCAATGCTTTCTGGCTCTGCTGGCCATCGTGGTGTGCCTGCAGTGCTCTAGAAACTGGGTTCAAAAGCCACAGGATTCTTTGGGACCCAGAGAGTTTTGTGCCTTTTCTGCTCTCAGCCCTAAGCTCAGGCTCCATGAGCAGGCATACCTGCAGACACATGCTCAGGTATGTGTGGAACTAGCTGTTCCTCTCATGGAGTGGTAATTCCCTCTCTGGCCCTGCAGTGATGTTTCTGAACGGGTCAATGCTCCTGTGAAAGCCTTCCTTTACTTCTCCTAGTTTGGGAGTTACATCTGGAACTGGAATACTGTTGCTGCCCAAAGGCTGACCTCTGGAACCTGCTGCTGCTTTTGAGAGCTGTGCTGGCACCATCTGCTGACCAGTGCACAGGCTGACAGGGACAGCTTGCTCACCTGGCTCAGACATTCAGAGGATGGTTTACTTTGGAAGGGACCTTAAAGATCAGCCACTTCCAACTCCCTGCCATGGGCAGGGACACCTCACACCAGCCCAGGCTGCTCAAGGCCTCATCCAGCCTGGCCTCGAACACCTCCAGGGAAGGAGCAGCCACAGCCTCCCTGGGCAACCTGTGCCAGAGTCTCACCAGCCTCACTGCCAAGAATTTCCTCCTCATCTCCACTCTCAGTCACCCTTCTCCCAGCTCAAAGCCATTGTTCCACATCCTGTCACTCCAAGCCCTGGTCAAAAGTCCCTCCCCAGCTCTCCTGGAGCCCCTTCAGGTACTGGAAGGCTGCTCTGAGGTCTCCTTGGAGCCTTCTCTTCTCTAGGCTGAACAGCCCCAGTTCTCCCAGTCTGTCCCCACAGGGAAGGTTCTTCAGCCCTCTGATGGTCTTCATGGCCTCCTCTGGGCCTGCTCCAGCAGGTCCAAGTCCCTCTTATGCTGGGGGCTGCAGTAGTGGACAGAGTGCTCCAAGTGAACTCCCAGCAGAGCAGAGCAGAGGGTCAGAATCACCTCCTTTGTCCTGTTGATCACTTTGGCTTTGATGCAGCCCAGGATACTTCCTTGCAAAGAAGCTTAGGAGGCAGTTGGGGCAGATGAGAAGGAGAAAGGACAGGCTGCTGATGTTAGCTGGTTTATGTTGGGGCTAAGTATTTTCAGCTGGGGATATTAGTGCAATGTCAAAAGTCTGATCCATAACCACAGCATTAGTTGCCTGGTCCCATGGATTGTTGTCTGAGGCTCCTCCATGCACTGTGAAACTCTAAAAGAAATAATGTGGGTGTTTTCCTGGCTCTGTGTGGCATCTTGGTCTGTTTATCAGCGTGCTGCCTTCTGAGCCTGCAAAGAGCTGTGACCCCACGAGAGCAGCTCAGGTCCCAGCTCTGCTGCTCTTCTCGCAGCGTGGGAAACCCATGGACTCTGACAAGCTTCTGCCCTGTGGCTGCTGCTGAGGCTCACAGAACAGCCAAGTCTGCAGCCTGTCTGTGCAGCCCCTGCAGCTCCCCTTGCTGTGTGCAGGGAGACCAGCAGAGCAGCAAGCAGCAGGGCAGAGCAGCACACCCAAGCAGGCCTCCTGGCAGCCAGTGTGTCAAGACCTGGCAGGCTGATGGAAGCCAATCCGAGGAACACTTCTGCTGCCTTAAGGACCTCAGAGTTGAAAAGTTTATTCTTTAGTGGTTTCTTTATTCCTCTGCATTCAGAGCCACACATCTTTGCACACAAATAATGACTAGAAGGTGCAGCTGGCTTCACTATTTGCTCTGTCTGCTAACACAGTGCATGCAGGTTTTCACAGTATCACAGTGTCATTAAGGTTGGAAGAGACCCCAAGGATCATCAAGTCCAAGCTGTCCCCACAGACCTCATGACTAAACCATGGCACCAAGTGCCACATCCAATCCCCTCTTGAACACCTCCAGGAATGGGGACTCCACCACCTCCCTGGGCAGCACATTCCAATGATGAATGACTCTCTTGGTGAAGAACTTTCTCCTCACCTCCAGCCTAAACTTCCCCTGGCACAGCTTGAGACTGTGTCCTCTTGTTCTGCTGCTGTCTGCCTGGGAGAAGAGACCAACCCCCAGCTGGCTCCAACCTCCCTTCAGGGAGTTGGAGAGAGCAAGAAGGTCTCCCCTGAGCCTCCTCTTCTCCAGGCTAGGCAACCCCAGCTCCCTCAGCCTCTCCTCACAGGGCTTGTGGCACCCCCAGGAGCACGCTGCTGCACAGAGCCATGTGATGCCAGGAGACCTCTGCTTTGCATACTGCTGATAAAATGCAAGTTTTGAACTCTACCAGAAATGCAGATTAAGGGTCTGCACAGGAATGCAGCCAGGTGGGGCTGGAAAGTCTCCAGGGAAGGAGACTCCACAACCTCTCCGGGCAGCCTGCTCAGGGCTCTGTCACCCTCACTGTTGAAGAAGCTCCTCCTCATGCTGAGCTGCAACCTCATAGTCCTGCTCATTAGTTCAGTCCATTTTGAACGATCAGAGTAATTTCTAAATACCAATTGCCATTAAGTCCTTAAGAGGGCAGAGATGGCCTGGGATTCACAGTTCCTGCATTGCTGCTCTGTGACCATGCTGTATGGACAGGATGTACCTTAGGCAATTTAATAGAAAACAGAAAATCCCATAACTCTGGGAAAGGCTCCACTTGCCAAAAACACCTCTGTTCCACAGGCCTGGGGGGGCCTGACCCCCTGGGGCCTTGACTTGACCCTGTGGGGGCCTTGACCCTGTGGGGGCTTTGTCTTGAGCGTCTGGGGGCCTTGACTTGAGCCTCTAGGGCCTTGACTTGAGCCTCTGGGGACTTTGACTTGACCCTGTGGGGTCCTTGACTTGAGCCTCTGGGGCCTTGACCCTCTGGGGGCTTTGACTTGAGCGTCTGGGGTCCTTGACTTGAGCCTCTGGGGCCTTGACCCTCTGGGGACTTTGACTTGACCCTGTGGGGTCCTTGACTTGAGCCTCTGGGGCCTTGACCCTCTGGGGCCTTGACTTGACCCTCTGGGGGCCTTGACTTGAGCCTCTGGGGCCTTGACCCTCTGGGGGCTTTGACTTGACCCTCTGGGGTCCTTGACTTGAGCCTCTGGGGCCTTGACCCTCTGGGGTCCTTGACTTGAGCCTCTGGGGCCTTGACCCTCTGTGGGCCTTGACTTGACCCTCTGGGGGCCTTGACTCAACCTTCTGGGAAACTTGACTTGAGCCTCTGGGGCCTTGACACTCTGGGGACCTTGACTTGAGCCTCTGGGGCCTTGACATTCTGTGGGCCTTGACTTGAGCCTCTGGGGCCTTGCCTTGAGCCTCTGGGCCCTTGACTTGAGCCTCTGGGGGCCTTGATTTGACCCTCTGGGGGCTTTGACCCTCTGTGGCCTTGACCCTCTGGGGGCCTTGACTCGACCCTGTGGGAAACTTGACTTGAGCCTCTGGGGCCTTGATTTGAGCCTCTGGGGGCCTTGATTTGACCCTCTGGGGGCTTTGACCCTCTGTGGCCTTGACCCTCAGGGGGCCTTGACTTGAGCTACTGGGGGGCTTGACTTGAGCCTCTGGGGCCTTGACTTGAGCTACTGGGGGGCTTGACTTGAGCTGCTGGGGGGCTTTGACCCTCAGGGGCCCTGACTTGAGCCTCTGGGCCTTGCCTCTTGATGTGAATTTGCCTGTCGAGAGTTTAAGGTTCCTGTGCTTCTTTCTGAGGTAACTCTCCGGTTTGTCTCCTTTGGCTCAGTATTGTCTATCTCTGGTCAGAAGAGCACATGTCTTGTGTGTTTGGGCATCTGTTAGCCCCTGGCTTTGTGTGTGTGTGTGTTTGTTTGGGGTTTTATTTGGTAGGTTTTGTTAATTTTATTTTGAGTTTCCCCCCCCTTCTTTATCACCTTGGGAGAGACTCACTTTTAACTTTATTTCTGACTACTTACCAATGTGCTTTGGAAACCTTAAGGCAACGTGCTGCTGCCTTGTGATCTGAACTGCTTTCCAGCTGGCTTGAAAGGGCAGTTGAAAGTGTTGTGCAAGTTAAGTGCATCAAGCACGAAGTAGATTAGCCTCACCTTGGCTGGCATTTCTTAAAGTAAAAAGGAATCACAGAACTGTCAGGGTTGGAAGGGGCCTCAAGGCTCAGCCAGTCCCAACCCCCTGCCATGGGCAGGGACACCTCACACTGCAGCAGGTTGCTCACAGCCACCTCCAGCCTGGCTGCAAACACCTCCAGGCAGGAGGCTGCCAGCACCTCCCTGGGCAGCCTGTGCCAGGCTCTCACCACCCTCCTGGGGAACAACTTCTTCCTCACAGCCAATCTCAATCTCCCCATTTCTAGTTCTGCTCCATCCCCCCCAGTCCTATCCCTCCCTGATACCCTCAAAAGTCCCTCCCCAGCTTTCTTGGAGCCCCCTGCAGATCCTGCAAGGCCACAATGAGGTCTCCTGGGAGCCTTCTCCTCTCCAGCCTGCACAACCCCAACTCCCTCAGGCTGTGCTCACAGCAGAGCAGCTCCAGCCCTCTGCTCCTCCTCGTGGCCCTGCTCTGGACACCTTCCAGCCCCTCCAGATCCTTCCTGGCACAGAGGCTCCAGCACTGGCCCCAGAGCTGCAGCTGTGGTCTCAGCAGAGTGGAGCAGAGGGGCAGAATCCCCTCCCTGGCCCTGCTGGCCACACTTCTCTTGCTGCAGCCCAGGCTCTGCTTGGCTCTCTGGGCTGCAAGTGCTCCCTGCTGGCTCCTGCTGAGCTTCTCCTCCCCCAGCACCCCCAAGGCCTTTTCTTCAGTGCTTCTGCCACAGACTGGAACTGCTGCCCTGTTGGTGGCAGGAATGGGGAGAGGGCAAGGGGGAATTGTCCTTTCTGCAGCTCCAGCCCTCTGCTCATCCTCGTGGCCCTTCCCTGGACACCTTCCAGCACCTCCATAGCTTCTGTATAAGCTTGTGTTATGTGAATGTGTCAGTGAATAGTGAAGGGGTTTTATCTACCAGTTTGACAAGAGAAGGGGGATGCTGTTCTGCAATTTGAGCTTCTGGGTCAGCCAAGGTGCCTTGTAGAAAGAGAAGTGAAATTCCTCATGGAATATTGGCTGGTGTTATTAGGGATAGCTTACACCACACCAAATGCCTTTTAGTGAGCACACTTCAATGTTTATCAAGGAGAAGGAAACTCTTGGGGCATTTATTGCTGTGAAAATCTTTATCTACAGAGCATTTAAGTTTTCATTTAGTGCTCAGCTGAGTTCACTGCTGAGCTGAGATTTGAAAACAAGTATTCCTTTGACCCAAAGAGGTTTCATTTAGAATCTCTTGCAGATTATTACTGCAAATTGCTGCAAATCATGTAAAAGTCAGAACCTCTTGCAGATTATTACTGCAAATTACTGCAAATCATGTAAAAGTCAGAGGCTACAGAACAAAACTGGTTTTGTTGCTGCTTCTTTCAGTGTAAATTGTGACAATGACAACTGAAGTTGGCTCAGAGACTGAAGTAAAGAAAGATTCTGAGCAGCTGGGACCAGACAAAGCCAAGGACAAGCCTGAAGGAGCGGCAAAGACTCCAGAGAATCAAAAGTCCAGTGGAACATCCTCTGAAGAAGCTCAAGATTCTTCCCCTGTCCCAGCACCAGCTAGCCCAAGCAGCCAGAAGAAGGAGAAAGCTCCATCTGAAAGCAAGGGTATTTCTCGTTTCCTGCCCCCCTGGCTCAAGAAACAAAAGTCCTACACCTTGGCAGAGCCCAAAGATGAGCACAAGAAGAAGGCCACAGGGGAAGAGCAAGTAGTTGAAGAAAGTGAAAGCCAGACAGCAGAGGGGGTGGCTCAGCTGAAAAGGAGCTCAGAAGAAGCAGCAGATGAAAATCAGCATCATGCTAAAGCAGACAAAGAGACAAACCACTCCATCAGTACTGCTGAGACACAGGTAGGTGTGGGGAGGCTGATAAAGGCTTTGAGGGAATGGCAATGAGACCTGAGTCAGGGTTGATGTCGTTCATGTAAAGCTTTGTTAGGGTCCTGTCAGGTCCAAATGGCAGCTTCTGTCTGGCCTTTCGTGCAGCAGTTGGGTTGATCCAGTTCAGAGTGGTATGGCTGATGAAAAACCAGGTCCTGCTCTGTAGCAGACCATTTGTCACTGCACTCCTTCTGGAGGTCCACTGTGAGTGTAACCTCACACTTGGACACACTTCAGAGGAACACTGAACTGCATCATTGTGGCAGA
The DNA here is from genome assembly GCF_014839835.1 of Dryobates pubescens. Lineage (NCBI taxonomy): Eukaryota > Metazoa > Chordata > Aves > Piciformes > Picidae > Dryobates > Dryobates pubescens. The sequence continues at coordinate 1,506,203 of NC_071639.1, forward strand.
AATGAGCAGGGAGAAGAGAAGCCTCTTAAGTCAGCTTTGTCTCTGAAGCCCTTGGGTGGCAGGCTGTGGCAGTTTTAGGCTATGCCTTTAAAAGTTTTTACAGCTATTGAACAGGAAAGTAGTAAAATGTAAATAAATCTCTCTTGGTGTGAGAAGGAAATAAAGATAATTCTAAACAATTCCATTGGAGAGATAAGGAACTAAAACTGGTTGTACCAAAACACCCCTCCCCTCCCCTTCCCTTCCCTTCCCTTCCCTTCCCTTCCCTTCCCTTCCCTTCCCTTCCCTTCCCTTCCCTTCCCTTCCCTTCCCTTCCCTTCCCTTCCCTTCCCTTCCCTTCCCTTCCCTTCCCTTCCCTTCCCTTCCCTTCCCTTCCCTTCCCTTCCCTTCCCTCCCCTCCCCTCCCCTCCCCTCCCCTCCCCTCCCCTCCCCTTCCCCTTCCCCTTCCCCCCCCCCTCCCCCTCCCCTCCCCTCCCCTCCCCTCCCCTCCCCTCCCCCTCCCCTCCCCTCCCCTCCCCTCCCCTCCCCTCCCCTCCCCTCCCCTCCCCTTCCCCTTCCCTTCCCTTCCCTTCCCTTCCCTTCCCTTCCCTTCCCTTCCCTTCCCTTCCCTTCCCTTCCCTTCCCTTCCCTTCCCTTCCCTTCCCTTCCCTTCCCTTCCCTTCCCTTCCCTTCCCTTCCCTTCCCTTCCCCTCCCCTTCCCCTCCCCTTCCCCTCCCCTTCCCCTCCCCTCCCTTTGTTCTAGAGAGCAAGAAGGTCTCCCCTGAGCCTCCTCTTCTGCAGGCTAAGCAACCCCAGCTCCCTCAGCCTCTCCTCACAGGGCTGTGCTCCAGACCCCTCCCCAGCCTCCTTGCCCTTCTCTGGACACCTTCAAGTCTCTCAATGTCCTTCTGAAACTGAGGGGCCCAGAACTGGACACAGGACTCAAGGTGTGGCCTAAGCAGTGCTGAGCCCAGGGCACAAGGACTTCCCTGCTCCTGCTGGCCACACTCTTCCTGATGCAGGCCAGGATGCCCTTGGCCTTCTTGGCCACCTGGGCACACTGCTGGCTCATGTTCAGTCTACTCTCAACCACTACCCCCAGGTCCCTTTCTGCCTGGCTGCTCTCAGCCACTCTGCCCCCAGCCTGTAGCTCTGCATGGGGTTGTTGTGGCCAAAGTGCAGCCCCTGGCACTTGGATGTGTTCAATCTCCTGCCCTTGGCCTCTGCCCATCTGTCCAGCCTGGCAAGGTCCCTCTGCAGAGCTCTCCTACCCTCTAACAGATCAACTCCTGCCCCCAGCTTGGTGTGATTTGAAATTCCATCTCACATCACAAGAAAATACTTTGCACTGAGGTAGGAGGTTCAAGCCCTGCAGCAGGTTAGCCAGAGGGGTTGTGGGGTTCCCATCTGTGAAGATACTCAAACCCCACTGGATGTGCTCCTGGGCAAATTATTCTAGGTAGCTCTAGAAGCATCAGGCTGGGGGATCTCAAGAGGTTCCTTCTAACCTCAACCACTCTGGTTTTTTTTGTGTAACTTGACTCTCATGAAGACTTGTTTAGTTTTGTCTAATTCCTGCAGCCCTGTGTTAAAATTGTTTCTGTTGGGGGTGGGGGGAAACACAATAAAACATTTAACATTCTTTAACTTAAAGCAAAGAGGGTAAAAAAAAATAGGCTGGATTAAGAGCAAGAATATCTGGTCCCCAAAGGAGGACCTTAACACTGCATCCAGTATGTGGAAGCTTAATATTAACCTTAGGATTAGCTTACTGTCAGCTTATATAGTTCCTACAATTAGCCTCTAAACCTTCCTAATTTCAGTCATTACTTCACTGTGTTTTTTACAGCCTGCCAAAGAAGATGGGAAAGAAGTGGAAGTAGAGAAAGTTGCAGAGGAAAAGGAAGAAAAACAAGAAGAAGACAAAAGGGAGACAAAAGAAGTGCAGACAGCTGAAATGAAAGCAGAAAACCTGCCACAGAAGGCTCCCAAGAAAATCAAAACTGTGGCCTGTAAAGTGGTGCTGCTGGATGGCATGGAGTACAGCTGTGACCTAGAGGTAAGGCAGCAAAAGGCTCTCTGGAAAGAGCTCTTTTCTCCATAGAGGGAAAAATAGAGTTGTTTCCAATTGCACTGAGCTTAGGAAATGCATTTTGTGTCTGCAGTGAGCTCATGCCAATGCTGCACTCACATTGCCAGCATCAGGGGCCAGGAACATTTCATTTCATAGTATCATAGAATCAGTTAGGGTTGGAAGGGACCACAAGGATCAGCCAGTTCCAACCCCCCTGCCATGGGCAGGGACACCTCACACTAGATCAGCCTGCCCAGAGCCTCATCCAGCCTGGGCTTAAACACCTCCAGGGACAGGGCCCCAACCTCCTCAAAGCTCCATTGTTAAGGCCTTTCCATTTCATCCTTAAATCACAGAGTAGTAGAATTGTTTGGGTGGGAGAAGACCTCCAAGATCATAGAGTCCACCCTTCAGCCCATGATCAGCATGGCCACCAAACCATGTCCCACACTGCCATAGTCACACATCTTTTGAACACCTCCAGGCATGGGGACTCCACCACCTCCCTGGGCAGCCTCTGCCAATCCCTGATCACTCTTGCAGCAAAGAAGTTTCCAGTCTCCAACCCAACCCTCCCCTGGCACAATTCCAGGCCATTTCCTCTCCTTCTATCACCTGAGACTAGGGAGAAGAGCCCAACCCCCACCTCACTGCAACTTTCTTTCAGGGAGCTGTAGAGAGTGAGAAGTCTCTGAGGTAAAATAGCAAGGAAGATGAAATGCAATGCACAGATCCTTTCAATGGAGATCATTTGACAGCTCAAAATTGGCTTCTTTCCCCACACAAGATGAAGGGTTTCCTGCAGCTAATAGCACAGGCACTGGGTGGAGGTCAGTCATTTATCCTTTCTTTTTATTTCAGCTAGAGAACTGAAGTCTACAAAAGTTTGCTTCAAAGAAAAGTCTTGTTACAGAGTCCAATTAAGGCTACCAGGATGCTGAAGGGCCTGGAGCATCTGTGTGAGGAGGAAAGGCTGAGAGCCCTGGGGCTGTTGAGCTTGGAGAAGAGAAGGCTGAGAGGGATCTGATCAATGGTTACAAATATCTGAGGGGTGGGGGGCAGGAAGGGGCCAGGCTCTGGGCAGTGGTGTCCTGGGATAGGACAAGAGGCAATGGACACAAACTGGAACCCAGGAGGTTCCACCTCAACCTGAGGAGAAACTTCTTTGGTGTGAGGCTGCTGGAGCCTGGAGCAGGCTGCCCAGAGAGGTTGTGGAGTCTCCTGCTCTGGAGCCTTTCCAGCCCCACCTGGATGTGTTCTGTGTGCCCTGCCCTGGGTGCCCTTCTCTGGCAGGGGTTGGACTGGATGATCTCTGGAGGTCCCATCCAATCCCTAGCATCCTCTGATTTATGTTCTAGCTCTAAATTTTCCTGGCTGCATGTAATTGTCATTCCCACTGGGTTAGATATTTTGTGTATTTATCTGTTAACTCTGCCTTAAGATCACCAACAGAAATAGCAGCTGTGAGCTAAAATAGCTTCTTGGCTTTCATGACTTTATGGTCTGTCTGCACACACATGCTCCTTCAGGCTGACCCTATGTCCAAATGTGAAATCAAACAGGAGTTGTTAAGTATTTTAGATCAGGATTAAATTATGGAATGCTTACAGATTGCATTGGGTTGGAAGGGACCCTCAAAGGTCATCTTGTCCAACCCTCCTGCAATGAGCAGGGACACCTCCCAGCTAGATCAGGCTGATCTTGGATGTCTCCAGGAAGGGAGGCCTCAACCACTTCTCTGGGCATCCTGTTCAGGGTTTCACCACTTTAGAATGTCCTGCTATGTTAGGAAGAAATTCTTCCCAGCAAGAGAGATTGGCCACTGGGATGTGCTGCCCAGGGAGGTGGTGGAGTCCCCATCCCTGGAGGTGTTTAGGAAGAGTCTGGATGAGGCCCTTGGTGCCATGGTTTAGTTGATCAGATGGTGCTGGGTGAGAGGTTGGACTTGATGATCTCAAAGGTCTTTTCTAACCTGGTTAATTCAATTCAATTCAATTCAATTCAATTCAATTCAATTCAATTCAAGTCTAGTTATTCTAATGTCCAACCTTAATCTGTCCCATTCCACTTTCAAACCATTGCCCTTTGTCCTATTACTGCCAGCCTTCCTGTAAACCCCCTTCAGATACTGCAATGCAGCTCTAAGGTCTGCCCAGAGCCTTTTCTTCTCCAGGCTGAACAGCCCCAACTCTCCCAGCCTCCAGACAGGGTTGACAGGGCTGGAAAGGCTCCAGAGCAGGAGACTCCACAACCTCTCTGGGCAGCCTGCTCCAGGGCTCTGGGACCCTCAGTGAAGAAGCTCTTCCTCATGTTGAAGTGAAACTTCCTGTGCTGGAGTTTCCATCCATCGCCTCTTGTCCTATCCCAAGGCATAATTGATCAGCGGCTGTCCCTGTCTCTTCCTTCCTCACCCCCAGCCTTCAGATATTGATCAGATCAGCTCTCAGTCTTCTCCTTTCCAGACTGAACAGCCCCAGGGCTCTCAGCCTCTCCTCCCCAGGCAGTGCTGCAGTCCCTTCAGCATCCTTGGAGCCCTCCCTTGGAGGCTCTCCAGCAGATCCCCATGGGAGGAGAACCTCCCTCGATGTTGTACCTAACTGCCCAGCTGTGGTGCCTAGGTCAATATCTGGGTTATGAAGTGTGGGTAAAATGTGTGCCTTGTCTAAACCCAGACATCTCAATGGGTCTCTCACGTTGATCTTTGGAATATTTGCATTGGCAGAGGCTGCCCAGGGAGGTGGTGGGGTCCCCATCCCTGGAGGTGTTCAAGAAAGGAGTGGCCCTGGCACTTGGGGCCAGGGTTTGATAGCCATGGTGGGGGTGGGTTGATGTTGGACTCAGTCTCAGAGGTGTTTTCCAAGTGGAGCACTTCTATGATTCTCTGATGTGAGGTCAAAGCAGTGGTGATGTTAATGGCATTTCCTAGCTCCTGCTCATTCCTTGGGACTGTTCCCCTTGGTCTAATGGAAGTGGGTCAGTTTTGATCTCATGCAGCCATGCAGCAGTGCAGGCTTCTGCTTGAAGCCTTTCATCTTTCAGGTGCTTTTTAATTTTCCAGTGTCTGTCAGCCAGTCCCTAAAGTGTTTGTGAGCCTCACTGGGCTTCCTAGTAGTTTAATTGCTTATTATGTACAAATCCTCCTGTGTGCTGTACTGCAGTGCCAGATGGATACTGCTCACCTGCCCATCAAAAACTTGGAAGGTGCAAATAATCCTCTCCAAACCTCTTCAGGACCAAGACCCTCTCATGAGGAGCAGCTGAGAGCACTGGATTTGTTTTGTGTGGTGAAGAGGAGGCTGGAGAGAGGCCTCATTGCTCTCCACAACTCCCTGAAAGGAGGCTGAGTGAGGTGGGGCTCGGTCTAGGCTCCTGCCTAACAAGTGATAAGAGGAGGAGAAATGGCCTGGAATTGTGCCAGGGGAGGTTCAGGTTGGAGATGAGGAAAATTTTCTTTGCTGCAAGAGTGGTCAGGGACTGGCACAGGCTGCCCAGGGAGGTGGTGGAGGTGTTCAAGAGAGGTGTGCCCATGGCACTTGGGGACATGGTTTGGTGGCCATGGTGGTGCTGGGTTGATGGTTGGGCTGGGTGATCCTGGAGGTCTTTTCCCACCAAAACAACTCTATGATACTCTGAGGTCAGGCATAGTGTTCCTGATAACAGCAGCTCTTTTGTCCCTGCTGGGCTGGGCCAGGTCTTTCCTCTGACACTCAGCTTTTGATTTCCTGCTGTGTGCCTTGATCCTAACAAGCAATCCTGAGCTAAATTCAGATGCCAGCTGCCTTTCTCTGGGTCATTTCTGACCATTTTGTTTTTCACTTGAATTTCCCTTCTTTTCCCCCTGTCCATCTTTTGTTCACTCTTCCTGCAAGAGCAGCAGGCAGCAGTCTGTGTTGTGGAAGAAACGCAGTTTCAGGAGAGCAGAAGCTGCTCCCTAGGCTGCTGTCCACGTGGCAGGTGGATTTCTGTCCTGCTGATCTTCCCTTTGGCTTTCTGGGCTTAATTTATTTCTAGGCATACAGGTGGCTTCATTTCTGTGGCTTCATTCCTTCAGCCTCAGTGCCTTAAAGCACTTCAACAGTCTTGACTTTGTTGTAACCCAGAGGCTGAGTTGTGGCTGTTGAGAGAGTTGAGTCTTGACTCACACAGCACTTACCTCAAAGCTCTGCTGTCCTGTTGCCAGCCTGCCTCTGTGTCCCCTGGTGAAGCTGGGTTTGTCCTTGGTGTGCTTGCATAGGAACAAATTCAGTGAAGCCAGTTTTGCAAGCCAAGAGGACTAGATAGAGAGAGAACTGTCTTGAACTTTAAAAGGATGGCTGTTTCAATTCAGTAGCAGTAGATGCTAGAGAGCTTCTGTAGAATAAGTAAGATAAATGTGTTGGGAAAATCCTAGAATGGTTTGGGTTGGAAGGGACCTTCAAGATCATCCAACCCCCTGCCATGGGCAGGGACACCTCCCACCAGCCCAGCTTGTTCCAGGCCTCATCCAACCTGGCCTTGTTGAACATCCCCAGGGAGGAGGCAGCCACAACCTCCCTGGGCAACCTGTGCCAGAGTCTCCCCACCCTCACTGGAAGGAACTTCTTCCTCCACTCCAGTCTCAATCTCCTCTCTCCCAGCTCAAATCCATTGCCCCTGGTCCTGTCACTCCCAGCCCTTGTCCCAGGTCCCTCCCCAGCTCTCCTGGAGCCCCTTTCAGGTGCTGCAAGGCTGCTGATTTGCCATCAGCTGTTGCTGTAGAACATTTGTACCTTGGCTTCTGTGCCTCTTTTCTGGTTTGTGTATTGATAATTGCTTTGAAGCTGTTTTTACAGCCACCAAGGGCTGACTGACAGTGGAGCTATTCCCCACTGCTTGCCTTTGCATGTCTTTCCCATCCCTCAGGGCGTGCCTGTGTGCTTGATGGTTGGCTTCCAACAAAGCACATCTCAACCAGTTTTCATGTTTAAGATTTACTGTGTAAATTAATCACCTCTCAGGGTAAGTGATTTGTTCTGTTGCCCTCTTTAGTTTGCCTTAATGGATCTTTTGTCTGGTGTCAGCTTGCCAGTTTGAACTTGCAGTCAGTCATTCTTTTCCTACAGACCTCTTGAAGCAGATGTTTCAGCTGCTTTGGTGATCATTTCCTGCAGGTTTTTCTCCTCCTCTAGCTTTGTACTTTGTGTGGCTTTGCTTTTGTAGATGTAGATTTGAAGGACCTGATTCATAGTCCTTTTTTTGAGTGTAGCCTCCCCAGATAGCTTGTCTCCATGCCAGGGGAGAGAAAACACTGCTGCCCAGGAAAGGCATAAGGAAGCTAAGTCTTGTGTCAGGTGCAGCCTGTTCTCCACTTCACTGTAATCTGAATTTCTCACTGCAGTGTTTCATGCTCTGGGTTGGGCTTTGTGTTGTGGTTTGGTTAGCAGCTGGGTTGGTTGTGGGTTTTTTTTCTCCCCAGAAATGAACTGTAGGCACTTCCACTGTCAGCACCTCCTTGACACTGTCTGCCACAACAAACTCCTGGCAAAGCTGGCAGCCCATGGCTTGGACTCTGAAATGGCTCAAGAACTGGCTGGAGGGCCAGGCCCAGAGAGTGGTGGTGAATGGTGCCACAGCCAGCTGGCAGCCAGGCACCAGTGGTGTGCCCCAGGGATCAGTGCTGGGCCCCAGCCTGTTCAATATCTTTGTTGATGATCTGGAGGAGGGCATTGAGTCCATCAGCAGTAAATGTGCAGCTGACAGCAAGCTGGGGGCAGGAGTTGAGCTGTTAGAGGGTAGGAGAGCTCTGCAGAGGGACCTTGCCAGGCTGGGCAGATGGGCAGAGGCCAAGGGCAGGAGGTGCCAGGTGCTGCACATTGGCCACAGCAACCCCAGGCAGTGCTACAGGCTGGGGTCAGAGTGGCTGAGAGCAGCCAGGCAGAGAGGGACCTGGGGGTTGTGGTTGACAGCAGCTGAACAGGAGCCAGCAGTGTGCCCAGGGGGCCAAGAAGGCCAAGGGCATCCTGGCCTGCATCAGGAAGAGTGTGGCCAGCAGGAGCAGGGAAGTCCTTGTGCCCTGTGCTCAGCACTGCTTAGGCCACACCTTGAGTCCTGTGTCCAGTTCTGGGCTCCTCAGTTTCAGAAGGACATTGAGAGACTTGAAGGTGTCCAGAGAACTTCTGCAGGAATGAAATTCTTCCTAATATCCAACCTAAACCTCCCCTGGCCCAGCTTGAGGCCACTTCCTTCTGTCCTGTCATTATTGATCAGGAAAAGAGGCCAGCAGGGGCTTCACCCCAACCTGTTTTCAGGTAGCTGTAGAGATCAGTGAGGTGTCCTCTCAGCCTGCTCTTGAGACAGTGAACTTCACAGGGAAATGTTTGTCTGGCTGAGAATTCAGGAGCTTCACTTCCTTTCTGGGAAAGGAGGAGAGGCATCTGCAGTAGTTAGTGGATAGCAGTGCTGAGTGCAGTGGCTGCACATTAACCACTGTGGCCCTGAGCAACCTGCTCCAGTTGGAGATGTCCCTGCTGACTGCTTGGGGGGTTGGACAAGATGAGCTTTGAGGGTCCCTTCCAAGCTGGTGCATCCTGTGATTCTATGAATAGAAGCATTCATAGAGCATGACCAATTAATCCAATTAATTTATTTTAACCTTAGAACTATTAGGATCACAGAATGTTAGGGGTTGGGAGAGACCTCCAGAGAGCACCCAGTCCAACCCCCTGCCAGAGCAGGGCACCCAGGGCAGGGCACACAGAACACATCCAGGTGGGGCTGGAAAGGCTCCAGAGCAGGAGACTCCACAACCTCTCTGGGCAGCCTGCTCCAGGCTCCAGCACCCTCACAGTCACAAAGTTTTCCCTCCTGTTCCCCTGGCACCTCCTCTGCTCCAGCTTGCCCCTAGTGCCCCTTCTGCTGTGCTTGGCCATCCCTGAGCAGAGCCTGGCTCCAGCCCTGCACATCTTTATCCCCAGCCATGAGGGCAGCCCTCAGGCTCCTCTGCTCCCAGCTGCCTCAGCCTCAGCCTCAGCCTGGCCTGCAGCAGCTCTGTGCCTCTGTGCTGGACTCTCTCAAGCAGTTCCCTGAGGTCCTTCTTGACCTGAGTGGCCCAGAACTCATAGAGAGAGCCTTCATGTAGCCATGGACTCTTCAGACATGTGTGAGTGCCTGGAGGGAGTTAAAACAAGGAGGCAGACAACTGTTTGGAGTAGTTCTGGAGGAGTGGGGCTTAAAACAACTTGCAGGGGCTGTGACCTGTCAGGAATTTCCAGTTCCCTTTCATTCTTTAAAGAGTTCAGTTCACTTCCAGGGATCACAACATGTGAGACTTGTCAGAGTGTGGAAGGGTGAAAGACACTGAGTCACAGTGCCCCCAGATTGAACACTGCTCCATTTTTGTGCTTACTGGAAATGACAGAACCATCTTAAAGGATGAAGTAAGGTAGGTTAATGATGAATTGATGGTGTAATATTGAGTGAGATGTAATGGCAGGTGAGCAGTCTGAGCAGACTGCTGGAATGTTTAGCACAATGCAAATAGGATCATTTTGGCCTTTGTCCTGGTAGCTGCCATCTGTGGGAGCAGCTATAAATTAATAACCTTTAATGAGTGCAGAGGAGGCTCACAAGGGTGATCCAAGGGCTATGAGGACAGGCTGAGGTCTTGTTTAGCCTGAAGAAGAGAAGACTCCAGGGGGACCCTAGGGCAGCCTTCCAATACCCAAAAGGAAACTACAGGAAGGCTGGGGAGGCACTTGTCATAGAATTATAGAATGATTAAGGTTGGAAAAGACCTTTAAGGTCATTGAGCCCAACCATAACACAACTACCATTAGCACTAAATCTTATTCTGAGGTACTGCATCTACAGCTTCTTGAGCACCTCCAGGGATGTGTCCAGTTCTGGGCTCCTCAGCTCAAGAAGGACATTGAGAGACTTGAAGGTGCCCAGAGAAGGGCAAGGAGGCTGGGGAGGGGTCTGGAGCTCAGCCCTGTGAGGAGAGGCTGAGGGAGCTGGGGTTGCTTAGCCTGCAGAAGAGGAGGCTCAGGGGAGACCTTCTTGCTCTCTGCAACTCCCTGAAGGGACGTTTTAGCCAGGTGAGGGTTGGTCTCTTCTCCCAGGCACCCAGCAGCAGAACAAGAGGACACAGTCTCAAGCTGTGCCAGGGGAGGTTTAGGCTGGAGGTGAGGAGAAAGTTCTTCCCAGCAAGAGAGACTGGCCATTGGAATGTGCTGCCCAGGGAGGTGGTGGAGTCCCCATCCCTGGAGGTGTTTAGGAAGAGCCTGGATGAGGCCCTTGGTGCCATGGTTGAATTGTCAGATGGTGCTGGGTGAGAGGTTGGATTTGATGATCTCTGAGGTGTTTTCCAACCTGGGTGATTCTGTGATTCTGTGGTGACTCCAGCACCCTGGCTGGGCAGCCTGTCCCACTGCCACACCATTCTCTTGGGACAGAAGTTTTCCCTAGTGTCCAGTCTGAACTTCCCCTGGCACAGCTTAAACACATGAGTGTCTAGTGACAGCACAATGGGTTTAACCTGAGGGAAAGCAGCTGTAGGCTGGACCTCACAGTCTCACAGTATCACCAAGGTTGGAAGGCACCTTAAAGATCATCAAGTCCAACCTGTCACCACAGACCTCATGACTAGACCATGGCACCAAGTGCCACATCCAATCCCCTCTTGAACACCTCCAGGGATGGGGACTCCACCACCTCCCTGGGCAGCACATCCCAGTGGCTAACAACTCTCTCTGGGAAGAACTTTCTCCTCACCCCCAGCCTAAATATCCCCTGGCACAGCTTGAGACTGTGTCCTCTTGTTCTGCTGCTGGTTGCCTGAGAGAAGAGACCAAGAGACCTCAGGTAGAAGTTCTTTGGTACAAGGGTGCTGAGACACAGGTTGCCCAGGGTGGTTGTTGATGCCTTCTGCTTGGAGGTGTTTAAGGCCAGGTTGGATGAGGCCTTGGGCTACCAAGTCTAGTTGAGAGGTGTCCCTGCCCATGGCAGGGAGGTGGAGTAGATGAGCTCTGAGGTCCCTTCCAGCCTAAGCCATGCTGTGATGTGTAGGTGATTGGCATTTGCCCCTTGATACATAGAATACATAGGATACATAGAATAAACCAGGTTGGAAGAGACCTTCAAGATCATCGCGTCCAACCCATCAACCAATCCAACACCGCCCAAGCAACTAACCCACGGCACCAAGCACCCCATCAAGTCTCCTCCTAAACACCTCCAGTGATGGTGACTCCACCACCTCCCCAGGCAGCCCATTCCAATGTGCAATCACTCCTTCTGTATAGAACTTTTTCCTAACATCCAGCCTGAACCTCCCCTGGCGCAGCCTGAGACTGTGTCCTCTTGTTCTGGTACTGGCTGCCTGGGAGAAGAGACCAACATCCGTCTGTCTACAACCTCCCTTCAGGTAGTTGTAGAGAGTAATAAGGTCACCCCTGAGTCTCCTCTTCTCCAGGCTAAGCAACCCCAGCTCCCTCAGCCTCTCCTCGTAGGGCTTATGTTCCAAACCCCTCACCAACTTTGTTGCCCTTCTCTGGACACCTTCCAGCAAGTCAACCTCCTTCCTAAACTGAGGGGCCCAGAACTGGACACAGTACTCAAGGTGTGGCCTAACCAGTGCAGTGTACAGGGGCAGAATGACCTCCCTGCTCCTGCTGGCCACACTGTTCCTGATGCAGGCCAGGATGCCATTGGCCCTCTTAGCTGCCTGGGCACACTGCAGGCTCATGTTCAGTCTACCGTCGACCAGCACCCCCAGGTCCCTCTCTGCCTGACTGCTCTCAGCCACTCTGCCCCCAGCCTGTAGCTCTGCATGGGGTTGCTGTGGCCAATGTGCAGAACCTGGCACTTGGATGTGTTCAATCTCCTGCCCTTGGCCTCTGCCCATCTGCCCAGCCTGTCGAGGTCCCTCTGCAGAGCCTCTCTACCCCCCAGCAGATCATCTCCTGCCCCCAGCTTGGTGTCATCAGCAAATTTACTGATGATGGACTCGATGCCCTCGTCCAGATCATCAATAAAGATGTTAAAGAGCATGGGGCCCAGCACTGATCCCTGGGGCACACCACTGGTGCCTGGCTGCCAGCTGGCTGTGGCACCATTCACCACCACTCTCTGGGCTCAGCCTCCAGCCAGTTCCTAACCCATCGCAGTGTGCTCCCATCCAAGCCATGGGCTGACAGCTTGGCCAGGAGTTTGCTATGGGGAACGGTGTCAAAGGCCTTGCTGAGGTCCAGGTAGACTACATCCACAGGCCTCCCTACATCCACCAGGCGGGTCACCTGATCATAGAAGGAGATCAGGTTGGTCAGGCAGGACCTGCCCTTCCTAAACCCATGCTGGCTGGGCCTGATCCCTTGGCCATCCTCTAAGTGTTGTGTGATTGCACTCAGGATGACCTGCTCCATAATCTTTCCTGGCACTGAGGTCAGGCTGACAGGCCTGTAATTCCCTGGCTCATCCAACCGGCCCTTCTTGTGGATGGGTACCACGTTGGCCAGCTTCCAGTCATCTGGGATCTCTCCAGTGAGCCAGGACTGATGAAAAATCATGGAGAGTGGCTTGGCCAGCTCATCTGCCAGCTCTCTCAGCACCCTAGGATGGATCCCATCTGGTCCCATGGACTTGTGGGGGTCCAAGCTGCTGAGGAGAGCTCCTATCACTTGCTCATGGAACACAGGGAAACCATGCAGCTCCCTGGCTCCCTCTGCCAGCTCTGCAGGCCAGCTGTCTGGTAGACGTTCTTTCCAGCTAGTAAAAACTGAGGTAAAGAAGGTGTTAAGTACCTCTGCCTTTTCCTCATCCTGTGTTACAACATTTCCTTCCATGTCAACCAAGGAGTGGAGGTTGTCCCTGCCCTTCCTCTTGCTATTAATATATTTATAGAAGGACTTTTTGTTGTCCTTCACATCAGAGGCCAGTTTAAGTTCCAAATGTGCTTTTGCCTCCCTAATTTTCCTCCTACATGCCCTAGCAACATCTTTAAACATTCCATGGGTTGCCTCCCCTTTCTTCCAAAGATTATACACCCTCTTTTTGTCCCTTAGTTCTGTTAAAAGTTCATTACACAGCCAGGCTGGCCGTCTGCCCCGGGGCTCCTCTTCCGGCACACTGGCACAGCCTGCTCCTGAGCCTTCATCAGTTCTTTCTTGAAGCAGGTCCAGCCCTCCTGGACCCCTTTATTTTTAAGGGCTTTCTCCCAAGGAACCCTCTGAATTATTTCCTTGAGCAACCTGAAGTCTGCCCTTGGGCAGTCCAGAGTGGAGGTCTTCTTGCTGCCCCTCTTAGTTTGACCAAATACCGAAAATTCTATTATTTCATGGTCACTGGCCCCTAAACAGCCTCTGACCACCACATCACCCACCAGCCCTTCCCTGCTGGTGAAGAGGAGGTCAAGCAAAGCCTTGCCCCTGGTAGGCTCATGCAGCACCTGGGATAAGAAGCTGTCCTCCATGCAGTCTAAGAACCTCCTAGACTGCCTCCTCTCTGCTGTGTTGAGATCCCAGCAGATGTCAGGCAGGTTGAAGTCACCCATGAGGACAAGGTCAGGAGATCTTGAGACAGCCTTAAGCTGTCTATAGAATGCTTCGTCGACATCATCCTCCTGGTTGGGTGGTCTATAACAGACTCCAACCAGGATGTCTGCCCTGCTGGTCTTCCCTCTAATTCTTGCCCACAAGCATTCAACCTGATTGTCCCTAATCTCTAGCTCAATGGCATCTAGTGCCTCCCTGATGTACATGGCCACCCCTCCACCCCTTCTTCCTTGTCTATCTCTCCTGAAAAGCCTGTAGCCATCAATTGCAGCACTCCAGTCATGTGAGCTATCCCACCACGTCTCCGTGATGGCAACTACGTCGTAACTTTCCTGCTGCAACAAGGCTTCCAGCTCCTCTTGTTTGTTTCCCATGCTTCGTGCATTAGTGTACATGCACCTCAGCTGGGCTGCTGGTTTGGCCTCTGACCCTAGCTTACTGCCCCCAGACTCTTGCCTGAGGGGACTAGTTTCAGCCCCTCCCCCCTTCGAAACTAGTTTAAAGCCCTGTCGATGAGAGCTGCCAGTTCCCTCCCCAGAATCTTTTTACCTTTGGGGGACAGGCCATTCTCATATACTGTGACCTTTCCCCTTCTTTGGGACAGATGTACTCCATCTGTTGCCAGGTGGCCTGGTGCAGTAGAAATTTTACCAAGATCAAAAAACCCAAAATTCTTTTGTCTGCACCAGCCTCTAAGCCACTTGTTGATTATGGCTGCTGTCCTGTTCCTTGTGGTATTTTCCTGTCCCTCATGAAAGTCACTTGCATTGTTTTCCTCTTGGCCTGTGGTTTCTTAGGTAAATGAGAGGGAACCCTGTCCTTACATTTGGCTCCTGTGACTTGCTGAGTTTTGCTGCTTCAGATCCAGTCTGGCTTTCAGCAGAGGCTGACACAGTTTAAACAACCAACAAGAAGTGCTAGCTGGATAATGATTAGAAGCAAAGGCAGGTCTGTTTGGTTTGGTTGTTGCATTCAGTCAGGCTCCAATTAAATGTTCATGACAGAAGGCACTGCAAGGCTGCCAGCATGGACTGCACTTCATGCACGTATGAGCAGGTGGAAGGGATTGGAGCTGACAGAGGCTCTCTGCTCACTTGCAGCCTGCTAAGGCCAAGGAAGAGGAAGTGTGCTTGAGGTACAGTTAGGGTCAGCTTTTCATGCTGAATTAAGGAATGTCTGAATGAGCTTGATATGGAGCAGATGGGCAGTGGTAGCTGAGTTTTCAGTTGAGTCCTAGAATGGTTTGGGGTGGAAGGGACCTGCCATGGGCAGGGACAGCTCCCACCAGCACAGCTTGCTCAAGGCCTCATCCAACCTAGGCCTGAGCATCTCCAGGGAGCAGGCAGCCACAGCCTCCCTGGGCAACCTGTGCCAGGGTCTCCCCAGCCTCACTGTCAAGAATCTCTTCCTCATCTCCAGTCTCAGTCTCCCCTCTCCCAGCTCAAAGCCACTGTCCCTCATCCTGGCCCCCCCAGCCCTTGTCCAAAGTCCCTCTCTGCTTTCTTTTTATTTGCAAATCTTTCTTTCCCAAGTAGAGCTTGGACTGGATGATCTTTGAGGTCTCTTCCAACCTTGGTGATCCTGTGATCTGTGATACTGGACTGTGTGGACAAGTGTTTGAGTTTCCCTGAGTGCCTGTTTGAAGTATGAAATCCTTTCTTTGGCAAATGGAAAGTAGAATAGAATAGAATAGAATAGAATAGAATAGAATAGAATAGAATAGAATAGAATAGAATAGAATAGACCAGGTTGGAAGAGACCTTCAAGATCATCATGTCCAACCTATCATCCAACACCACCTAATCAACTAAACCATGCAACCAAGCATCCTGTCAAGCCTTGGCTTTAGGTCTGACACAGTTTGAATACATTGGTCCAGATTCAACACACCACAAGGTTTGTGTGAAGTGAGACACTGGCACAGGTTGCCCAGGGAGGCTGTGGCTGCCTCCTCCCTGGAGGTGTTCAAGGCCAGGCTGGATGAGGCCTTGAGCAAGCTGTGCTGGTGGGAGGTGTCCCTGCCCACCAGGGGGGTTGTAAGTAGATGCTCTTGAAGGTCCCTTCCAGCTCAAACCATTCTGTGATTCTGTGAAGTAATCTCATGGCCAAAAATGCCCTCTGCACACCTGCAAAATTCCTGCAGGCAGCACCTACCCTTTCTTTCACCTCTGGCATCATCACAACCAAAGCTGCTCTGTTGTGCCCTGCAGCTGAGGAGAGCAAGAGGTTTTTTCCCCCCAGATGGGCTAGCCACAGTTTGGCTTTTTGGCTTTCCCTGCAGCATTGAGCACAGTTCCTTGCAGGGCTCCTCTGGGTCATTTTGGCTGCTCTTGCACCTCCAAGGCACTGCTCATGCCCTGGCTCTTTCTGGCTGGCTGTGCTGTTGTGAGTTTATGGTGGGAGAGAGCTCTGGTGTTCCCTTTCTTGCATTCCCCCTTGTGATCCTGCTTGAGCCAGGTGGTTTGTGCTTGGTGGAGCTCCAGGCTTGCTGCATGCCACTTCTCAGCCCTCTCCCTGCAGTACAAGTGCTGGACAGGCACTTTTTATGGATCACTGTCCAAGAAGCAGAGTGGAGCAGGCTGCAGCCAAAACCTCTGCTTGATGTGTCATGCTCTTGAAAGCAGCCCAGGGTACCACACACCTCTCACTCTCCTGTCTGTGGTCAGTACTGATCTTCATTCTCCCAGTTCTCACTCCTCAGGAGCCAGGGCAGCTCCTGCTTTGTGGCTTGCCTTTGCCAGCCTGCAGGCTGTGCTGAGGAGTGAATTGGGCTGCTCCTGGTGACACAAGTGCCTTGGGTTAACATTCAGCCCTACCCTTCACCAGTGATACAGGCACTGGGGCTGAGGGCACACAGAGCAAGTCTGAGATGGCAGCAAGCTGAGTGGTGTGCTTGACAAGACTGAGGCACAGGAGCCATCCAAAGGGACCTGGGCAGGCTGAAGAAGGCTCAGGAGAACCTCCTGAGGTTCAGTAAGGTGAACTGCAAGGTCCTGCATCTGAGTCAGGGAAACCCTCATTATCAGTTCAGGCTGGAGGATGTTGAGATTGAGAGCAGCCCTGCAGCCCTCGGGGGTGCTGGTGGGGGAGAAGCTGGCAGGAGCCAGCAGTGGGCACTGGCAGCACAGGAGGCCAAGGGCAATAGAAAAGCAGTGTGGGCAGCAGAAGAAGAGAGGGGATTCTGCCCCTCTGCTCTGCTGTGCTGACACCTCACCTGCAGCTCTGCAGCCCTCAGCAGAGGAAGGACATGGACTTGACTGAGGGTCCAGAGGAGGCCACAAAGATGAGCAGAGGGCTGGAGCAGCCCTCCTGTGAGGACAGGCTGGGAGAGCTGGGGCTGTTCAGCCTGGAGAAGAGAAGGCTGCAGGGACACCTTAGAGCTGCATTTCAATACCTGCAGGGGACCTGCAGGCAGCTGGGGAGGGACTGTTCAGAAGGGGCTGTGGGGACAGGCCAAGGGGCAATGGTTTGAAACTGGAGCAGGAGAAGTTTAGGTTGGACATCAGAGGGAAGTTCTGCACAGGGAGGCTGGGGAGACACTGGCACAGGCTGCCCAGGGAGGTGGTGGAGGCCACATCCCTGGAGACATTCAAGGTCAAACTTGATGGGACCCTGGGTAACCTGCTCTAGTGGCAGATGCCTTTGCTCACTGCAGTGGGGTTGGACAAGAGGACTTTTGAGGGTCCCTTCCAACAGTCTATAGTCCTGTAACTCTTGGAGAGCATTGGCTCTTGAATAGATTCAGAACAATGAACTCAATCAAATCCTGTTTCCAGCTGTAGCCTTGTCCAGCAGGAGCAGCAGTCATCTGCTTTTGGGGAGAGAGGAACAGTTTAACATTTGAAAAGCCTTCAGAGTCCCAGCCCCTGATTTTGCTTAGGGCTGTGGTGTGGCAGTGGCTGATTGCAGCCTGTGGTGAGTGCTTGGACTTGGTGTTCCCAAAGACCTGCAGTGACAGGAAGAGAGGATTTCAGACCTGAGAAGAGCAGAGTTAGATTGGAAGTTAGGAACAGGTTCTGCAGCATGAGGGTGGTGGAGCACCAGACCAGGTTGCCCAGGGAGGTGGCTGAGGCTCCATCCCTGGAGATATTCCAGGTGAGGCTGGACAGGGCTCTGGGCAACCTGATGTAGTTGGGGATGTCCCTGCTGAGTGCAGGGGATTGGGCTGGATGAGCTTTGGAGCTGCCCTCCAACCCAAACCACTCTGAGATTCTAAGATCTCAGAAGCCTCTCCCAGGCTCCACAGTTGTGTGGTTCTGTGGTTTCCAAAGTGACTCTGAATTCTGTGTTCCACAACCCTGCAAGGTTGTTCCTTTGGAAATCTGATCCTTGAGGCTGCAATGCCTGCTGACCAGCCTGATCCCCACTGGAGCAAGCTCTGGCCTCCTGGGCAGTAGCACAACAATGCCTTAGCTATCTGCTCAGCACATAGCTTCTGGTCTCCTCGCTCCCAGCCTCATTGTTCTGTGCTGCAGAGCTGAGCCCAGGGCACAGTGTGAGCACTCTGCTCTGGTCTGCAGGGGACAATGGCCACAGTGTCACCAGGGCCTACACAGGGCCAGCTGATGGTGTGTCTGTGGAATGGCAGTGGTGTGTGGAATCCACTGGAATCTGCAGGACAAGCAATTGCAAACATTCCTTGAAGCTGCCAGGCCTCTGGAAATGCCATGGTGTGGCCCCAGTGACAAATGCCACACATAGCACAACACTCAGGAAGGAGCTGGTTCAGACTGGGGGGCTGTGTGCCAGAGCAGCTCCAGCTGCCTGGGGCCCACTCACCAGTGGTGTCCCCCAGGGTCCAGTGCTGGGGCCTGGCCTCTTTGGTGAGGGCATTGAGGGCACCCTCAGTACATTTGCAGATGACACCAACCTGGTGGCTGTGTCCAGCTGCTAGAGGGTAGGGAAGCTTTACAGCAGGGTCTGGACAGGTGAGAGCCATGGGCCAAGGCTCTTTGTGTGAAGTTCAACAAGGCCAAGGGCCAGGTCCTGCACCTGGGTCACAACCACCCCATGGGGAGCTCCAGACCTGGGGAGGTGTGGTTGGAAAGCTGCAGCTGGGAGAGGGCCCTGGGGGTGTTGGTTGGCAGTCACTGACCAGGAGCCAGCAGTGCCCAGGGGGCCAAAAAAGCCAGTGGCATCCTACCTTGGATTAGAATCAGGGTGGGCAGCAGGGACAGGAGGTGATCCCCTGTGTTCAGCACTGGGGAGGCCACACCTGAAGTGTTGTGTTCACTTCTGGGCCCTCACTCCAGGAAGAACCTGGTGCTTAGGGACATGGTTGGAAAAGCCCTCTAAGATCATCCAGTCCAGCCACCAGCCCAGCCCCACCATGGCCATCAAACCATGGCCCCAAGTGCCATGCCCACACCTTTCAGGGCTGGGGACTCCACCACCTCCCTGGGCAGCCTGTGCCAATCCCTGATCACTCTTGCAGCAAAAACATTTTTCCTCACATCCAACCTAACCCTCCCCTGGCACAGTTTCAGGCCAGTTCCTCTCCTTCTACCACCTGATACCAGAGAGAAGAGTCCAACATCCACCTCACTGCAGCCTCCTCTCAGGGATCTGTAAAGAGCAATGAGGTCTCCCCTCAGCCTGCAGCCTCCTCTCAGGGATCTGTAAAGAGCAATGAGGTCTCCCCTCAGCCTCCAGCCTCCTGACTAAACACCCCCAGGTCCCTTCTAGGACTTGTGTTCAAGAGCTTTCTCCATCTTCATTGCCCTTCTCTGGACCTGCTGCAGCCCCTCAATGTCCTTGTTAGAGTGAGGCTCCCAATACTGAGCCCAGGATTCAAGGTGTGCCCTCACCAGTGCCACACAGAGGGGGACAATCCCATCCCTAAACCTGCTGGCCACACTGTTCCTGACACAAGCCAGGATGCTTTTGGCCTTCTTGGCTACCTGGCTCATCTTCAGTGGGCCATCAACCAACACCCTCAGGTCCTTCTCCACCAAGCAGCTCTCCAGCCACCCTGCCCCAAGCCAGTAATGTTGATGGAGCTGTAGTGTCCCAAGTGCAGCGCTCAACACTTGACCCTGTAGAAGCTCATACTATTAGACATTACTATTAGAGAGTAGGAAACTAATAGAGCAACTAATAGAGTTACTATTAGAGATTAGGAAACTGTGGTGCTGAAACTGACCTCAGATGGAAACCTCATCTGCATTTGGTTGGTGTTGTGGCTGACTTCCACAAATGCTCTCATTAGGCAAAATCAACTTCTTTAGTGCTGGGCTTGTGCCTGATGGATATGTTTGGTACTGAGAGGGCTGCTAAATCTATAGACAGGGCAACCCTCTCCTGTTATGTCCTGCTCCTCAAAACCTCTGCAATGTTGACAGCTGGCTGTGTTGGTTCTGTGCTGCTTCCCCTTGTGTGCTGCTTCTGCTGGTCTCATCACTGCCCTGTGCTGGTTTGCTTTGTTCCTTTGAGTTTGGTGCTGGTCTCATCACTGCCCTGTGCTGGTTTGCTTTGTTCCTTTGAGTTTGGTGCTGGTCTCATCACTGCCCTGTGCTGGTTTGCTTTGTTCCTTTGAGTTTGGGGCTGGTCTCATCACTGCCCTGTGCTGGTTTGCTTTGTTCCTTTGAGTTTGGTGCTGGTCTCATCACTGCCCTGTGCTGGTTTGCTTTGTTCCTTTGAGTTTGGTGCTGGTCTCATCACTGCCCTGTGCTGGTTTGCTTTGTTCCTTTGAGTTTGGGGCTGGTCTCATCACTGCCCTGTGCTGGTTTGCTTTGTTCCTTTGAGTTTGGTGCTGGTCTCATCACTGCCCTGTGCTGGTTTGCTTTGTCCCTTTGAGTTTGGTGCAGGTCTCATCACTGCCCTGTGCTGGTTTGCTATGTTCCTTTGAGTTTGGTGCTGGTCTCATCACTGCCCTGTGCTGGTTTGCTTTGTTCCTTTGAGTTTGGTGCAGGTCTCATCACTGCCCTGTGCTGGTTTGCTCTGTTCCTTTGAGTTTGGTGCTGGTCTCATCACTGACCTGTGCTGGTTTGCTTTGTCCCTTTGAGTTTGGTGCTGGTCTCATCACTGCCCTGTGCTGGTTTGCTTTGTTCCTTTGAGTTTGGTGCTGGTCTCATCACTGCCCTGTGCTGGTTTGCTTTGTTCCTTTGAGGTTGGTGCTGGTCTCATCACTGACCTGTGCTGGTTTGCTCTGTTCCTTTTAGTTTGGTGCTGGTCTCATCACTGCCCTGTGCTGGTTTGCTTTGTTCCTTTGAGTTTGGTGCTGGTCTCATCACTGCCCTGTGCTGGTTTGCTTTGTTCCTTTGAGTTTGGTGCTGGTCTCATCACTGCCCTGTGCTGGTTTGCTTTGTTCCTTTGAGTTTGGTGCTGGTCTCATCACTGCCCTGTGCTGGTTTGCTTTGTTCCTTTGAGTTTGGTGCTGGTCTCATCACTGACCTGTGCTGGTTTGCTCTGTTCCTTTGAGTTTGGTGCTGGTCTCATCACTGACCTGTGCTGGTTTGCTTTGTTCCTTTGAGTTTGGTGCTGGTCTCATCACTGACCTGTGCTGGTTTGCTCTGTTCCTTTGAGTTTGGGGCTGGTCTCATCACTGCCCTGTGCTGGTTTGCTTTGTTCCTTTGAGTTTGGGGCTGGTCTCATCACTGCCCTGTGCTGGTTTGCTTTGTTCCTTTGAGTTTGGTGCAGGTCTCATCACTGACCTGTGCTGGTTTGCTCTGTTCCTTTGAGTTTGGTGCTGGTCTCATCACTGACCTGTGCTGGTTTGCTTTGTCCCTTTGAGTTTGGGGCTGGTCTCATCACTGACCTGTGCTGGTTTGCTTTGTCCCTTTGAGTTTGGTGCTGGTCTCATCACTGCCCTGTGCTGGTTTGCTTTGTTCCTTTGAGTTTGGTGCTGGTCTCATCACTGACCTGTGCTGGTTTGCTCTGTTCCTTTGAGTTTGGTGCTGGTCTCATCACTGACCTGTGCTGGTTTGCTTTGTTCCTTTGAGTTTGGTGCTGGTCTCATCACTGACCTGTGTTGGTTTGCTCTGTTCCTTTGAGTTTGGTGCTGGTCTCATCACTGCCCTGTGCTGGTTTGCTTTGTTCCTTTGAGTTTGGTGCTGGTCTCATCACTGCCCTGTGCTGGTTTGCTTGTTCCTTTGAGTTTGGTGCTGGTCTCTTCTCACAGGTAATTAGCAGTAGAATAGGAGGGAACAGCTTCAAGCTGCAACAGGGGAGGTTTGGACAGGACAGTAGGAAAAGTGTTTGCCAGCAAGAGTGCTCAGGCACTGGAATGTGCTGCCCAGGGAGGTGCTGGAGTCACTGTCCCTGGGTGTGTTCAAACGTGGTGCTTGGGGATGTGGTTCAGAGGTGAACTTTGTAGATCAGGGTCAGTGGTATGACTTGATGGTCCCAGAGGTCTTTTCCAACCTGAATGCTTCTGTGATCTCTCAAGATGATAGTGTGCTTTATTTTCCTTTGGAGTCCCTCCAAGCCCACACTGAGATGTGTGCTGGAGATGTTCCAAGGAACAGAAATGAGCACTGTAGGAAGTGCACTCCTCTGGAGGAGAGAATGATGGAGCCAAGCTGCCTCACCTGGAGGAGGCTTCCAAGGCTTTGAAAACACAGGTCCAGAAAAGCTAAGAACCATGGAGTGACACTTGGTGGTGCAAACTACCTAAATCAGTTCAGAGACTGAGCTGGCCTTGTGCTTTCTGCTGAAGTGGAAGAACCCCAGAGGAAAGGCAGTGTGTTCAGATGGAGACTGTTCCTGACTGTGCTGTGGTTTGCTTTGTGTTTCAGAAAAGAGCAAAAGGCCAAGTGCTGTTTGACAAAGTGTGTGAACATCTCAACCTCCTGGAAAAGGACTATTTTGGGCTCTTGTTCTTTGAGAACTCGGAGCAGAAGGTAAGCCTGGAAATCAGGGTTTGGTTTCTTTTCTTTCTGTCTTCCTACATTGCCACTGACTTCAGTAGGTGAGTGAGCTCCCTTGGTCTGGGTCCAGTGCTCTTTGACATCTTTGAGAGTGGCACTGGCTGCACCCTCAGCAGGATTGCTGGTGACACCAAGGAGTCACTTGAGGGCAGGATGGCATCCAGAAGAAGCTTGAGGAGCTGAAGTGGGCCAGTGCCAGCTGCATGAGCTTCAGCAAGTCACAGGGCAGTGTCCTGCATCTAGGTTGGGCAAGTGTCCTGACTGCATGCAGAGTGAGTTGAGAGTGGTCTTGAAGAAAGAGGTTTGGGGGTGCTGGTAACTGAGCAGCTCCCCAGGAGCCAGCAGTGCCCTCCTGCAGCCCTCAGGCAGCTGTGTGCTGGGCTGCAGCCAGAGCAGGGTGGGCAGCAGGGCAGCAGAGGGGATTCTGCCCCTGGGCTCTGCTCTGCTCAGACCTCACCTCCAATCCTGCCTCCAGCTCTGCTGTCCCCAGCAGGAGAAGGACACAGAGCTGCTGGAGTGAGTCCAGAGAAGGCCAAAGATGCTCCAAGGGCTGGAGCTGCTCTGCTGTGAGCACAGGCTGAGGGAGCTGGGAGAGGAGAAGGCTCCAGGGGGACCTCAGAGCTGCCTGCCAGGACCTGAAGGGATCCTGCAGGAAGGCTGCAGAGAGACTTTTGCTGAGGGGGTCTGGAGCCAGGCCAAGGGGGAATGGTTTGGAGCTGAGGCAGAGCTGGGTGAGAGTGGAGCTGAGGAAGAAGTTCTTCAGTCTGGGGCTGGTGAGACTCTGGAGCAGGCTGCCCAGGGAGGCTGTGGATGCCTCCTCCATGGCAGTGTTTTAAGGGCAGGTTGGGTGAGGCCTTGGACAGCAAGGTCTAATTGAGAGGTGTCCCTGCCCATGGTGGGGGGGTTGGAGTAGATGATCTCTGAGGTCTCCCTTCCAGCCTGAAGCATTCTATCATTCTTTTTTCATCTCAGTACCTACTCTTTGGGACTTTGGGGGTTTTTCCCCTGTTAAGACTGTTGCCTCTTCAGCTGCAAATGGCACCAGCCCTTGCCCTCAGTCAGCACTCAATGCTCATTCTTGTGCACCCCTCACAGCCACCCATTTATGACCCAGCTGCTGAACCTGATGGCAGCTGTGGGGTGTGGAAATGGAGTGCCAGGCACTCTGCTGAATTAGAGCTGCTCCCTAAGGCAGCAGCAGGGTACCATTGGAGGAGGAGTGCCATTAGCTGCTCTCTCTCTCTGCTGTGTGCAGCTGGCAGAGTCGTTGTCTTCAGCTCACACTGGGGTCTGTTAGCTTTAATGCCCATGGCAGAGCTGCTCAGGTCCAAAGCACTTGGCTCAGATTGCTCATTAATGATTTCTTTCAGTTTGCAAATGTTAGATTTACTGCTCCAAAGTTTGCTTAGTGGCTTCACTGCCTTGCACCCTCAGACCTCCATGAATGTCCCATTCACACTGCAATTGCTCTGCAGGGGTGTGAGGAAGCCTCTGCTCTTCAGCTCTGGGCAGCAGCTGGAAAGGCTGCTCTGCTGGGGTTGTACAAAATGCCTCTGTCCTGGGAGAGGACATTTTGTTGTTCCCTGACAATTCAGTGCTGTGACTCATCTGTAACCTTACCAGTCACAAACTGAACTCATAGACTTCTGCCTGCTGGAACAAAGTGCTGTGTGGCCACTTCTGTTTCCCAAGACAGACCTGAATGCAGAGGTCTGGCTCAGGGTGGGTTCTGTCAGTAGGGTTTCTTTTATCCATGACAAAAGGCACAGATGTAAATAAACCCTAACCCTTGGAGTTATCACAGAATGGGCTGGGCTGGCAGGGACCTTAGAGATCATCCAGCTCCAACCCATGGCAGTATCACAGTATCACAGTACCACCAAGGTTGGAAGAGACCTCAAAGATCATCGAGTCCAAGCTGTCACCACAGACCTCATGACTAAACCATGGCTCCAAGTGCCACATCCAATCCCCTCTTGAACACCTCCAGGGATGGGGACTCCACCACCTCCCTGGGCAGCACATCCCAATGGCTAACAACTCTCTCTGGGAAGAACTTTCTCCTCACCTCCAGCCTAAACCTCCCCTGGCACAGCTTGAGACTGTGTCCTCTTGTTCTGCTGCTGGCTGCCTGGGAGAAGAGACCAACCCCCACCTGGCTACAGCCTCCCTTCAGGGAGCTGGAGAGAGCAAGAAGGTCTCCCCTGAGCCTCCTCTTCTGCAGGCTAAGCAACCCCAGCTCCCTCAGCCTCTCCTCCCAGGGCTGTGCTCCAGACACCTCCCCAGCCTCCTTGCCCTTCTCTGGACACCTTCAAGTCTCTCAATGTCCTTCTTGAGCTGAGGGGCCCAGAACTGGACACAGGACTCAAGGTGTGGCCTCAGCAGTGCTGAGCACAGGGCACAAGGACTTCCCTGCTCCTGCTGGCCACACTCTTCCTGCTGCAGGCCAGGATGCCCTTGGCCTTCTTGGCCCCCTGGGCACACTGCTGGCTCCTGTTCACCTGCTGTCAACCACTACCCCCAGGTCCCTCTCTGCCTGGCTGCTCTCAGCCACTCTGCCCCCAGCCTGCAGCTCTGCCTGGGGTTGCTGTGGCCAAAGTGCAGCCCCTGGCACTTGGACTTGTTGAATGCCATCCTGTTGGCCTCTGCCCATCTGTCCAGCCTGGCAAGGTCCCTCTGCAGAGCCCTTCTGCCCTCTAACTGACCAACATCTGCTGCCAGCTTGGTGTCATCTGCAAAGTTGCTGCTGACTGAATCAATCCCCTCCTCCAGATCATCAATAAAGATATTGATTCTGTAATATATACACCATGCAACTGTGATGACATCAACTTGGAGCAGGGTCATTTACAGTAGAGAACTTAGTATTTTGGGTCATGTTCATAGAGGCTCCAGCTTTTATCAGCAGAGGAGATCTGCAGGAAGAATTTGCAGTAGTTCCACATCCACCCAATCCATACAGACCCATGAAACTGTAGCCAGCATGCTGTATCTCCTGAAAGTGAGTTGGACTTTTGGTGGACAAGCCAGTAATAAAGCTTGAGGGATGTGGTATTGCAAGAGAGTTGTTGATGTAGGCTGACAGCTGAGTCCCTCACAGCCAGGATGCAGAGAATCAGGGAAGGGACCTCACAGATCATCTACTCCAACCCCCCTGCCATGCCCAGGGACACCTCTCAGCTAGACTCAGCTGCTCAAAGCTTCATCCAACCTGGCCTTGAACACCCCCAGGGAGGAGGATTCCACAGCCTCCCTGGGCAGCCTGCTCCAGAGTCTCACCACCCTCCTACTGAAGAACTTCTTCCTCAGCTCCAGCCTAACCCTGCTCTGCCTCAGCTCCAAACCATTCCCCCTTGTCCTGTCTCCAGACACCCTCAGCAAAAGTCTCTCTGCAGCCTTCCTGCAGGATCCCTTCAGGTCCTGGCAGGCAGCTCTGGGGTCCCCTGGAGCCTTCTCCTCTGCAGGCTGCACAGCCCCAGCTCCCTCAGCCTGTGCTCACAGCAGAGCTGCTCCAGCCCTGGGAGCATCTTTGTGGCCTCCTCTGAACTCTCTCCAGCAGCTCTGTGTCCTTCTGCTGGGGACAGCAGGATTGGAGGTGAGGTGTGAGCAGAGCAGAGCCCAGGGGCAGAATCCCCTCTGCTGCCCTGCTGCCCACCCTGCTCTGGCTGCAGCCCAGCACACAGCTGCCTGAGGGCTGCACTGCCTGGGGAGGCTAAGGAAGAGACAGGACAGAGAGACTCATTGGCAACACTTGTGCTGGCACTGAGCTCCCTGTGCTCCTTGATGTTTTAACTCAGTTGCTAATTCTTTCCCACTTTGCAGCTCCCTCCCTGCAGTGTGCTGAGCCTGCTGGCAGGCAGGTTGTGTGCTGTGGGAAACAAGGCCTCAGACCCTGCCAAAGCAAACTCAGTCCTTGCACAATGTAGCCCTCAGTCCCTGCAGCTGAAGGGCTTTTGTGTCTCTCACCCAACCTGTTTGGGTGAAATCAGTAAACTGGATCTGAGTTACTGATTTTTGCCTTAATCTCACTCCCCCAAATGGTATTTTTTGGATGATCAGACCCAAAAAAGCCTCTTTGCACACATGAATAGTGACTGGAATGCTATGAGCTTACACTCCAGTGATACAAACTAGTTCTACACATCTACCTGTGTGGAACTGGCTTCATTTGCACTGTCTCAGCTCTGCCCTGGTGAGGCCACATCTGCAGTGTTGTGTCCAGTTCTGGGCTCCCCAGTGCAAGAGGGGCAGGGGGCTGCTGGAGGGAGTCCAATGGAAGCTATGAGGATGCTGAAGGGCCTGGAACATCTGTGTGAGGAGGAGAGGCTGAGAGCCCTGGGGGTGTTGAGCCTGGAGAAGAGAAGGCTGAGAGGAGATCTGATCAATGAGGGCTGGCTGTCATGAAGGGGCCAGGCTCTGGGCAGTGGTGTCCTGGGATAGGACAAGAGGCAATGGACACAAACTGGAACCCAGGAGGTTCCACCTGAACATGAGGAGAAACTTCTTTGGTGTGAGGCTGCTGAGCCCTGGAGCAGGCTGCCCAGAGAGGTTGTGGAGTCTCCTGCTCTGGAGCCTTTCCAGCCCCACCTGGATGTGTTCTGTGTGCCCTGCCCTGGGTGCCCTGCTCTGGCAGGGGTTGGACTGGGTGATCTCTGGAGGTCCCTTCCATCCCCTAGCAGCTGTGGCTGTGTGACAGAGATGTGAGCAGTGTCTCAGAGTCAGCATCCTGCATGTCCACAGAGAGCTTTGCCTGGGGGCAGGTCAGGCAAACATCTTGACAACTGAGTTGGTTTTCCCAAGGCCTTTTGACTCTTAGCAGCACTGCAGTGTGCATGGCTGAAGAGCAGGGCTGGGAATTGTAAGTGTGGAGTTCAGCATCACCTTGAGTAGCTCTGTGTGTGTGAGCAGAGCCTGCAGGGCCCTCCTGAAACCCTGCTGGGGTCAGTAAAGGGAGGGGGAGAGAAAACTGCCTCTGTCAGCTGGAACTTGCTAGCCCTCCCCCACTGTTTAGAATTAGAGGGCACAGAGAGCCTGAAGGAAGCAGCAAGGGAGAGGCATTGCCCAGTTTCACTCATGGGCAGAGCAGGGGAGATGTGCAGGCAAACCATGTGTTGCATTGCAGCATTCTCTGGGTAACTGTAAATAGAGCAGGTCTCTGGGCAGCTTGTCTTGAGGATCTTGGAGGTCTTTCCCAACCTTACTAATTCTCTGCTTGTATAACAATGCAAACTTTAACTGCACTGCATGAACTCAGCTCCATCTTCAGTCTGCAGAGGTTTTCAGTGCTGCTTACTCTCTGCTCCTGTTTTTCAGAACTGGCTGGATCCTGCAAAGGAAATCAAGAGACAAATCCGAAGTAAGTGCCTCTGTGTCCAGGTGGTCTGCTCCTTTTCATTCCCTCACAGGCACATTCTTCATCAAGGGAGTAGCCTGGGTGTTGACTGAATTGCATACTTACAGAAGGAAGATAGTTTGGTACCTGGCATGGAGTCCTGTGTCCAGTTCTGGGCCCCTCAGGTCAAGAAGGACATTGAGAGACTTGAAGGTGTCCAGAGAAGGGCAAGGAGGCTGGGGAGGGGTCTGGAGCACAGCCCTGTGAGGAGAGGCTGAGGGAGCTGGGGTTGCTTAGCCTGCAGAAGAGGAGGCTCAGGGGAGACCTTCTTGCTCTCTGCAACTCCCTGAAGGGAGGTTGGAGCCAGGTGGGGGTTGGTCTCTTCTCCCAGGCAGCTAGCAGCAGAACAAGAGGCCACAGTCTCAAGCTGTGCCAGGGGAGGTTTAGGCTGGAGGTGAGGAGAAAGTTCTTCCCAGAGAGAGTTGTTAGCCACTGGAATGTGCTGCCCAGGGAGGTGGTGGAGTCCCCATCCCTGGAGGTGTTCAAGAGGGGATTGGATGTGGTCTAGTAGTCATGAGGTCTTGAGTGACAGGTTGGACTTGATGATCTTTGAGGTCTTTTCCAACCTCATTGATTCTATGATTCTTCATCTCTGTGAGATGCTGTACATCCCACTAGGGCAGGGCAGGGGTATTCTGCTCACTTTTCTCTGCAGGTGTTTCATAACTGGCATTCAGGGTATAACAGGATTCCTGCAGTCATAGAATGCTTGGGGTTGGAAGGGACCTTAAAGATCATCAAGCTGCAGGACACCACCCTCTAGACCAAGCTGTTCAGAGCCCCATCCAGCCTGGCCTTGAACACCTCCAGGCAGGGGACATCCACAGCCTCTCTGGGCAGCCTGTGCCAGTGCCTCCCCACCCTCATTCTAAATTTCTTCCTATTCTCCAGTCTCAGTCTCCCCTCTCCCAGCTCAAAGCCATTGCCCTTTGTGGTCTCACAAGAAGTGCTGCAAAAAGTCCCTCCCCAGCTCTCCTGTATCCCCTTTTCAGGTACTGGAAGGCTGCTCTAAGGTCCCCTCAGAGCCTTCTGTGCTGCCAGCAGCCATTGCTGGCTCAGGCTGAGTTTTTCATCAGCTGACAGCCCCATGTGTGAGTTGCTGAGACACAAGAGATGCTCATGAGCACCAGCCACAAAAAGCCTTTACTGGAAGCTCCCCCTCAGTGATTGCCCAGTCTCAGTGGGATGTGACTCACATCAGCTGCATGCTGCTAGCTGCTGGGATGTGCTGCATCCTCTTTTCTTCCTAAGTCTGTGCCTAAAGCTGCCACAGAAACACTTTTCAAGGTAACAAGCTGGCTAGGAAAGCAAAACTTG
Organism: Dryobates pubescens; assembly: GCF_014839835.1. NCBI lineage: Eukaryota > Metazoa > Chordata > Aves > Piciformes > Picidae > Dryobates > Dryobates pubescens. The sequence goes on from NC_071639.1 coordinate 1,535,339, forward strand.
TGGCCTTTCTCTAGCCTGTATTATTAACCACCAAACCAGAGAGCCTTGTCAGGGCCTGAATGTGAAATATCATTTCAAATATCAGAGGCACTCACTCAGTTTTTGTCCTGGCCAGGCATAGTGTGCATATTGTGTGAGGACAATAAGGTTTGTATGCCTCTGCTCTGCAGCTCTGAACAATATGCTGCAGTGAGGAGCACAAATATAGGCTGTGCCCTCTGTCCTGGCCTTGCTGGTCCATACTCAAAGGATAAATGTGCTCTCAGTAATCAGGCAAAATAGAAGGTCACCAACTGGCCAGAAAATACTTAGCACAGAGGCTACTGCAACTTTGGGTTTTGTTTTTAACTGGATTAGCTGTGGAATTAATGAGGAGGCATCTGGAACTGTTCACAGAGCCCATGCAGAATCCCAGAGTGCCAGGGACTGGAGGGGACCTCCAAAGCTCCTCCAGTCCAACCCCTGCCAGAGCAGCACACCTAGGGCAGGGCACACAGGAACACAGCCAGCTGGGGTTTGAGTATCTCCAGAGAGGGAGACTCCACAACCCCCCTGGGCAGCCTGCTCCAGGCCTCTGTCACCCTCACAGCAAAACAATTTCTCCTCCTGTTTCCATGAAGCTTCCTCTGCCTCAGCTTCCACCACTGCCCCTGGTGCTGGCATTGGGCATCCCCCAGCAGAGCCTGGCTCCAGCCTCTGGGCACTGCCCCTGCACAGCTTTAGCAGCAGCAAGGAGCTCACCCTCAGGCTCCTCCTCTCCAAGCCACAGAGCCCTCAGCTCCCTCAGGCTCTCCTCACAAGGATGATTTTCCACTCCCTTCATCATCTTTGTGGCTCTGTGCTGGACTCTCTCCAGCAGTTCCCTGAGGTCCTTCCTGAACTGTGGGGCCCAGAACAAACCTTCAGAGGAATCACTGTGAGCAGTGAAGGGCACCTTACCTTTGCTGCTTTTTTGAACCCAAATATTACTTTTGCTAAGTCTTACACCAGGAGGAAAGAAGCAAGAGGAAGAAAAAAGAAGCCTTGACAGCATTTTGCTTTCTTTCCCCATTTTCTTCATGCTCTTGAGTAGGTCTGCAGTGCAGTGTTCCTTTCTTTGTGCTTGGAAATGCCCAACAAAACACAACTGCATTTGCATCATGCAAGCCCCAACTATTCAGTTATTGCCCAGGCTCTCTTTTGGGCTTTTCTATTCCATGTGTATGGCTGCAGTGTGTGACAAAATCTGCTGCACTTAGGCAAGTTCTGCATCTTGTCAAGTTCTGAGTCCTTCACAGCGAGTGTGCTCCTCTTGCACATGGTGTCACAGTGCAGGCAGAGTGACAAGGGCTGGAGCAGCTCTGCCAGGCTGAGGGAGCTGGGGGTGTTCAGCCTGGAGAAGAGAAGGCTCTGGGGGGACCTCAGAGCTGCCTGCCAGTAGCTGATGGGATCCTCCAGGAAGGCTGCAGAGGGTGTCTAGAGACAGGACAAGGGGAAGCTGAGGGAGAGTAGGTTTAGACTGGATCTTGGGAAGAAGTTCTTTGGTATGAGGGTGGGGAGACTCTGGCACAGGTTGCCCAGGGAGGCTGTGGCTACCTCCTCCCTGGGGGTGTTGAAGGCCAGGCTGGATGAGGCCTTGAGTAGCCAGGTCTAGTGGAGAGGTGTCCCTGCCCATGGCAGGGAGCTTGGAGAGGATGATCTGTGAGGTCCTTTCCAACCTGGGCCATGCTGGGATTCCTACATTATTGATGAGTGCCTTCAGCTTTCAGATCTTCAACTTGTTTGAGCCTAGGCCTGAAGGCAGCATTTCATGCTCTGTCAAATGCTGAGTCCAGTTTTAAGCATGCTTTTGCTTAAATGCAAGTGGTGTTAAGAGTTCTGACTCATGGGGCATTTAAACTTTAAATGCCACTGCTGTTATTGCTGCTAGAAGTGTTGTTCTCAAAAACTCTTTTAAAGGAGGACTGGCTAAGCTTTGGGGACTTCTGGTTGTTGTCCATGCATTCTGTATGAAGAAGAAACATTCTGTTGTACCCAGCACAGGCCTCATTTTGACATCTCCTCTCCAGAGCTATTGTAAAGTCTTTCAACCTGTCAGTTGAGTTAAACAGAGGCAGACTGCTGAGGCCACAGCTGGAGGATTGTGTCCTGTTCTGTGCTCCCCAGTACAAAAGGGACAGGGATCTACTGGTTAGAGTCCAATGAAGAGCTATGAGGATGCTGAAGGGACTGGAACATAGCTGCTATGAAGAAAGGCTGAGAGACCTGGAGTTGTTTAGCCTGGAGAAGGGAAGGCTGAGAGGGATCTGATCAATGGTTACAAATATCTGAGGGGTGGGGGGCAGGAAGGGGCCAGGCTCTGGGCAGTGGTGTCCTGGGATAGGACAAGAGGCAATGGACACAAACTGCAACCCAGGAGGTTCCACCTCAACCTGAGGAGAAACTTCTTTGGTGTGAGGCTGCTGAGCCCTGGAGCAGGCTGCCCAGAGAGGTTGTGGAGTCTCCTGCTCTGGAGCCTTTCCAGCCCCACCTGGATGTGTTCTGTGTGCCCTGCCCTGGGTGCTCCTTCTCTGGCAGGGGGTTGGACTCAATTTGCAGAGGTCCCTTCCAATCCCTAACATTCTGTGATTCTGTGATTCTATGCCTGTCAGCCATGGAGGAGTGGGAAACAACCACAAATGCTCTCCAGGTGTCTTTGGTTACTCTGTTATGGTAGCTTTCAAAGCAAAAGCACATTCTGATGTTACTGTAAGATCCTGTAAACCATTCTTTGGAAAGCATTTATCATCTGCTAGTCTTGCACTCTACTTTCTATCTGATAATCAAAATAATCCCCAGGAGGGTGGTGAGATCCTGGCACAGGCTGCCCAGGGAGGTGGTGGAAGCCTCCTGCCTGGAGGTGTTTGCAGCCAGGCTGGAGGTGGCTGTGAGCAACCTGCTGCAGTGTGAGGTGTCCCTGCCCATGGCAGGGGTTTGGGACTGGCTGAGCCTTGAGGTCCCTTCCAGCCCTGACAATTCTGTGGTTCTATTATTTTCTAAGCTTGAAAATGTGAGAAGAGAGTTTCCTGTCTGGTATCCTTGCTTCTTACTACTACACTGCCAAAAGAGAGGGGACAAAGTTTCCTCCAGGATTTCTCTGGTTTAAGATTTCTCTGGCTGCCTGTTGCAGTGAGGTTCTTTGCTTCAGCTGGCTGGACATTAACAATCAGACATTTTCCATCTTTAGGTTTGCCTTGGATATTCTCCTTTAATGTGAAGTTTTATCCTCCTGACCCTTCCCAGTTGACTGAAGACATCACTAGGTATGCAGAGTTCCTAATTTTAAGCTTTCAGTTTGCTCTAATTTGAAGGCTATGTAGGAGATCTTCAGTTCCTGGATGCCATAGCAGGTTTGGCTGTTACTGCAGAACACTGCAGCTGGTGCCAGCCACATCAGCTGCCTTTTAGAGTGAAGACAAGCTTAAAACTTCAGGAAGAAACCTGAGACAGAAGAATTAAATAAGTTGGGAAGGGACTTTTGACAAGGGCTTGTAGTGATGGGGTGAGAGACAAGGGCTTTGAGCTGGGAGAGGGCAGATTGAGACTGGAGAGGAGGAAGAAGTTCCTTCCAGTGAGGGTGGTGAGACACTGGAAGAGGTTGCCCAGGGAGGCTGTGGATGCCTTCTGCCTGGAGATGCTGAAGCCTAGGTTGGAAGAGGCCTTGAGCAAGCTGGGCTGGTGGGAGCTGTCCCTGCCCATGGCAGGGGGTTGGAACTTGAAGGTCCCATCCAAAGCAGCTGTCTGTTTTGGGGGAGAATTTTCAGCATGTGGGCTGGATTTTGAGGTGTGAATTTTAGCTGCTAGAAGCATTTTTGTCCTTCCAGCTTAAAGCTGCATTCTTTAGACTGTCAGTTTGCCTTTGGAAACCTCTTTCTTTGTTTTCATCACAGTCTGTGTTAACATTGGGTGCCTGCTGATCATTAACTTGTTGAATTGGTAGAAGGCTGCATGCAGTCCCTGAAATATTGAACTCTTACCCATACATGGTGCAGGGCAGGCAGTTATGGGTGCAGTCCTGGAAAGGATTTCTTTTGTATCTTAACAGAACTTGATTAGCTCCTGAGCTGCATGGGATAGGAAAGTCAGGAGTTTCAAGCCAAAGGGAAATGTCAGAGGAAATGCATGGGGATTTTCTGAGATAGCTGCAGGCCACAATGGGAACTGAAGGAGTTCCCAAGTCAGCTTTTGTTGTAAACTGGGCACAGTTTTTCATTCATTTCTCATGGAAATCAGATTATTTTTTTCCCCTGCTCCTCACATTATTTCTGAAAGTAACATTGATTCTTAAAAAGGGAATTGAAGAGTGGCAATAACCCTCAAAGAAGAAAAGGCCTTGGGGGTGCTGGGGGAGGAGAAGCTCAGCAGGAGCCAGCAGGGAGCACTTGCAGCCCAGAGCCGAGCAGAGCCTGGGCTGCAGCAAGAGAAGTGTGGCCAGCAGGGCCAGGGAGGGGATTCTGCCCCTCTGCTCCACTCTGCTGAGACCACAGCTGCAGCTCTGGGGCCAGCTCTGGAGCCTCTGTGCCAGGAAGGATCTGGAGGGGCTGGAAGGTGTCCAGAGCAGGGCCACGAGGAGGAGCAGAGGGCTGGAGCTGCTCTGCTGTGAGCACAGACTGAGGGAGTTGGGGTTGTGCAGGCTGGAGAGGAGAAGGCTCCCAGGAGACCTCATTGTGGCCTTGCAGGATCTGCAGGGGGCGCCAGGAAAGCTGGGGAGGGACTTTTGAGGGTGTCAGGGAGGGATAGGACTGGGGGGGATGGAGCAGAACTAGAAATGGGGAGATTGAGATTGGCTGTGAGGAAGAAGTTGTTGCCCATGAGGGTGGTGAGAGCCTGGCACAGGTTGCCCAGGGAGGTGGTGGCAGCCTCCTGCCTGGAGGTGTTTGCAGCCAGGCTGGAGGTGGCTGTGAGCAACCTGCTGCAGTGTGAGGTGTCCCTGCCCATGGCAGGGGGGTTGGAACTGGCTGATCCTTGAGGTCCCTTCCAGCCCTGCCAGCTCTGTGATCCTATAAAGTATTATCTAAATATAATACATTAGAATGTATAAATTCTAATACCATATAGTGTATAAATTAGCAGTGCACTGTCTGCATTTAAGACCTGCTGCTATGATCACTTGCATCCTGTAAGCTCTGCCCTCTCTGTCAGACACCTGCTGTTGCTGACAGCTCTTCTGGTTTCCTTTTGCTCTGCTTTTTGTCCCCTTTGTCTTGCAGATATTTCTTGTGCCTACAGCTCCGCCAGGACATCGCCTCGGGCCGCCTGCCCTGCTCCTTTGTGACTCATGCCCTGCTGGGCTCCTACACCCTGCAGGCTGAGCTGGGGGACCATGACCCAGAGGAGCACCGCAGTGACTACATCAGTGAATTCCAGTTTGCACCCAACCAGACTCCGGAGATGGAAGAGAAAGTCGCTGAGCTACACAAAACACACAGGTGGGAGCAGCTGAAATCCTCCTGCTCTGGCACAGTGCTGTCCTTTGAAGAGCAGGTGTAGAACTGCCCAGCTGAGCTGCTGTTGCTTGGGAAAACTTTTGCTGTGTGACCAGAACCTCTTCCTTTCATGTGTTTAAAATAATCAGTTGGAATTAGCTTCTAGGAGGAGAGCTTTTGGAGAGAATCTGATCTGACCATCTGCATTAGTCTAAGCAATGCACAGTTAGAGTATTGTGAAAGCAAAGGAGCACATCTCTCCTAAAGGAATATAATCTGCTCTAAAGGACCATCTCCTGCAGGGTCAAAATGCTGCTGGTGCCTTACAATATCTGCAGAGGGCTACAGGAAAGCTGGGGAGGGCCTTTTGAGGCTGTCAGGGAGGGATAGGGCTGGGGGAGATGGAGCAGAACTACAAATGGGGAGATTGAGATTGGATGTGAGGAAGTTGTTGCCCAGGAGGGTGGTGAGAGCCTGGCACAGGTTGCCCAGGGAGGTGGTGGCAGCCTCATGCCTGGAAGACTTTTAGGCCAGGTTGGATGTGGCTCTGAGCAACCTGCTGCAGTGTGAGGTGTCCCTGGCCATGGCAGGGGGGTTGGAATTGGATGATCCTTGAGGTCCCTTCACACCTTGAGTCCTGTGTCCAGTTCTGGGCCCCTCAGTTTAGGAAGGAGGTTGACTTACTGGAAGGTGTCCAGAGAAGGGCAACAAAGTTGGTGAGGGGTTTGGAACACAGCCCTGTGAGGAGAGGCTGAGGGAGCTGGGGTTGCTTAGCCTGCAGAAGAGGAGGCTCAGGGGAGACCTTCTTGCTCTCTGCAACTCCCTGAAGGGAGGCTGTAGCCAGGTGGAGGTTGGTCTCTTCTGCCAGGCATCCAGTACCAGAACAAGAGGACACACTCTCAAGCTGTGCCAGGGGAGGTTTAGGCTGGATGTTAGGAAGAAGTTCTACACAGAGAGAGCGATTGCACATTGGAATGGGCTGCCTGGGGAGGTGGTGGAGTCACCATCACTGGAGGTGTTCAGGAGGAGACTTGATGGGGTGCTTGGTGCCATGGGTTAGTTGAGCAGATGGTGCTGGGTGATAGGTTGGACTTGATGATCTCTGAGGTCTTTTCCAACCTGGTCTAGTCTATTCTATTCTATTCTATTCTATTCTATTCTATTCTATTCTATTCTATTCTATTCTATTCTATTCTATTCTATTCTATTCTATTCTATTCTATTTTATTTTCTATTCTATTCTATTCTATTCTATTCCAACCCTGACAATTCTATGACAGAGAGAGAGGTTTGCTGTGTGCCTGAACTGCAGGTTCCATCACTTTTGATTCTGAGTTCTTCTGTCAGTAACCTCAAGGCTTATTCAATCCTTTTAGGGGCTTGACTCCAGCACAGGCGGATTCCCAGTTCCTAGAGAATGCTAAGAGACTCTCCATGTATGGAGTGGATTTACATCATGCCAAGGTACTGGGGGTTGACTGGGGCTTGGGTTGGTTTAAGATAGTCATGCTTAGTATTAAAGAGCATAGTTTGTGTAGATCATAAAGCTTTCCATACCTTCAGTGAGATGTGCAATTGCATCTAAAGCCATGACTTAGAGTCCAAGGCCCTTCCTGAGAAGTTAATGGACTTGTCCCATTTCTGCTTGAAGAATCATAAGGTCTTCTTAGAGCCTTCTCTTCTTCAGGCTCAACAGATCCAACTCCCTGAGCCTGTCCCCACAGGAGAGGTGCTCCAGCCCTCCCCTCATTGTCACATCACATCGCCAGGGTCTTCCGGATTCAGCTCTGAAACGAGTGCCAGCTGATTTGTTCTCATTGTTTGGAATGCTCTCAGACTGAGTGTCGTGGCTTCCTCTGCCCTGTGACAGGACTCTGAAGGTGTGGACATCATGCTGGGGGTGTGTGCTAACGGGCTGCTGATTTACAAGGACAGGCTGCGGATCAACCGCTTCGCCTGGCCAAAGATCCTCAAGATCTCCTACAAGCGAAGTAACTTCTACATCAAAGTCAGGCCAGCAGAAGTAAGTAGCCCCTTTCTGCCTTGTTTCTCTTGTGAGGTCATTTCCATCCAGGAACAGGGAAACATCCTCACTGTTTTCCCCCCCTCACAGACCTACCTTTTCATTTGCTCTTCGGATTCTGCACTCGACTTTAGGGGATGCAGACCCCGAAGCTGCAAATCTCTGTTGTCACTCAGTGCAGTCTTGGCCTTTGTTACCAAGGCAAACCAGTGCCTGCCCTTGTTCTTACTGCCTGTACAAATCTGCAGCCCTGGGACACAGCCAGCTTCTCTTCCTCTGAGTATAATTGTTCCCTAAATGTCAACACATACAGTCTAGGCTGGAACCAGAGGCTTGAGCAGCCCTGGAGGACAAGGTAGCTTGCTGTTAGCTGCTGTGGAACAGTGGACTCAGCTTTCTTTTCTGATGCTGTCACAAGCTTGTGGGAGCTGCTGAAGGAAGGGGTGTTAGGATTTGAACACCTTGTGACTCCAGGTTTAACAAAACATCAGCCACTGTAATGCTTTCTCAGGGGATACTGTAAAATGCTTAAGGTAGTGTTGTGGGTTTAAGGCTGGATGTCTTAACCATGGAGGTGAAAGTCCTCCAAGTACCAGAGAGGTGCAGGGAGGTGGACACTGGAAAATGTAATCTTTTGTTATTTCATCCTATATGGTTGAGGGAGGTGATCCCCCTCTATTCCACTCTGCTGAGACCAGACCTAGAGCTCTGGGTCCAGTTCTGGAACCTCTATTACAGGAAGGAGCTGGAGGTGCTGGAAGGTGTCCAGAGAAGGGCCACGAGGAGGAGCAGAGGGCTGGAGCTGCTCTGCTGTGAGCACAGACTGAGGGAGTTGGGGTTGTGCAGGCTGGAGAGGAGAAGGCTCCCAGGAGACCTAACTGTGGCCTTGCAGGATCTGCAGGGGGCTCCAGGAAAGCTGGGGAGGGACTTTTGAGGCTGTCAGGGAGGGATAGGACTGGGGAGGATGGAGCAGAACTAGAACTGGGGAGATTGAGATTGGCTGTGAGGAAGAAGTTGTTCCCCAGGAGGGTGGTGAGAGCCTGGCATAGGCTGCCCAGGGAGGTGGTGGCAGCCTCCTGCCTGGAGGTGTTTGCAGCCAGGCTGGAGGTGGCTGTGAGCAACCTGCTGCAGTGTGAGGTGTCCCTGGCCATGGCAGGGGGTTGGCACTGGCTGAGCCTTGAGCTCCCTTCCAGCCCTGACAGTTCCATGATTCCATGATAATTCCTGCCTCTCCCCTTTATAAATGAACTGCATAGGCTCTTCTCCCTCTTTTCTCTCTCTGCTCCCAGCTGGATCTTATCTCTTGTGGGGGAGGTTAGAGGCCTGGCTCAGCCTTGGCAGAGGTAGTTTTTACTGTGTGATTGGGCCCTGGGTGGGGAGGTATCTGGGCAGGGGGGAAAGGGCATTGAGGCCTGGGGTTGAGGCCTGGGGGGGGGGGGAAGGTTTTGGTAAGGTTGTGGCCTAGTGAGGTTTTGGCAAAGCCAGGATGGAGCCCTGGGCCTTGGCAGAACATGGCTGTGTGTATTTTGCATGGTTGTGTACTGCTGCCTGTAGTTGTGAATCGTTCTTCCATTTAAATTCCCAATTCTCTCCAGCCCTCTGTGGAACCTTTTCTTTGACTCCTGTGGGGAGGGCCACAAGAGCTTCTGTCTGCTAGCTAAAACTACCCCAGGTAGCCCTTGCTGTGTGAATAACTAAGGCAAAAGAGGAGTCTCAGTCCCCATCTTGCAATAGTGATGTTGCAGTTTGGTAAGTTCTGGAGCACAGAGCCATCGTTCCTGGGCTCTGTGAGGGGACAGAACTGGGATCCATTTGCTGAGAAGCTGTTACTTGGTGAACCAGCCCAGGGGAGCTGAACACTGCAGGATGGATCTCATTGAATCCCAGGAGGATGTGCAGCACGAGCTGCAGGACAATGATTTCCTGGAGTTTCACCAGAAATACACTGGGCAGAACATCAGCAAGGAGCACTCAGGCTGCATTGGATTTCTCAGCAGAGCCCTTAAGTGAGAGACAGGAAGTGAGAATGTGACAGTGACACTCCCTGACTACCTGACAAGTGTCATGTTCCTAGAAGGCTGGAAATTCTGCTTTCCCTTTTGTGGTTGAGTTTTGGCAATGTTGTGAGAGGAGCACTTACAGCTTGTTGCAGCAGTGGAGCCATCTGAGCCCTGCTTGCTGATCAGCAGGCAGCTCAAGGAAACAGCTTCATTCCTTTGTGGCTTCTTTCCAGCTGGAACAGTTTGAGAGCACCATTGGGTTCAAGCTGCCAAACCATCGTGCTGCCAAGAGGCTATGGAAGGTCTGTGTGGAGCACCATACTTTCTTCAGGTAAATGAGAGTTCTCTGCTTCCCCCACACTTGCCAGGCATGCTCACAGCTTTCTTTTAAAGGGCATCAGGAAAGCAGAGAAGGCTGCCCACCCCTCTGCCTCTCATTTCTCAGGGCTCTGGCTAAAGACACTCTTACCACTCATTGACCACAGATTCCCAGTTCTGAAAGCCTCCAGGACACTGAACTGCTTGGGTGACATTTTCAGAGTGCTAACCCTGGCAAAAAAGCTTCTCAGTACTGCAGGGGTGGGGGGCAGGAGGGTGGGGCCAGTCGTTCTTCAGTGGTCTCTAGTGACAGGACAAGGGGTAACAGGCACAAACTGGAGCATAAGAACTCCCATCTGAACTAGAGGAGGGGCTTGCACTCCATCTCCAGAGGTCCCTTCCACCCCCTACCACTCTGTGATTCTGTGAACCTCTTTAACATGAGAAGGAACTTCTTTACTGTAAGGCTGCACAGAGCCCTGGAGCAGGCTGCCCAGAGAGCTTGTGGAGTCTCCTTCTCTGGAGCCTTTCAAGCCCCCTCTGGATGTGCTCCTGTGTGACCTGCACTAGATTCTATGATCCTGCTCTGGCAAGGGGTTGGACTTGATGATCTCCAGAGGTCCCTTCCAACCCCTAACATCCTGTGATACTTTCCTGTGAGATGTAAGGGTGACAGAGCCCTGCAGCAGGCTGCCCAGAGAGGTGCTGGAGTCTCCAGCTCTGGAGGCATTCAAAACCCACCTGGATGTGTTCCTGTGGTCCCTTATGGTCTCCTTCTACTGTAAATGTTGAGAGAAGATTATTATTGCTTTCTTTCATGTTTGATTGAATTCATTAGTTAGGTTTATTAAGATGCATGGTCCACCCTTTTATTCTTCTTGTAGCATTTGAAGTCTGCTTTGGCTGCTGCTGTCTGTTAGCACAAACAGCAAACAGCTCTGTCTGCAGTGAAAGGTTTATCAATGCTCTTCAGATACTCTGCAGTGATTTGCTCTGCTGGCAAGCTGTAATAGAATGGACCTGAAGTGGGAAAACTCAAATCCCATGGAAGTAAAAAGTCCTAAAGAAGGCTGCAGAGGGACTGTTCCCAAAGGCCTGCAGGGACAGGAGCAGGGGCAATGGTTTGAAATGAGACCAGAGCAGATTGAGATTGGATATGAGGAACAAGTTCTGCACCTTGAGGGTGGTGGAACACCAGAACAGGTTGCCCAGGGAGGTGACTGAGGCTCCATCCCCGGAGATATTCAAGGTGAGGCTGGACAGGGCTCTGAGCAACCTGATCTACTTGGGGATATCCCTGCTGAGTGCAGGAGGGTTGGACTGGATGAGCTTTGCACCTCCCTTCCAACCCAAACCAGTCTCTGATTTGCAAATACAAAAGTTCTGGGTAGTGTTAGCATCTATTAAATAATCTTCCTGCAGAAACTGTGACACAATCAGAACAACTGGATTTTATTCCAGTCAGAAGTGGTTTATCCTAACCTGGGATAACATCATCATGACAGCTATGGAACAAATACTTGAAGCATTCTGCACAATCCATACACTCAGCTGCTGTCATCATGTGGAAACTCCTCAGGACCTCTCTCAGCCTGATTTAAAAATGAGAAATTAAATCCATCTCTTGTTTTCCCAGGAAGTAAAAAGCAGAAATCAGTTGCAGCAGTGCAAGAGATTGGAGCTCTTCCAAACCTCTGCAAGCAAGCATCACAGAATGTTAGGGGCTGGAAGGGACCTTGAAAACTCATCCAGTCCAACCCCCTGCCAGAGCAGGGTCACCTAGAGCAGGTCACACAGGAACACAGCCAGGTGGGGTTTGAATATCTCCAGAGAGGGAGACTCCACAACCCCCCTGGGCAGCCTGCTCCAGGCCTCTGTCACCCTCACAGGGAAAAAAACATTCTCCTGTTTCCATGGCACTTCCTCTGCCTCAGCTTCCCTCCCAGGGTGAAAATTCCTCATGGAACTATGTTTAATCTAGATGTACAGTTTGGCTTCCAGGTCTCTTGGCATGGCCTGGCTAACCCTGTGTGAGATTTTGTGGTGATGTCTCTTGCAGTGTGCCAGGTTTTCCCAAATAATGACCTGAAGGTCCAGCCCTGTACAATGTAAGAGAAGTTCAGACAGGAAATAGTTTATAGAAATTAAACTTTCCCCCCTCCTCTCAAAGAGCCTGGATATGTGCTTTGCCAGCAAGCATCCAGAGCATGACCTTTTTCCCCCCTCTTTATTTATGTATCAAAATCATTTATCAACATCTGATCCTTCTTCATCCCAGGAGCTGTGCACAGTGATTCACAGAATCACAGAGTGTTAGGGGTTGGAAGGGACCTCCAGAGATCACCCAGCCCAATCCCCTGCCAGAGCAGGGCACCCAGGGCAGGGCACACAGGAACACAGCCAGGCAGGCTTTTTGGTGCTGGTTTTTCTGTTTGTTGGTTTGGTTTGTTTTGTTTTTTCTCTCCAGAGGAGACTCCACAACCTCTCTGGGCAGCCTGCTCCAGGCTCCAGCACCCTCACAGTCACAAAGTTTTCCCTCCTGTTTCCCTGGCACCTCCTCTGCTGCAGCTTGCCCCCAGTGCCCCTTGTGCTGTCCTTGGCCAGCCCTGGGCAGAGCCTGGCTCCAGCCCTGCACATCTTTATCCCCAGCCATGAGGGCAGCCCTCAGGCTCCTCTGCTCCCAGCCCCAAGCCCCAGCTCCCTCAGCTGTCCTCACAGGGAGATGTTCCACTGCCTGCAGCAGCTCTGTGCCTCTGGGATGGACTCATCAATACAGTCTCTTTCTACTGGCCTTCTTCAAACCAAACCAAACCTAATCAAACCATAGACCAGGCTGGATGAGGCTCTGGCCAGCCTGATCTAGTGTGGGGTGTCCGTGTCCATGGCAGGGGGGTTGGAACTACATGATCCTTGTGGTCCCTTCCCCTGACTGATACTATGATACTATACTATGATACCATGCTGACACATCTCCTGATGCAAAGCTGGTTGGGTGCCCCAAAACAGGGAGCTGTGGCTGTGGTCTCCTGGATTGTGTCCTTGCTCAGCCACTGCCCTGCTGTGTAGCCTTCAGCCTGTATTTTTCTGTGCATCTCCATACCTTTTCTTGTTCCATTGGTTGCCCAAAGATATGGCAGATGTCCTATTGGAAGCATTCCAGTACATGTTGGACAAGGTTCTGAGCACCCTGACCTAGAATAGAATAGAATAAACCAGGTTGGAAGAGACCTTCAAGATCATCAAGTCCAACCTATCACCCAGCACCACCTAATCAACTAAACCATGGCACCAAGCACCCCATCAAGTCTCCTCCTGAACACCTCCAGTGATGGGGACTCCACCACCTCTAGCTGAAGATGGCCCTGCAGTGGGGGGATTGAGGTTGGACTAGATGATCTTTAAGGTCCCTTCCAACCACTCTACAATTCTACATTGAATACTACAACCAAGAGGCATTAGTCCCTAGAATGTATCTACACTCATCTTTGAATTAAGACAACCTTAGTCTGTAACTCTGGATCTTAACCAGTGGCTGCAGGAAGCAGCTGACAGTTGTGCTTTAGGATGTTCTACTCATGGCTGTTTCAGAAGATGTTAAAATGGCAGAAGCCCAGCTTCCAGTTATTTGATGCAATAAAGCTTGCAGGACAAAAAGCTCCATTCAGATGCCCTTAAGAAGGGAGGTAATTAGTCCTCTTGGTTTTCCACATTAAAAGATTAAAAGTTTATCTCAGCAGGGTGGAGGATAAAAATGGCAGTTAATGCTGCAGCCTTGCCAAGACTGGAAAAGAAAGAACAGAAAGAGCCTTGGAAAAAACCTCTTAGCCTTCTTCCTCCTCATGCATAATGCACCCCCTTGGAAACAGTGTGGAGAGATGGGCTGAGGCCAGTGGGGTGAGGGTCAACGAGGTCAGGTGCATTTGGGTCACAGCAACCCTAGGAATACTTCAGGCTTGGGGCAGAGTGGCTGGAAACTGCCCTGCAGAGAAGGACCTGGGGGTGTTGGTCAACAGCCAGGAAGATGAGCCAGAGTCTGCCCAGGTGGCCAAGAAGGTCACCAGCATCCTGGCCTGGGTTAGCAATGGTGTGGCCAGCAGGAGCAGGAAAGAGATTTCCCCCCTGTGCTCAGCACTGGTGGTGAGTCCTGAAAGAGACTGAAGTGCTGGAGCAGGTCCACAAGATTCCAGCTGTGGCCTCAGCAGGGCAGAGTAGAGAGGGTGGAGAACCTCTCTGACCTACTGACCACAGCCCTTCTCATCCACTCCAGGATGCCCTCGGCCTTCTTGGCCACCAGAGCACACTGCTGGCTCTTGGCCATCCTGTTGTCCACCAGGACCCCCATGTCCTTTTCCCCTTCACTGCTCTCCAGCAGCTCAGCCCCCAGCCCACCCTGGTCCCCGGGGTCGCTGTTTCCCAGGCGCAAGGCTCTGCCCTCGTTAAGCAGCTCTAAAGCGCCTCCGTAAGCACACAAGACAAAGCCCTTCTAAGCGCCGTCCCTCCTGCTTCCTCTCCCGCAGGCTGGTGTCCCCGGAGCAGCCTGCCAAGGCCAAGTTCCTGCGGCTGGGCTCCAAGTTCCGCTACAGCGGGCGCACGCAGGCGCAGTCGCGGCAGGCCAGCAGCCTCATCGACCGCCCGGCGCCCTCCTTCCCGCGCTCGGCCAGCAAGCGCGGCTCCCGCAGCCTCGACGGAGGTAAGGCCCTCCGCCCCGCAGCCCGCCTGCCCATGCCGGGCTGGGCTGGAAGGCAGCTCCAAAGCTCATCCAGGCCATCCCCCTGCACTCAGCAGGGACAGCCCCACCTGGATCAGGCTGCCCACAGCCCTGTCCAGCCTCGCCTTGAAGATCTCCAGGGCTGGGGCCTCAACCACCTCCCTGGGCAGCCTGTTGCAGTGTTCCAGCAGCCTCCTGGTGCAGAGCTTGTTCCTCACATCCAATCTCAATCTGCTCTGCTCTAGTTTGAAGCCACTGTCCCTGGTCCTGTCCCTGCAGGTCTTTGCATCCCTCCACACTTGCCAGGCCTGCTTACCCCTCCATCCTTTCTACAGCCCCTTCAGGTACTGGCAGGTTGCTATTAGGTCTCCCCAGAGCCTCCTCTTCTCCAGGCTGAACACCCCCAGCTCCCTCAGCCTGTCCTCATAGCAGAGCTGCTCCAACCTCCTAACCATTTTTGTGGCCCTCCTCTGAACCCACTCCATCAGGTCCAGGTCCTTCCTATACTGAGGGCTCCAGCCCTGTGCACAGTACTCCAGGTGAGGTCTCAGCGGAGCCAAGTGGCAGAATCACCTCTCTGGCTCTGCTGACTGTGCTTTTCTGATGTGTGATCTAAGGAGCAGCCACTTTGGTTACTTGTCAGTTTTAGGTGCCCTAACCATTAAGTGAAGTCTCTGCCTAAATCCTGTGGCACTGCTGTGGGGGGTTCCATGGAGGGCATGGAGCATCTGTGTTCACTGCTCCTCTGTGTTCCATGGGGCAAGTGTGCACTCTGTGCTCTGCAGTACAACTGTCTGGTCATAAGGGTCTTCTGGGCTCTGGATTGGCCTGAAGGGGGCTCTACACCAACAAGCAAAGACAAAAAAAAGTTGCTTTCCCTGGTTTTGTATCATTTTGAGACAACAATGGCCACTGGTGGCCCAGCAGGCAGCTGTGTGCTGGGTTGCATCAAAAGCAGGGAGAGAGCAGCACAGGGAGGGGATTCTGCCCCTCTGCTCTCTGAGGACCCACCTGGAGCACTGCCTCCTCAAGCAGCTGATGTTCAATGAGAGAAGAGCAGCTGAGGGAACTGGGATTGTTCAGTCTGGAGAAGAGGAGGCTGAGGGGAGACCTCATTGCTCTCTACAGCTCCCTGAGAGGAAGTTGGGTTGGTCTCTTCTACCTAGTATCAGGTAGTAGAAGGAGAGGAAGTGGCCTGAAATTGTGCCAGGGAGGGTTAGAATAGAATAGAATAGAATAGAATAGAATAGAATAGAATAGAATAGAATAGAATAGACCAGGTTGGAAGAGACCTTCAAGATCATCATGTCCAACCTATCAATCAATCCAACACCACCTAAACAACTAATCTATGGCACCAAGCACCCCATCACGCCTCCTCCTAAACACCTCCAATGATGGTGCCTCCACCACCTCCCTGGGCAGCCCATTCCAATGGGCAATCACTCTCTGTGTGTAGAACTTCTTCCTAACATCCAGCCTAAATCTACCCTGGCGCAGCCTGAGACTGTGTCCTCTTGTTCTGGTGCTGGCTGCCTGGGAGAAGAGACCAACTCCCACCTCGCTACAACCTCCCTTCAGGCAGTTGCAGAGAGCAATAAGGTCACCCCTGAGTCTCCTCTTCTGCAGGCTAAGCAACCCCAGCTCCCTCAGCCTCTCCTCACAGGGCTGTGTTCCAAGCCCCTCACCAACCTTGTTGCCCTTCTCTGGACACCTTCCAGCAAGTCAACCTCCTTCCTAAACTGAAGGGCCCAGAACTGGACACAGGACTCAAGGTGTGGCCTAACCAGTGCAGTGTACAGGGGCACAATGACCTCCCTGCTCCTGCTGGCCACACTCTTCCTGATGCAGGCCAGGATGCCACTGGCCCTCTTGGCTGCCTGGGCACACTGCAGGCTCATGTTCAGCCTACCTTCGACCAGTAACCCCAGGTCCCTCTCTACCTGGCCACTTGGAGATGAAGAAAAGTTTCTTTGCTGCAGGAGTGGTCAGGGATTGGCAGAGGCTGCCCAGGGAGGTGGTGGAGTCCCCACCCCTGGAGGTGTTCAAGAAAAGAGTGGCCATGGCACTTGGGGCCAGGGTTTGATGGCCATGGTGGGGTTGGGTTGATGGTTGGACTGGATGGTCTCAGAGAGCTTTTCCAATCAAAACACTTGTATGACTCTATGAATACAGATGTGTACACAGATGTGTTCAGGCCCAAACTTTCACTCTTACAGACCCATCACAGTCAAAATTTGGAGCATGATAAAGCATTGTTCTTAGTGTGTAGTTTGCCCCCTCTGTCGCCTTTGCTCCCCTCTCAAGTGGAACCAGCTCTTTCTGGCAGCATGGAATGCATCTTGCTGGTGTTGCCATCTGCAGACTGTGTCACTGTTCCAGTCTGTGTTCAGTCAAAGTCAAATCCTGTTCCTTCCTCAAGACATGGCCCAGGTGTGGGTTCACACTGTGAGTGTGGACTTCAAACAAGCAGTTCCCTGGTGGGTGCACTTGCACTGCTGCCCTTAGTGAGCACTGTCTCCCATGCCGTTGTTCCTCCAAACATCCACAGTTTCCTACTTGTCCTTGCAAGGGCTGCTCGTGCTCCACTCCCACCTCACCCTCACTGGAGGGGAATGGGGTGAAAGGAATCCTAGAAAGTCAATAAAAATGGAAGCAAAATCCTGCAGCTGAGGAGGTGCTGGGGGACATCTGCACTGGAAGCAGCTTTGCAGAGAAGGATCTGGGGACTCTCCTGCTGGACAAGTTGAATGTGAGTCACCAGTGTGCCCTCAGATCAAAGAAAGCCAAGTGTGAGCCATCTGTGTGCTGGGCTGTGTTAGCCAGAGCATAGCACAGCAGAGGAAATGGTTCCTGTCCATGGAGTGCTTCCTGAAGGCTGTATCTGGAGTGCTGTGTCTACTGTTGCACTCCCCAGTGTTAGATGGGCATTGACATTGCAATGAGACCAGTGAGACCTGCTGCCCATGATACATGAGGAGAGGCTGAGGGAACTGTGGTCCCTAAGCTTTCAGTGAGATACTGCTGCCTACAGCTGCCTACAGGGACAGGATGAAGAAGACAGAGCCATGAGGTGCCCAGTCATGAGGCAGTAAGGGCTGCCCTCGAGCTGAGGCACAACACATCTCAGAATTCATCTTTTCTGTTTAAAAAGTCCTTGGATGTGCTCAAAACTCCACAAGTCTCTGAACAACCTGCTCTAACTGGGCCTGCTGTGAGCAGAGGGTTGGACTGACCTCCAGAAGTTCCAGCCCAAGTTACTGTGTCAGGAGTTTGTGTAACATGAGGGAGGTAAACCTCTGCTTGCTACCCAAGAGGGGATCAGACGTTTGAATGCAACCCTGAAAGCCTAACATCCCCAATCCCACAGTTGCCATCTGCTGGCCTTGTCTTCTCAGCAGCTTTGGGAAGTCTCTGGTGTGAAGCTGAGAGTGTTTTCAAAAGAGAATGCCCCTCATGGGCACTCCAAGTGACACATCTTCCTCTCAACTTGGCTTTGTATAGCCACGGCACACAGAGGCAGTGCACAGGGTGATGAATGAAGGCAAATGAAGCTAAATGGGATGAACTTCTCTCAAAGCTGTGTTTATTGAAGCTGCTGAATTTAATGGATTCTCCTCTCTTTCATTCCTGCTGTGGTGCCTGAGCCTGGCAGCTGTCCTGCACATCGATTCTGTTCCACTACATCAAACAGCATCTGCAGGATTGTGGCCAGCTCTGGGCTCCCCAGTTCAAGAGGAGCAGGGAAATACTGGAGAGAGTCCAACAAAGGTTATGAGGATGATGAAGGGACTGGAACACCTGTCCCATGAGGAAAGGCTGAGAGCCCTGGGGCTGTTGAGCCTGGAGAAGAGAAGACTGAGAGGGATCTGATCAATGGTTACAAATATCTGAGGGGTGGGGGGCAGGAAGGGGCCAGGCTCTGGGCAGTGGTGTCCTGGGACAGGACAAGAGGCAATGGACACAAACTGCAACCCAGGAGGTTCCACCTCAACCTGAGGAGAAACTTCTTTGGTGTGAGGCTGCTGAGCCGTGGAGCAGGCTGCCCAGAGAGGTTGTGGAGTCTCCCTTCTCTGGAGCTTTTCCAACCCCACCTGGATGTGTTCTGTGTGCCCTGCCTTGAGTCACCCTGCTCTGACAGGGGGGTTGGACTGGATGACCTCTGGAGGTCCCTTCCAATCCCCACATTCTGTGATTCTGGGAACTCAGAGGAATACTTAACTGAATGCCTTTCACTCTCCTGTTCCCTGGCACAGAAGTGCACATTTTATGGCAAGGGCACATTGCTGCTCTTAGCAGTGGCATCACCAAGGGATCCTGGAATGGGTTGGTTTGGAAGGCACCCTCAAAGGCCATCCAGTCCAATGTCCTGCAGTCAGCAGGGACATCTGCAACTGGAGCAGGTTGCTCAGACCCCAAACACCCTGACCTGGAATGGTTCCAGGGATCACAGTGTCACAGTATAACTAAGGTTGGAAGAGACCTCAAGGATCATCGAGTCCAACCTGTCTCCACAGACCTCACAACTAGACCATGGCACCAAGTGCCACATCCAATCCCCTCTTGAACACCTCCAGGACTCCACCACCTCCCTGGGCAGCACATCCCAATGACGAACAACTCTCTCTGGGAAGAACTTTCTCCTCACCTCCAGCCTAAACCTCCCCTGGCACAGCTTGAGACTGTGTCCTCTTGTTCTGGTGCTGGCTGCCTGGGAGAAGAGACCAACCCCTTCCTGGCTACAACCACCTATCAGGTAGTTGTAGAGGGCGATGAAGTCACCCCTGAGCCTCCTCTTCTGCAGGCCAAGCAACCCCAGCTCCCTCAGCCTCTCCTCACAGGGCTGTGCTCAAGGCCTCTCCCCAGCCTTGTTGCCCTTCTCTGGACACCTTCAAGTGTCTCGATGTCCTTCTGAAACTGAGGGGCCCAGAACTGGACACAGGACTCAAGGTGTGGCCTAAGCAGTGCTGAGCACAGGGCACAAGGACTTCCCTGCTCCTGCTGGCCACACTCTTCCTGCTGCAGGCCAGGATGCCCTTGGCCTTCTTGGCCACCTGGGCAGCTCCTACCACTCTGGGCAACCTGGGCCAGATTCCTTCCTCCTTCAGTTTAAAATCATTTTGTTAAGAAGTCTTTTAAACAAAATGTTCCAACTTCCCTGAATTGACCCAAATAATTTTGTTCTCTGATAGCTCCCATGGGTCTAAGAGACTTCTCTGCTGCAGGAGGCCAGGCTGCTGGAGTTAAAATCCTTGACATAGAAGCTGCTGGTCAGGCCAAGTTGAAAGAAGGTGGCAAAGAAGAAGATGGAAGCCCACTCAAAACTCCCCAGTTAGAGCTGACTCAGGATGGAAAGGTACAGCTGGCTTTGACAGCAGAGTTCTTTGTTGCTGTGGTGTGTGTCCATGTGTTGAGGGCCTGTCACTCCTGACCATCACACAGAAAGCTCAGAACAACCGGCAGGTGCTTTCTGTAGGCTTACCTGAGAGGTGTGTGAGCAAAAGAGGATGCAGACTCCTCAGTGGCACTGACCGGGCTTGATTTTATTGCTACCCATTGAGCTTGGATCCTCAGTAAGCCTGCAGGAGCTGGTGAAGAAAAGGCTTTCAGCAGGTAAACAACGTTTGAGTCCTTGCCTCCAGTTCCACACTCCCAAACAAATGATGACTGCATCCACACTGTGCACTCTGCAAGCTGCATCCTGCCAGCCTTGCCTTAGCAGAGGGAGCAGCAGTGTTTTAGTAGGCAGTGCAGGAGGACTGCATCCTTTAGCAGCTGGGATCTGACTGTGGTGTAGAGGCCTGTGACAAGCTGAGTACCTCTCTCTGCTGTTGCAAAGCCCACACTTGTCTGTCTGCTTTCCTTAAGCTGCTGTGGGCAGAGTTAAAAATGATTACATGGAGATCTTGTATGATTTGATGTAAACATTTCCTTCAAGGTATCAGCTAAAACCTGCTGCTTGCATCTTCTCTTGGGTTCTTTTTCTCTTTCTCTTTTTTTCTCTTTTCTTTTTTTTTCTCTTCCCCCCCTTTTTTTCCTTTTCCCTTTATTTTATCTTTTCTTTTTTCCCCTTTTCCCCTTTTTTCTTTTTTAATTTTTCCCCTTTTTCTTTCTTCCTTTTTTTTCTTTTTCTGCTTTTTTTTCCTGCTTTTTTTCTTTTTTCTTTCTCTCCTTTTTTCTTTTTTTTTTTTCTTTCTTTTCCTCTATTTTCATTTTCCCTTTTTTATCTTTTTTCTTTCTCCTTTTTTTATCTTTTTCCCTTTTTTCTGTTCTCCTTTTTTCTTTTTCTTTTTTCCCCTTTTCCCTTTTTTCTTTTTTCTCTATTTTCATTTCCCCTTCTTTTCTTTTTCCTTTTTTTTTTGTCTTTCCCCCTTTGCTCTTTTTTCCCTTTTTTCCTTTTCCCTTTTTCCCTTTCCCCCTTTCCCCCTTTTTCCTTTTTTCTTTTTCTCTATTTTCATTTCCTCTTTTTTATTTTTTTATGTCTTTTCCCCTTTGTTCTTTTTTACCTTTTTTTTCCCTTTTCCCCTTTTTCTTTTTCCCTTTTTCCTTTTTTCTTTTCTCTCTGTTTTAATTTCCCCTTTTTTCTTTTTCCTTTTTTAATGTCTTTTTCCCTTTATTCTTTTTTTACTTTTTTTTTACTTTTTTTCCTTTTTTCCTTTCCCCCTTTTTCCTTTTTTCTTTTCTCTCTATTTTCATTTCCCCTTTTTTCTTTTTCCTTTTTTATGTCTTTTTCCCTTTGTTCTTTTTTTCCCTTTTTTCCCTTTTCCCCTTTTTCCTTTTTTCTTTTTCTCTATTTTCCTTTCCCCTTTCTTCTTTTTCCTTTTTTATGTCTTTTTCCCTTTGTTCTTTTTTGCCTTTTTCTTTTTCCCTTTTTTTATTTTTTCTTTTTTTTTTCTTTTTCCCTTTCTTCTTTTTCCCTTTTTTTCCTCCTTTATTTTCTTTTATCTTCTTTTTTTCTTTTTCCCTTTTTTTTTAAAAATCTTTTTTCTTTCTCCTTTTCTTTTCTTTATCCTTTTTTCCCCCCTTCCACATTTTTGGCAGTTCTCCAGAGCTTTCCCATTTGAAGAGTCAATTTGTACTCCAGCAGTTTTGCAAGCTAGCTTCCCACTTGATTCCTAGGGGACCTCTGTGCAGTTCAGCTCTTCCCACAGCATTCAAGTCTGGCAAAGGAGCAAATACAAACAGTTGGGGTTTTCTTTTTGCTGTTTGTTTATTTGCTCTCAAGTTGGAGGAATTTTCAATCAGCCTAGGAAAAAGACACAGCCACAGAGCTTCATTCTGGGAGAGAAGGGGCAAACCAAATGACTCTGGGTTTACTTTGGACTTGGTAAAATGATGATACTCCCATGGTTTCAAAGTGACATATCTATCAATAGCTATCACTATTTATCAATAGCTATCACTATTTATCAATAGCTATCAATATTTTAACCAAAAGAAAGAAAACAATCCCCAAACCCCATTTTTCTGGGCTGTTGTTCCAGGAAGCTGTTCAGTGGAGGTTTGTTGCCCATTCTGTGAGCAGCTTGCTTTCCCCTCTAGCACAGAGACTTTTCCTGTCTGGCTCTCTTGAAGTCTGAGAGGAAATGTTTCTGAACCCAAGAATCCAAGTGCCAGCTTCTCTTGCCTGCACTGCACTGTCCCCTGACCTTTCTGCCACAGCTCAGAATGTCTGTGTGCTCCCATCTGCTGGAAGGGAAGGCTTCCAGAGTTCTGCAGTTCAAACAGGCACAGTTGTGTACAGCCTGAGAACAAACCACTGGGAGTGGGTTCCTTTCATAGGCCAGTGAAGTAAACAAGCTGGCTGCTTGTGAAACAGCAGGGGATTTCTGTTCTTACCTGGCATTTCTGTGGTGTTAGCAGAGCTACCCCTGCTTCTGAGGAAGAATTTTCACTAACCAAGAATTTCTTTTTTTTCCCCTCTTCTTGTGCCTTCAAACTTGCATTTTGTTGTGCTTTCATTTTTCACTCTGCACAGAATTTTTTTCTTCAGCTCAGCCACATACACTCATCATCATCACTGCCCATCCATCCTGTCTCATCCCACCTCAGACACCTCTCCCCTGTGCCCGAGGTGGACATGCTTTCAGATATCTCGGAGGAAGATCCCTTAGGGGAGCCCCTCCTTACCATGACAGACACCTCAGAGTGCAGTTCCCTGAAAGAAACACCAGACCATAGCACAAATGAAACAGCTTCACTGAACATCTTTGACTCCATGAGGCCCCTAGCTAGTGCAGGCTCCCCTGCTGTGGAGGGCAGAGTCCTGCCAGATGCCTACAAGGGCACTGAGCTGTGTGTCTCGCTCAGCCTGTTCAGATGCTTCTCCTTCCGCTGCCGTTCTCTCCTGGATGAGGATGGCTATATCACCCTGCCCAGCCTTCCTGATGTGTGCATCTCTTTCCTCCCACCTGCCCTTCAGCACTATATTCCTATTACCTCTCCTTCCTTCATCCCCTCTTTTCTCCTTATCTTCGTGCTGCTTCTCTCTGCTTTCCAGTCCATTCCTTTTTCGCTCACCTTTTCCCTTCCTCTCGCTCTGTCCCTCTGCTACCTGGAGCCTAAGGTCACTTCCTTTAGTGCCTCTACTGGCAGTGACCGAAGTGACAAGGCAGAGGAAGAAGAGCTGTGTAACTTTCTTGCCTGAGTGCTGACATTTGCCTATAGCCCTTCTGCTCGCTCTCCCGGAGGCTTGCTTGGTTTTGCACACTTCCTACTCCAGGGCTATGTCTACCTACCCCCCTGCACCCAGATGAACACACCCATGGATCTCTGCTTCTTCCTTACTTGTGCTGGTTGTGCCAAGTTCCCCTTGCAGGATTTTCAGCCACTAGTTCCCTGCTGGTTTGTTTGCCTGAATTCCTACAGCATGCATCCTCTCATTAGCTTCCACAGATACTGCACTGCAGCTAGAGGCAGTTTGTAGCTCAAAAATGTTTCCAGGTGCACAAATCTGAGTAGTGAAGAGTGCTGTGCAACAAGAGAGAGGTTAGGCCTAGGCACTCCTTGCAAGATGTGCTGCTTGCACTGTTGGTTTGCATGAAAGTGCACATCTCCAAGGATCTGCACAGATCTGGAAAGAGAAATCCCTAACAGTTGAGTTCAGGGCACAGGGAATGCTTTCGAATCAGCTTTCCTCTTGTTACACACTGCAGCTCTCTCTGCTCTGCCAGGGGGTGTGCAAAGCTGAGTCTGTCCAAGGCTGCCTTTTTCTTTATTGTTCATTGGGGCTTCTTTTGTTGTTGTTTAAAATGATTTTTTGGGGGGTAAAAAAAATACTCTTTTGAAGTGCTTTGATTAATCTCTAGCAGCAGTTGAGGAGACTGATTGCCTTCATTAGCTGGGATTGCAGCTTGTGTCAGACTTTCAATCACTGGAGTCTGAGCGTTCTTTGCAATTCCCTTTGAACACTGCTGTGCAGAAGCCTCTCTCACACTGACAGATTGCTCTGATCACCTGGAGGGGTTGACAAAATGGCCTTAATGTCCCCAGAAAAATGAACATCTTTTATTTTGATCTTAAAAGGAGAAACAAAACCAAACCAACATCAAACCCAGGGTTTAATGTTACACTTAACAAAGTTTGTTAAAGCGATTAAACCCATGCCAGATGCCTATGGAAAACAAGCCAAATACGAGGTGATGCCATTCAAAACACCACCCTCAGGCTCAAAAGAATGAAGACCACGACTTTAAAGCCTTCCTCAGATTTTCTGTAGCCTGATTCAATCCATCATGTGTAAGATAAATGTATACCAGCACCCCAGATCAGTGAGAAGCGCATCGAGATGTGCTCTGTGCCACCCTGTGTGCATGCACACAGCACCCAAGCCACAACCTAAAGGGCAGCAAGGAAACTCCTCCTCAGATTGCTGTGCTTGCACAGGGTTAACTTCCAACTGCATCTTTTCCTAGGCTGAGCAGATGGTGTTTGTAGCTCTGGAAAGAATGGGAGGTGCTTTGCTTTTTATAGAAGGTTGTTCCTTCAAGGCATGCAGAGCACTAGTAGGAAAGGTAGGGAAATGAGCTCTCATTTCCAGCAGAGTGCAGTGCAGCTTGAGGAGGAATATACTGACCTAAGAAGAGGGATGGAGTGCAAACACCTGATCCCAAGACAGCCACACTCTCAGAATCACGCCTGCAGTTTGTAAACACAGCACTCAGGTGTCTGCCTCGACTCCTCAGCCCTCTCACCAAAAGAACTCATGCATTGGACTCCATCTGCCCATCAGCCTGTTACAGAGTGCAAGGTGCCTCCCATTGAAGCTACACACATATCATTGTTGGTTTCTGTTTTAATTTGCTCATTCTTGAATTTCCACCTGGGAAAACACTGCAAAGTAGAGCAAGAGAGAGGGCCCCAGTGTGAAGCTTCCATTTGTCATGCCACTTATGCCAAATATGCCTTCAGCCATTCTGCGCCAATATAGGTGAAGGAAGACCAAAGTGGCGCAGAGTGTCGGCAGCCGGGGCCGGGCCAGAGAAGGTCTGTAACATGCAGCACCCTGTGCAGCACTGCAAAGAGATGAAGCCTCTGCCTTGCTCTGGGAGCCTCTGCTAACAGCTCCTTTTCTTGGTCCTCTGCCACGTGCTCCCGTAGGTGGGATCCGAAGAGGAGGAAGCAGAGCAGCAGGTGCCTGCCTGTTTATTCACAACTTGCTCTGGCTGGAGCTGCCTGCCCTGCTAGCAGCCTGAACCTTCTGTGGATTTAGTGCCTTTTCACCTCACCCTTTTATTTCCTCCATCTTAGCTGCCTGGTTTTAAGGGCTGTGTTGACTTGGTGGTGCATTTTCTGTTGGGGTTTGGTTTTGCCTTTGATTGCCTGTTAATCCATTTGTCTGTCTGTTTGTGTGTGGCTTGATTTCACAGAGCAATTCCTTGAGAGTAGACGGGGAAAATATTTATGTCAGACATAGCAATTTAATGTTGGAGGTTTGTATATAGCATAAGAAAACACTTTCCCTTCTCACAGGCTGCCAGGCTGCATGGGATGGGAGGTCACCTGCAGGCTGTTATGGACACAATGCATGAGGTGCATGGGGGAAAGCCTGCTTGGAAATGTTGCATGTCAGCATGAGACACTCTGAGTTTAAATTAAAGCCAACAGCAACAAAATGAAAACAAAAGAGAAATGAAGACACACCACCCCACCCCCAAAAAACCCAACCAAGCAACCAAAACCCAACCCAACCAAAACCCAGCCAACCAAAACCTAGCCAAAAATCATGACCCAACCAACCAACCAAACTCAGCTAGGCAAACCCCAACCAACCTCAAACCAAGCAAACTAAACCAACCAAGCAACCAAACCCAACTAAACAACCATGACCCAACCAGAAAACCACTACCCAACCAAGCAACCAAACCCAACTAAACAACCATGACCCAACCAGAAAACCACTACCCAACCAAGCAACCAAACCCAACTAAACAACCATGACCCAACCAGAAAACCACTACCCAACCAAGCAACCAAACCCAACTAAATAACCATGACCCAACCAGAAAACCACTACCCAACCAAGCAACCAAACCCCATCAACCAGCAAATCCCATCCAAACTCAAACAACCACACTCCAACCAAACCCAACCAGCCAAACCCCAGCCAAACCCAAACAACCAAACCTCACCAACCAGCCCAAACCAACCAGCCAAACCCCAAACAAACCTCACCAACCAGCCAAAACCAACCAGCCAAACCCAAACAACCAAACCTAACCAACCAGCCAAAACCAACCAGCCAAACCCAAACAACCAAACCTAACCAACCAGCCCAAACCAACATGCCAAACCCAAACAACCAAACCTCACCAACCAGCCCAAAACCAACCAGCCAAACCCCAAACAACCAAACCTCACCAACCAGCCAAAAGCAAACCAGCCAACCAGCCAAACCCAAACCAAACCTCACCAACCAGCCCAAACCAACCAGCCAAACCCAAACAACCAAACCTCACCAACCAGCCAAAAGCAAACCAGCCAACCAGCCAAACCCAAACCAAACCTCACCAACCAGCCCAAAACAACTAGTAAAACCCAAACAACCAAACCTCACCAATCAGCCAAAACCAACCAGCCAAACCCCAAACAACCAACCCTTACCAACCAGCCCAAACCAACCAGCCAAACCCAAACAACCAAACCTCACCAACCAGCCAAAAGCAAACCAGCCAACCAGCCAAACCCAAACCAAACCTCACCAGCCAGCCCAAAACAACTAGTAAAACCCAAACAACCAAACCTCACCAACCAGCCCAAACCAACCAGCCAAACCCCAAACAACCAAACCTCACCAACCAGCCCAAACCAACCAGCCAAACCAACCAAACCAACTAACCAACCAGCCAAAACCCCACCAATCCAAACCAACCAACCCAAACCCAACCAAACCCAAATAAACAATCATGACCCAACCAAACTCAACCAACCAGGCAAACCCCAACCAAACTCAAACAACCAAACTGAACCAAGCAACCAAACCCAACTGAACAACCATGACCCAACCAGAAAACCATTACCCAACCAAACAACCAAACCCCATCAACCAGCAAAACCCATCCAAACTCAACCAACCACAACCCAACCAACTAACCAAAGCTGACCAGCCCAAATCCAATCCAACCCAACCAACTCTAGCTAGCCAACCAAAAGCCAACCATTATCCAACTCCCCCCCAAAACAACCCTGCCAAAACCAAACCAAATGGAAGCAAACCAAACAAAGCTCTCAGCTTGGATGCAGAATGTTCCTTTGGTGTATTTTTGGCAGATGTTTTTGAGGTAGGAGCTGGGAATCTTAGTCCTGTTCAGATAAAGCAAACACACAAGTCCAGTTCATAATCCTAAATGGGATTGTTTTGTCCATTACTCCTCAGTGTTTGCATCTTCTGCTGAGCAGAGTTTCTATTTTTGACCAGTTCACCAAATGCTTTGTCTGAAGAAATGGAGTTAGTGAGGTGCCAGCACTGGGAGAAGCATGGCAAAGTAACTGCTGCTTCTGATGCTCATTGATTCTAGGAGCTGTAAGAAGTCTGAGTGAGGATCACATTTTTAAAGGGAATTTTTAGATATGGTTCTGAAACCCCTGCTTTATTTTGTTCACAAAAGGAGGTAACTCTTGCCTCCTAAAGCTTGGTGTTCCTTGATGAGCTTTGAGCAGCAGGTTAATGCACAGTGCTTTGTCACTGAAGGAGAGATTCCCATTTCTGTTAATCTGGATTATTTTATCCAGACTGCCTACAGCACTAAGCAGAGCCATTTACCTCCTGGTTAATAACATAAGCTAGCAACCACAGAGTTGTTAGACAATCCTACTGCTGTCTCTGTTGCATTCATCCAGATAGGGCTACAAATAATTCCCTTTGTCACAACCCCCAGGCATTACTTTTGATCAGCACTAAGGAGATGTACAGCTCACAGTAACCCAACTAATACAGTTTTGGCTTTTTGCAGCTTTTGATCACTATTGAAACTCTGCTTGTGTGTAACTTACTAAAGCACTGGGAGTGTGCATTGCATAAATGTGCTTTGATCAAGTCCAAGAAATGTGCCTTGTGTCAAGCCAAGTGTCACCATCGTGAGGTGATTGCTGCGAGCGTCCCCGGCGTGATAGAAGCTCTTTGGCATAAGGTCTTAACTTCACTCAGCAAGGATTCGCCTCATGGGGACATCTTTAATGTCTCCTGTCTTAGTCTTAGACCCAAAGTGAAGCACTGAGCCTGGGACAATGTGAAGGTATTGAGTTTTCAGAAGGGGAGAGGTTCTTAGTGCTCAGTGATGGAACAGGTTGCCCAGGGAGCTAGTTCAGGCCCCATCCCTGGAGACATTCAAGGTGAGGCTGGACAGGGCTCTGGGCAACCTGATCTAGTGGAGGCCATGCCTGCTGACTGCAGCGGGGTTGACTAGATGACCTTTGGAGGTCCCTTCCAAACCATTCTAGAAGTCAAAGTGCATGTGTGAATATTTGCTGAGTTAGGTGTGCAGCACCAAAGAGCTCCGAGGGCTGAACATGATTCTCCCCTCCTGCTCTGCTCAGGTGAGACCCTACCTGCAGTACTGTGTCCAGCTCTGGAGCCCTCAATACAACAAAGTATGTAACTGTCAGAGCAGGTCCAGAGAAGGGCCATAAAGATGAACAGAGGGCTGCAGGACCTCTCCTGTGAAGACAGGCTAAGAGAGTTGGGTTTGCTCAACCTGGAAAGGAGAAGGCTCTGGGCAGACCTTAGAGCAGCCTTCCAGTACCTGAAGAGGCTAAGAAGAGCTGGGGAGGGACTTCTTGCAAAGGCAGAGGGACAGGACTAGAGTTAACAGTTTCAAACTGGAAGATGCTAGATTTAGATTTGACACTAGGAAGAAACTTTTCACCATGACCATGGGGAGACACTGGAACAGGTTGCCCAGAGAAGCTGTGAAGACTTCTACCCTGCAGGTGTTCAAGGCCAGGCTGGATGAGGCCTTGAGCATTGTGATCTAGTGGGAGGCTGGACTTC
The DNA here is from genome assembly GCF_014839835.1 of Dryobates pubescens. Classification (NCBI taxonomy): domain Eukaryota; kingdom Metazoa; phylum Chordata; class Aves; order Piciformes; family Picidae; genus Dryobates; species Dryobates pubescens. Next base: position 1,564,320 of record NC_071639.1, read on the forward strand.
ATGATCTTAGAGGGCTTTTCCAACCTTAATGATTCTATGATTCTATTGTTGCCTGCTTACCAGAACAGTTGTGTTTCTGTGTAGCTCTTGACCCTTATGTCTGCTCCTGTATCTGCTGTATAGACTAGCTTGGAGTTACTTGATCCAAGGTGCTGCAGCTTAGCCTCAAAGGATCATCCCAAAATGTAATTCACAGAACTGTTTGGGTTGGAAAAGCCCTCTAAGAGCATTGAGTCAAACCATCACACCAGCACCACCATGGCCATCAAACTGTGTCCCCAGGTGCCATGGCCACACCTTTCTTGAGCACCTGCAGGGGTGGTGACTGCAGCACCTCCCTGGGCAGCCTGTTCCAATGCCTGGATCCAGTATGCACTCTGCAGTTGTCCCCTGGGGAACCTGCCTACGTAGGTGCAGTTTAAATAGAGCATCTCTTGAGTACTGGCATGCACAAAACCTCTCCCAGCTTCAGTGCTGTGTCTGCTGTCAGGTTCTTAAACATGGAATTAAGTTTTTTAATCACAGACTCATAGAATGGGCTGGGCTGGAATCTTCCAGTAAGTTGAAGCCTACCTGATAGGCCCAGGGGGTAGTGCCTCTGAGGTTAAGCAGGTTTTGGTGATACTTCAGTGAAGACTGAGGAAGCTCCAATTTCCCAGTGCCTCATCAGTTAGACTGATCTTTCTTACAGCTGCCTCCAGTCATCTCAGTTGTGCAATACCCCAAAATGTTTGCTTCTGTGCTTACAGATGTGACACAAAAGCAGCTACAGGAAATGATGATTCCGTTAAAGTGCTGGTGGCTTTGTGTTTTGGATGGAAATAGTTCTGTCTTCCCCATTCACAACATTGCTTTTGCTTTACAATATGGCAGAAACTATGTCTTCATTCCAAAAACAAACCCAAGAAAAACCTTGTTTGCCTTATAGCCTTAAGGCAGCCCAAAGAAGAAAAGCTCTTCAGAAACAAACCCAAGCAAACCTTCTTCCCCTTCTAGCCTTGAACTGCTTTAAGGCAGCCCAAAGAGCAGCTCCTCAGACACAAAATCAAGTAAATGTTGTTCCCTTCTAGCCTTGAACTGTTTTAAGGCAGCCCAAAGAGCAGCTCCTCAGACACAAAACTAAGCAAATGTTATTCCCTTACAGACTTGAACTGTTAAATGCAGCCCAAAGAGCAGCTCCTCAGACACAAAATCAAGCAAATGTTGTTCCCTTCTAGCCTTGAACTGTTTTAAGGCAGCCCAAAGAGCAGCTCCTCAGACACAAAACTAAGCAAATGTTCCCTTAAAGCCTTAAACTGTTACAATGCAGCCCAAAGAGCAGCTCCTCAGACACAAAACTAAGCAAATGTTCCCTTAAAGCCTTAAACTGTTACAATGCAGCCCAAAGAGCAGCTCCTCAGACACAAAACTAAGCAAATGTTGTTCCCTTCTAGCCTTGAACTGTTTTAATGCAGCCCAAAGAGCAGCTCCTCAGACACAAAACTAAGCAAATGTTCCCTTAAAGCCTTAAACTGTTACAGTGCAGCCCAAAGCAGCTCCTCAGACACAAAATCAAGCAAATGTTGTTCCCTTCTAGCCTTGAACTGTTTTAAGGCAGCCCAAAGCAGCTCCTCAGACACAAGGCACTTTCCTTGGTTTGCTTTCCGTTGGCTTGTTTGTTCTTCCCCCCCGTGTTGTTATTTTGTCCAGTTAAGTTTGCTTCTGTTGCCGTGTTTTGTCCTGCTTTGTTTCCCGTCGTGGGTCGCTAGGAGCTGGATAAGACCCAGGAGGACTTACTGAAACACCAGGCTAGCATTAGTGAGCTCAAGCGCAATTTCATGGAGTCCACACCCGAGCCGCGCCCCAACGAGTGGGAGAAGCGCCGCATCACCCCTCTGGCCCTCCAGACACCAGGGGTATGTCACCTCAGCCCTCCTCTGCATGCCTGCCCCTGCAGCCCTCTGCTTTTCCTGTAGATGGTCAGGGGTTGGCTGCTGGAAGATGTGTGGTACTCCGTGTGCAGTAACCTTTTACCGCTTGACTTTGATGTGTGGAGTTTGATTCTGCTACGAGAACCGCATTAGAATCCCAAGGGGAACCTGGAGGGGATGCCAGGATGTTCCTGTGTGCTGAGGACAGCTTAAATTTCCCCCTGCTTTACACAGGCCGATGTAGGTAGCTTTGCAGTGGCAGCAGAACTTGTCCCTCCTTTGCCCTGTCTTTGTGCATCAACACTCAACCTGTGTGGTGCTTCAGGAGGACCTGAGGTGCTCAGCTCCTTTACAGTGCTGCCCCCTTCGGGATGTGCTGAATGTGGTTGAGAACACTGACTCTCCAGAAGTCTGTACAACCAATTTGTCCACTTTTTGCCTCTATACCTCCCTCCTCAACCTCAAACCAGCAGTTTGGAAAGCCTTTTTCTACAAATGCCATCTTGAATCCTTATGGCAAGAAAACTACCCAAACTAGATCTCTCATACTGCTGTGAAACTCCCAGGTTCATGGGGAGTTATTTGCTGCTTCCTTCGTAGAGCAGAACAGCAAATCAGCCTTTGAAAGCAAGCAGTTCCTCCTTTATTTTTGTCCTTTTATTTCACCACTGTTCCTGCCCTTCCCTCCTAAGTGTATTGCCCTGTCCCCCAGGATTTCTTCCTGGACTGGAGATGAGGAAGAAATTCTCAGCAGTGAGGGTGGGGAGACCCTGGCACAGGTCACCCAGGGAGGCTGTGGAAGCCCTCTCCCTGGTGGTGTACAAGGCCAGGCTGGATGAGGCCTTGAGCAACCTGGGCTGGTGGGAGGTGTCCCTGTCTGTGGCAGGGGGGTTGGAACTGGCTGATCTTGGAGGTCCCTTCCAACCCAAACCCTTTGATGAATCTGTTCTCTTGGGTCTCCAGAAAGGTGAACTTTCAGTGACGCTTGCTTGATGCTGCCAAGGGATTTTTGTTACCAAGTTCTTATTTCAGTGAGCTCCTCGAGCAACCTGAGCTGTGGGGATGTGCACACAGGTCATGCAGTCACTGACCCTCTGGATCACTTCTTTAATGACTGTCCTGTTGATTTATGGTTACTGCCAAGAAAATTAGTCCTCAGATTTATTTCTGAGCAGGACCTGATCATTTCTCCACCCAGTGATATCTGCCTAGGTATAAATGCTGGTCCAAGTTTCCTGTGTCTCTGCCACATCATTTCATAGCTATAACTCTATTTTGGGGGTTAAAATAGATGTTTATGTAAAAGTGTAACATGCTTTTTGTTATGTGGTTGTATTTTCTTGTGTTGATTTCTTTGTCTTGAAGTTGAGCCTCCCCTTGCCCCCTCCCAGTCCCTTGATGTCAGTTGGTTTTGGTTTTTCCCCTCCTCCAGCGTGTTCTGTCACTTTCAGATGGGTTGATGTTGATGTGTGTCGTGTCTGTCTGTCTCATTGCTTGTTGATTTACACTGGTTTTATAAAATGGAAACCAAATAGAAAAAAGGAGACCACATTTTCCAAGTGAAAGCGCTGCCTGGGAAGGAGAAGCAATGGACTGCAATGCCTTGGATTGCTGGAGCCAAACCAGAGGAAGCTGACCAGGTGGCTGCCCTGAAACCTCCTGCCTCTTTGCTGTGGCTGCTGTGGGCTAGCTTGGGCACTTCTTTCTGTTTTTCTCTTTCCCCCTCCCCCTGAAAGACAAAGGTGGATTTGCAAAGCAGGATCTGTGTGTTTGTACACATACACAGAAATGGACACCAGCAACACAGAGATGAATGCCACTTGAGAGGTGTCCCTTGCCCATGGCAGGGGGGTTGGAGTGGATGGTCTCTGAGGTCCCTTCCAACCTGAGACATCCCATGGTTCTGTGAATGTTCTGCTTGAAGACCTATCTAGGTGTCAGGTTCTGAGTGGCTGCTTGTTGAGAAGAAAACCAAACTTTCCCAGGAGGTGCCTGTACTTTACACAAGTGGGATGACAGCAAACGATGTGCTTCCACCACACGTGGAAGTAATTGTCTGCAGCTGTTTGACAGAGGGCTGGAGCACCTCCCCTATGGCATGGACAGGCTGGGAGAGTTGGGGCTCTACAGCCTGGAGAAGAGAAGGCTCCAGGGAGACTTTAGAACAACCTAAAGGGGCTACAGAAGAGCTGGGGAGGGACTTCTTACAAAGGCATGGAGGGACAGGACAAGAGGTAGTGGTTTCAAACTGGAAGAAGCTAGATTTAGATTTGACATCAGGAAGAAACCTTTCACCATGACCATGGTGAGACACAGGAACAGGTTGCCCAGAGAAGCTGTGAAGGCTCCTACCCTGCAGGGGTTCAAGGCCAGGCTGGATGAGGCCTTGAGCAACCTGGGCTGGTGGAGGTGTCCCTGTTCATGGCAGGGGGGGTTGGAACTGGATGAACCTGCAGGTCCCTTCCAACCCAAACCATTCTGTGATTGTGTGACATTACACACAAGAACATTTGCTTTGTGTGTTCACTATGTAAGCATTCAAATCAGTAATGCTGTAGAAGCAGCTTCATCCCAAAAGCAGCCTGGTTCAGAAGTACCTCCAAGCTTCCATAGCTCTCTTTTCATCCAGGAAAAGAGGGAGGTCTTCTCCCCTGTAAGCTGGGTTGACATCTCTGCAGCAAAAAGCACTTGCTTGCCAGTGGGAGTGCTGGCACTGTGGTAGTGATGTTGCTCTTCCACATCACTTCTGGATTATTTTCCACTACCTAGGAACTGGGACAAAAGTAGCTTCATGCAAAGCTGTCAGACCTATTGCAGCAACAGGTTTGGGAAGCTGTTCCCATCCTGATTTATTTGTTGATGGCTGTACCCTCAACTGATAAGCCTGCTGGTGGTAGTAGACATTGCTCAGTCCTGCTGCTGGACTCTCTCCTGGCCTGCCTCTTTAATACAGGGGAGAAAAAAAGCAGGGATACCTCTGCTAATCTTCTTTCTTTTCTTCCTCCTTTTGCTCTGGTGAAAATCCTTGCAAAATAAGTAATTCTTCAGTGTATGTGAAGTGTTACTGTGGGTCTGTCTCATTTGCAACACTGTGCTTCTGTATCAGCACACTGCCAAAAATGCACAGCATCTGTGACTTAATTATAACAGAAACTGTGGCACCCTCAGACCTGTCACAAATGAGTATGGGAAAAGTTAGCTTAGGAATGTTCACAAGGGTTGGGGGTTTTTAATCCAGCCCACCTCTGCTGCTTGTAAATAGGATGTTAGGATGAAGTTGTTCCCCGTGAGGGTGGTGAGAGCCTGGCACAGGCTGCCCAGGGAGGTGGTGGCAGCCTCCTGCCTGGAGGTGTTTGCAGCCAGGCTGGAGGTGGCTGTGAGCAACCTGCTGTGGTGTGAGGTGTCCCTGCCCATGGCAGGGGGGTTGGAACTGGCTGAGCCTTGAGGTCCCTTCCAACCCTGACAATTCTATCATTTCCTCTCAGTGTGTCTGGCTGTGGACCAGGAAGAATTTGCCAGGAATGTAAACACCTTCACAGCCTGGTACATCATTGTAACTACCATCATTTGATGGGGAAACTCTCTCTATAGACTTAGTCCTTTTGACTAAACACCTCCTCAGGGAATGGGTTACAATTTTGCAAGTTGTGTGATTGGGGCTTTTCTTTTTAAGAAGACCTCAAAATCTAAAGGTGTACTTTAGATCCAAACCCATGAGTGGTATGTGCCTGTCTTGAATGACAGACATTTGTGGGGAGAGAGAGGTGCACACAGGTTGACCACAACTTTTCCCCCCACCCTAGCTTTTCTTCTTTTTAATTATTATTATTTTTACTGCTCTGAGTAGTTAGACAACATGACCAAGAATCACAGAATCAAAGAATTAGTGAGGCTGGAAAAGACCTCTGAGATCACCAAGTCCAGCCTATGACCTAGCACCACCACATCAGCTAAACCCTGTCACCAAGTGCCACATCCAGTCTCTTCTGAAAGCCCTCCAGTGATGGCAACTCCACCACTTCCCTGGGCAGTCCATGCCAGTGCCTGAGAAATGTGTGGCCATAGCACTTTGGGACATGGTTTGATGGTCATGGTGGTGCTGGCAGTTTGACTCGATGAGCTTAGAGGTCTGTTCCAACTCGAGGGATTCTGTGCTTCTCTCAGAGGCTCACAGGTGGTGCCATAGGCGGATCTGCTACGTGGTACCACATGGTGGTCATCGTGGTGCCACAGAAATGGTCATGTTGCTGCTTCTACCATACTGCTGGAACCACACAGCAGACCCACTGGTGGAGTAGGAAGAGTATCAGGAATGGTTTTGCCTTCTGATGTAATCCTGGAATGTTTATTGGGCACGGTGAGCTAGGGAAAGAAAGTGAGGGTGAGGAAGATGCTGCATGAGGGCAAAATCAGTAACTTGCATTACATTTTCCTGGCTGCTTTCTAAAATACTCACTGTAGTGAAAAAAAAATCCAAGGATTCTTACTCCTTGCCTTCTCTGTCCTTTTGCATGCATTATATGTTGTAGTATATGCACAGCAGCAGTGATGTAACTGATGTCAGCTCAGATTCTCCATCGCTGCTCACAGGGTGAGCCCGCACGGACCACAGCTGTCTGCATGGCATCCTGGCTTGCCTCTGCTCTGTGCTTCTCTGGAGTCTTCTTCTCTGGGACAAACCTGCCAGTGAATGCTGTCCAAGTGTGTGTTGTGTCCATGTGAGGTGTTCCATGCATTGTTGCCTTTTCACTGTGACAGGGCTCACCTCTCACTTCACACCAGAGCTTGTGGGTGGAAAGCTGGCATAAAGAGTTTTAGCCTTTTCAGAGGCTTGTACCCACACAGGGACTGAAAGTTTGCTTTGCCCCTGTGGATTTATAGCACTGAATACAGAAAACAGCACAGAGGTACAGTGGAGAAAAGATGTATTACAGAACATGGAGCAGACTATGAGCATGAGGTACCCAGCAGCAGAACAAGAGGACACAGTCTTAAGCTGTGCCAGGGGAGGTTTAGGCTGGAGGTGAGGAGAAAGTTCTTCCCAGAAAGAGGAACTGGCCACTGGAATGTGCTGCCCAGGGAGGTGGTGGAGTCCCCATCCCTGGAGGTGTTCAAGAGGGGCTTGGATGTGGCACTTGGAGCCATGGTTTAGTTGTCAGGAGGTGTTAGGTCATAGGTTGGACTTGATGATCTCTGAGGTCTTTTCCAACCTGGCTGATTGATTCTATGATAATTTATACATGTACCCTATTAGGTATGTGTGAATAAAGCAAGTTCCCCCAAGAGGAAACATCTCTTTGGAAAAAACAACCTTTAGTAGAAATGACCTTGCTTAGGTTATTTAAGCACTATAAAAATGTAGCTATAACAGACTAGAAAGAAAAAACTTGTTGCAGTGTTGTGGGTAGCTATTCTAGTAAGCCAGCATTATCTGGCTGCCCTGAGGCTCCCAGCCAATTAGGTGTTAACAATGGAGTTTTAGAAGGGGGAGAGGGGAGGAAAGTCCCAACAGTTAATATGGAATGAGTGCTCTGCTTGGAAAATCTGTGTGAACATCAGCGTTGGTCATTTTTCCTGTGTCATATCCACGGAGTGCAACTGTGTGCTGTGGAGCCAGCAGCTTTCTGTCCTCTCTGCAAAACCCATGTGTGTATCAGTGTTGGTCATGTTTCTGGTGTGAGGTGCATGGAGTGCAGCTGTGTGCTGTGGTGCCAGCAGCTTTCTGTCCCCTTTGCCAAACCCATGTGAATATCAATGTTGGTCATTTTTCCTGTGTCATATGCAGAGTCCAGCTGTGTGCTGTGGTGGTGCCAGCAGCTTTCTGTCCCCTTTGCCAAACCCATGTGAATATCAATGTAATTCTTCTGGTGTGAGGTGCATGGAGTGCAGCTGTGTGCTGTGGAGCCAGCAGCTTTCTGTCCCCTTTGCAAAGCCCATGTGAATATCAATGTTGGTCATTTTTCCTGTGTCATATGCACAGAGTGCAGCTGTGTGCTGTGGTGCCAGCAGCTTTCTGTCCCCTTTGCAAAGCCCATGTGAATATCAATGTTGGTCATGTTTCTGGTGTGAGATGCATGGAGTGCAGCTGTGTGCTGTGGTGCCAGCAGCTTTCTGTCCCCTTTGCAAAGCCCATGTGAATATCAATGTTGGTCATGTTTCTGGTGTGAGATGCATGGAGTGCAGCTGTGTGCTGTGGTGCCAGCAGCTTTCTGTCCCCTTTGCAGAACCCATGTGTGTATCAGTGTTGGTCATGTTTCTGGTGTGAGATGCATGGAGTGCAGCTGTGTGCTGTGGGGCCAGCAGCTTTCTGTCCCCTTTGCAAACCCATGTGAATATCAAATGTAATTCTTCTGGTGTGAGGTGCATGGAGTGCAGCTGTGTGCTGTGGAGCCAGCAGCTTTCTGTCCCCTTTGCAGAATCCATGTGTGTATCAGTGTTGGTCATGTTTCTGGTGTGAGATGCATGGAGTGCAGCTGTGTGCTGTGGAGCCAGCAGCTTTCTGTCCCCTTTGCAGAATCCATGTGTGTATCAGTGTTGGTCATGTTTCTGGTGTGAGATGCATGGAGTGCAGCTGTGTGCTGTGGAACCAGCAGCTTTCTGTCCCCTTTGCCAAACCCATGTGAATATCAATGTTGGTCATTTTTCCTGTGTCATATGCACGGAGTGCAGCTGTGTGCTGTGGAGCCAGCAGCTTTCTGTCCCCTTTGCAGAACCCATGTGTGTACCAGTGTTGGTCATGTTTCTGGTGTGAGATGCATGGAGTGCAGCTGTGTGCTGTGGTGTCCCCTTTGCAAAGCCCATGTGAATATCAATGTTGGTCATTTTTCTGGTGTGAGGTGCATGGAGTGCAGCTGTGTGCTGTGGTGCCAGCAGCTTTCTGTCCCCTTTGCCAGACCCATGTGAATATCAATGTTGGTCATTTTTCCTGTGTCATATGTACAGAGTCCAGCTGTGTGCTGTGGTGCCAGCAGCTTTCTGTCCCATTTGCAAAACCCCTGTGAATATCAATGTTGGTCATTTTTCTGGTGTGAGATGCATGAAGTGCAGCTGTGTGCTGTGGTGCCAGCAGCTTTCTGTCCCCTTTGCCAGACCCATGTGAATATCAATGTTGGTCATTTTTCCTGTGTCATATGCAGAGTCCAGCTGTGTGCTGTGGAGCCAGCAGCTTTCTGTCCCCTTTGCAGAACCCATGCGAATATCAATGTAATTCTTCTGGTGTGAGGTGCATGGAGTGCAGGTGGCGGCAGTAGCTTTCTGTCCCCATGTGAACACCGATGTTGGTCATTTTTCTGCCGTGAGATGCAGCTGTGCGCTGTGCTGCTGTTGTCCTCTCTGCTCTCATTTCCCCTCACGGGAACCCTGTGCCCTCTGTCCTCCCGCAGCCTTCTCCCGTCCGAGTCCTTCTCGCTGTCCCGCCTCTCTCTTGCCGACCCTCTCCTTCGGAGGTGGCTGCCGCCGCGCCCGCCTCCGCCTAACGCTTTCCTTTGCCTCTCCCGCGCAGAGCCTGGCAGAGGAGATCGCCTCCATTTTGTTTAGTCAGGAGGGCTTTTGCGCGGGCTCCGGACGGCCCTTCGCCGCCGCCAGCGCGGCGCCAGCAGAGGGCGCTGCGCGGGAGGAGATCGCCGCCTCGGCCGCGCCGCCGCCCCAGGTGCTTCGCGCCCCCCGGCGCCGCCGGCCCGGGGGCGGGTGGTGGGGGGAGGCCCCGCTGCGCTGTGGGGAGTAGGCAGGGCCAGGAGGGGGCTTCTGCCGCATGCCCGTCCTGTGGCGGGGCCGGGAAGCTGGCTGCTTGTGCCGCAGAGGAGAGAGGTGCAGCTGGGGAGCCGGTTCTGCGTTGGCAGCACGCAGGGAGAGTAACCGGTGCGGGGGTGCTGCGCCGGGGGAGCAGCCGTAAACGCTAGGATTAAGTCACAGATGATGTGCTGGTGTTTGTATTCTTACTCCCTGAACTAAGACCCTGCTTCAGACTGCTCGCTGAAACGCTGGCTCCAGCGAAAGGGCTCTGCCTCCCGCGTCCTCTCTGGCGTGCTGCCGTGGGATGTCCCTCGCAGACCGCCCTGCCGTGGAGCAAGTACTAACACAGCTGGCTGCAGCTCATCACCCTGCCTCCAAGCTCCATCCTAATGGGGTCCTCTTGGCAGTCCTGACAACCTACCGCCCTCAGCACTCTCCCCCCTCTTACCCCTTGGTTTCATAAGTCACAGACCTAAGATGGGAAGCCACTAAGAATCTCACAGTCAAGCCTTTCTTCGGGTTGTGTTGTGATAAACTGATTGTAGGATGCTAAGTAATTGTTACAATGATTTTTCCCCCCCTTGCTATCATTTATTTTTAATTGCTGTTTTAACTCAGAGAAGTTAACTTCCTCAGCAGCACTGCATTCCTGCTTTTACTTGCAGCCTTTCACAGTGACATTCTTACCCCAATTAATAATGTCCCTAACTCTTACCTGCCTGTGGAGTATTGCAGTGGAGTGGAAGGAAATGAGCCTAGTTCTGTGTGAGTCTTGCAGGGACTAACAGTTATCTGTCTAGTACCACCTACATACGTGCTTACAAGCTTGCTTGGAGGGTGTTGCACTGTTGCCCAGGGTCATGCATTGATTGTTGTCCTCTGATTGCTTTTTTGTTCCACAGAGACATGCTTCCAGAGCAGAAGGGCCTTGTACTGGAGTCAGCGATGCTGATAAGGTTCTACTGATTTTTTCTATAGTTCAGTTTGGCTCTTAACTTCCAATCCATCTTCATTCTTTCTTCCCTTCCTTTTTCAGTTAACCATCACAACCATCTTTTGTCTTCCACATGCCATGAGCCAGCCATCAGCTAATGTTGTCTCCCATCATTTTAATTTATTCATGTGCTCTACTTTTGTTTTTCCTCATCCATGTTTTTTTGTGCAGAGTTCACATGAGACTCTGGACATAGTGGAGGAGAAGAAGCAGGCAGAGGTTGGGATAGAAGAAACACTAGTCGTAGAGGAAGCCAACAAAGGGAAAGTGCAAGTTGCCACTGATGCTGGGGAGACATGTAAGGTGGAACACCTGTCAAAAAAGGACTCCTCATCATTACCATCAGATAGTAGCAGCAGCAGCAGCAGTAGTAGTGAGAGTGAGGATGAAGAGGTGGGAGAATACCAGCCACATCATAGGGCAATTGAGGAAGTCATCAGGGAAGAACAGGAAGAAGAGGAAGATGTGAAAAGGAAAGGACACGAAGAAAAAACGCAGCATGTGGAAGCCACACCAGAAGGCAGTAAACTAAATGTACCAGTTGAGCAGACACCAGTTGCAGCTGAAGATTTGGCCCAGGAAAATGCAGTTACCATAGCTACAGAAGAGAAGAATTTGGCAGAGGAAATTAAGCAAGATTTAGGTGAAGAAAAAGAGGAAGAACAGCTCAGAGTCAACGGAGATGTGTCTCACGTTGACATTGATGTTGCACCACAAATAATTTGTTGTTCTGAGGTAAATGGTATAAACAGTTTGACAACTAGACTAAGCAGAGGTACTTCTTGGGGTGAAAATAGACCTGCCTTTCTTCTTCTCCTATCCCTTCCACTCTTCAGGCATCCAGCAGGATTCAGATCATTTGGAAGGGGAAACCGTTGATGAGCAGTGCAATTCTGTCTCCTTCAGCTGTGCTTTCTGACTCTTTTTTGTTTGCTGGAGCTGAGACTCATCAGTGAGGCAAACCTTCCGAAGAGTGACATCTCCTTCCTCTGCCCCCCTTACCTGCTCTGCCCAGACATGATGGATGTTGGTTATTGACATGTTGCCAGTGTTTTCAGTCTCGTCCTGTCTCCTTGTCAGTTGGTTTTGGCACGTCCATGACACGTAACTGTGATTGGAAAGCTATTGGCAATGGAAATTACAGAGCAACCTGCACACATTTTCCCTTCCTCCCTCCCTCCCCCCCACTGCTTTTCTTGCCTGTTTAGCTTTTAAGAGAATAGGGCTTTAGAGACTGGAACAAGTATGGCTAGAGGGTGCACTGCATTGGGAAGGGGTGAGGCATGTATCACAGTCAGCCTGGAGAAGGCTCTGGGAAGACCTTCCTGCAGCCTCCAGTACCTGAAAGGAGCTTGCAAGAAAGCTAGGGAGAGACTTTTTACAAGGGCTTGTAGTGAAAGGATGAGGGACAATGGATTGAAGCTGGAAGAGGGGAGATTGAGACTGGAGATGAGGAAGAAATTCTTGAGAGTGAGGGTGGGGTGACACTGGCACAGGTTGCCCAGGGAGGCTGTGGCTGCCTCCTGCCTGGAGGTGTTCAAGGCCAGGCTGGATGAGGCCTTGAGCAAGCTGTGCTGGTGGGAGGTGTCCCTGCCCATGGCAGGGAGGTTGGAAGTTGATCTCTTAAGGTCCCTTCCAACCCAAACCCATCTATGAATCTTACTCCAAAGTCCTCCAGTGTGGTAGGGAAGCATGCCTGGGCTCCAGTCACAATCAGGTGTTACTAAACAAGGTTCCAGGATTCTTGGGCAAACTTCATCAAGCAGCAGAAAGGGGAAAGTAAAGCACAGGGCTGCATCTGCTTGCAAAGCTGCAGCATCCTCTCCTCAATTTCCCAGCAGCTGGGTGGTTTTTTTGCTGCTTAGCTGCCTGCTGCTTCTTCTCATGGTGGCAGTTTTACTTTTGTTTCTGTGCACTTCAATCCAGACAGCTTCCCTCCTTCCCATACACAGGGGTTCTGCTTAACCTTGTGAAGGAATGGGTGTCTAAGGCTTGAGAAGTTGCAGGCTCTCACTCTTCCTCTAAACAGCTGCTTGGAGGAAGGGGAGAAGGGCTGCTGTGTGTGGGAAGGGGTTTTCACTCTGTGTGCATCCCAGATCAGTGGGAGAGAACAACTGATGCATCCAGAGCAACAGGAAAAGGCTCTTCTGTGTTTTTTGAAGTACCTCAGTCTATTGAAAGTCTGCTGCAGCAAGATAAGTGAGGAGCTCACTGCCCTGCTTGGGCATTCAGCAAATGGCTCTTTAGGATGGTGGATGAAAGAACCTATTGAATGGAGACTGCTTTGAACCCAGTTGCCAGAGTGGGTTTTCTGCTCCAGAAATAGGACATTATTAAAAAGTTAAGCTTCTGAAGAATTCCTTTGGCATTTCTAGTCCTTATTTGCAGCTTGACAGAGCAGTGACAGGCATTTTCCCAGGCTGATCCTGAGATGAGGCTTAGAGATCTGAGCTAGCTCTTAGCTTCTTGATGCAAACTAGGGAGGGTAACTGTTGTTTTTCCCCCCTCCAGTGATGCTCTTTTACTCTTTTTCAGCTGTGTTGCAGCTTGGTTGTAGAGGTTGCCTTCTGTGCTGTGTAGTGTTGTCTGAAACAGAACTTCAGCAAGCTTCCTGGGCTATTGAGTTACCCTCCCATGTTGTGTAGGTGCTCGAGGGCTGGTGTCTTAGTCTTCATCCCACTTGTCCTGATTCACTGCATGCTTTTTGGTTGGGAATGCACTCAAACAGTGGTCTTGCTGTTAGGATTTTCTGGAGTATGTGCTTGTTATCTGGGTCCACTTCACAAACCTTTCTTCTGCCTTTTCAATTGATTGCTTGTTTCTTGCACCACAGCCTCCAGTAGTGAAAACAGAGATGGTAACCATTTCAGATGCCACCCAGAGGACTGAAATCTCCACTAAAGAAGTCCCCATTGTCCAGACTGAAACAAAAACTATCTCCTATGAGTCTCCACAGGTACTGTGGCTGGGCTTTTCTTGTTTGCAGTCCCATTTTCACTCCAGTTACTTGCTGATCAAGACAGATGGTGTCCAGAAGGTGTTTTCAAAAGCCTGTTAAGTTCTTTCTAGCAGCTGAGATGATCCCTTGGCTGGGAAGTAGGCAAGTGAAGACAAAGTGCCATTGCTTCTGGAGTTGCAGGGGGGGTTACATGAGGACTTAGTGGCTGTCTGCACATAGAGAGCTCATTTTTAGTTCTGGGAACTAGATTAACACACAGCTCCTGAAAGGAAGATGTAACTTTGAGAACACATTTTCCACAGGAGGGAACCAGAGCAGCAGCCTTGCAGGGCTCAGTCAGCTTGGATGGCTTCTGCTTCAGTTCTGACTGAACTAGGGGATGGGATGGCACTGAGAGGGACAGGCTGGAGAGGTGCACTGGGGAGAATCTCATGAGTTTCAATAAGGCCAAGGGAAAATCCTGCACCTGGGTTGGGGCACTCCTTGATATCAGTCCAGGCTGGGGCTGATGAGATTGAGAGCAGCCCTGCAGAGAAGGGCTTGGGGTGCTGGTGGGGGAGAAGCTGGGCAGCAGCCAGCAATGGGCACTGGCAGCACAGGAGGCCAAGGGCAGTCTGGGCTGCATCCAAAGCAGTGTGGCCAGAGCTGGAGAGAGAGGATCCTGCCCCTCTGCTCTGCTCTGGGGAGACCTCAACTGGAGCACTCCATTCAGTTTTGGGGCCCCAACACAAGAGGGATATGGACCTGCTGTGGAGTGGGTCCAGACAAAGCCACAAAGATGATCAGAGGGCTGTAGCACATTTCCTTTGAAGACATGCTGGGAGAGTTGGGGCAGCTCACCATGGAGAGGAGACCTTGGAGCAGCATTTTAGTACCTGAGGGGGCCTACAGGCAGGCTGGGGAGGGACTGCTTAAAAGGCTTTGTGCAGACAGGATGAGGGGCAGTGCTTTGAAACTGGAGGAGGGGAGATTTAGGTTGGACTTCAGGAGGAAGTTCTGCACAGTGGTGAAATAGTGGAAGAGGCTGCCTGGGGATGTGGTTGAGTCCCCATCCCTGGAGACATTCAAGGTCAGACTTGATGTGGCCCTGGGCAGCCTGCTCTAGCTGGAAATGTCCCTGCTGCCTGCAAGGGGGTTGGACAAGATGACCTTGGAGGGTCCCCTCCAGCCCCATGTGGTGTGTGCAGCTGTACAGAATGTGTTTGGTAAGAAACCCCACAGCTGTTCTCCTGTGCAAACAAAGCTTTTACATGCTTTCAATGTTTTCAATTCCTTGCAGTTTGATGGCAGTGCTGGGGACAGTGCTGGAGTGATGCTGAGCACCCAGACAGTTACATCAGAGCCCATTTCCACTACCACAACTACACACATCACTAAGGTAAAGTCTCTGAACTGAAAAAACCCCACCCAAACCACCTCAAAATAAAGTCTTTCCTGAAGTTTCTCTCATGTATCTGCTGATTTATTGAAGAGAGCTGCCTTGGAATGGCTTGGATTCATTCCAGCTATGTGAGAGTTAATCCTGCTGTAGACAGACTTTGAACAGAGATGCCCTAATAGATAGGCAGGAATCTAGGAACAGGGCACGGGAAAGAGAGTTTAACAAGGATGTGGAGTTACTCAAATATGTCCAGAGAAGGGCAACAAAGCTGGGGAGGGGTCTGGAGCACAGCCCTGTGAGGAGAGGCTGAGGGAGCTGGGGTTGCTTAGCCTGGAGAAGAGGAGGCTCAGGGGAGACCTTCTTGCTCTCTGCAACTCCCTGAAGGGAAGTTGTAGCCAGGTGGGGGTTGGTCTCTTCTCTGTGGTTGGTCTCTTCTGTGATTACAAAGGTGTGTTCCTCACTGTTCTGTGTCCTCTGCAGATGGTCAAGGGTGGGGTGTCAGAAACAAGGATTGAGAAGCGCATCGTCATCACTGGAGATGCAGACATTGACCATGATGAGGTGAGTGTTGGATGATAGGTTGGACATGATGATCTTGAAGGTCTCTTCCAACCTGGTTTATTGCATTCCACTCCTCCACTCCTCTCCTCTCCTCTCCTCTCCTCTCCTCTCCTCTCCTCTCCTCTCCTCTCCTCTCCTCTCCTCTCCTCTCCTCTCCTCTCCTCTCCTCTCCTCTCCTCTCCTCTCCTCTCTCCTCTCCTCTCCTCTCCGAACGTCTCCTCTCCTCTCCTCTCCTCTCCTCTCCTCTCCTCTCCTCTCCTCTCCTCTCCTCTCCTCTCCTCTCCGAACCTCTCCTCTCCAAACCTCTCCTCTCCTCTCCGAACCTCTCCTCTCCTCTCTGAACCTCTCCTCTCCTCTCTGAACCTCTCCTCTCTGAACCTCTCCTCTCTGAACCTCTCCTCTCTGAACCTCTCCTCTCCTCTCTGAACCTCTCCTCTCCTCTCTGAACCTCTCCTCTCTGAACCTCTCCTCTCCTCTCTGAACCTCTCCTCTCCTCTCCGAACCTCTCCTCTCCAAACCTCTCCTCTCCTCTTCGAACCTCTCCTCTCCTCTCTGAACCTCTCCTCTCCTCTCTGAACCTCTCCTCTCCTCTCTGAACCTCTCCTCTCTGAACCTCTCCTCTCCTCTCTGAACCTCTCCTCTCTGAACCTCTCCTCTCTGAACCTCTCCTCTCCTCTCCGAACCTCTCCTCTCCGAACCTCTCCTCTCCGAACCTCTCCCCTCCCCTCCCCTCCCTTCCCCTCCCCTCCCCTCCCCTCCCCTCCTCTCCCCTCCATCTTTAATAGCTCTGTTTTTTAAGTCTCTATTTTCAGTGTGTGCCTCCCTCTCTGGCCCAGACTTAATGCAAGATCTCTCTTCTAAGCAGGTTATTCTGATGGGGAGATTGTGGGGAGTAATGGATATGGGAGAGGTTGAATCTCCAATGTTAATGATGATGTTTTAACACACAGTAGTATACTGAGTTCTGAAGGAGGAGGACCTGCTTCTGATGAGGTCCTCCTGTTGTGCAAGGTGTAGAATGGAATGGAAGCCCAATAGAAATATCTGTAGTGTTTTAGATGTTGGCAGTGCCTGGAATCAGCAGTGTGACTGGGTTCTTAAATCCCACTTGTCTGAGAGATGTGGAGAGCAAACACCTCTCACTGCTTACTGTCACAAGACTGAGATAAAATTTAGGCTAATAGCAGTCATCCTATAACATGGTTTTGCTCTTGCCCTCCTGGCTGGAGTTGTGCCTCTCTTTGCCAAGCTGTGTGTTCACAGTCTCACAGTATCACCAAGGTTGGAAGAGACCTCAAGGATCATCCAGTCCAAGCTGTCACCACAGACCTCAGGACTAGACCATGGCACCAAGTGCCACATCCAGTCCCCTCTTGAACACCTCCAGGGATGGGGACTCCACCACCTCCCTGGGCAGCACATTCCAATGACAAATGACTGTCTCAGTGAAGAACTTTCTCCTCACCTCCAGCCCAAACTTCCCCTGGCACAGTCCGAGACTGTGTCCTCTTGTTCTGCTGCTGGGTGCCTGGGAGAAGAGACCAACCCTCTCCTGGCTACAACCACCTATCAGGCAGCTACAGAGAGCAATGAGGTCACCCCTGAGCCTCCTCCAGGCCAAGCAACCCCAGCTCCCTCAGCCTCTCCTCACAGGGCTGTGCTCAAGGCCTCTCCCCAGCCTCCTTGCCCTTCTCTGGACACCTTCAAGTGTCTCAATGTCCTTCCTAAACTGAGGAGCCCAGAACTGGACACAGCACTCAAAGTCCTCACCTGTAACTCACAATCCAAAGTTTGCCACTCCGTAGCACGTTCTGCTGTGCAGCATGTGGCACCTTCTTTACTGAAAACAGCTGCTCCTCTTTTCCATTCAGCTGCAGACAGGACAGCATCACCTCAGCACTACATGGACATCTCCATCTGATTCTTGGTGCAAGTTCAAATGGTTCTATGACTCAAAGCATCTTAGGCTCCTCCTGTTTCTAAAAGTGAAGCAGATTGCTTGCCCTTTTCAACCAGGGTAGCAACACTGACACAAAGCTCTTGAGATTTCCATGGCCTGAGGCATGACTGATCACAGAAACCCTCTTCAGCCATTTCATTGCATGGCTTCCTCTGCCAGGTGACAAAAGCCAACATTGCTGGAAATCCTTCGAGATTGTCTGTGGAACATCTATGGGCTGGCTGGGATTAAGTCTTAAAGAACTCCACTTCATTTCCTTTACAATCAACTGATTTATATAAGAGATCAAAGTACAAGAGGCCAATGTTTTCTGTCTCCAGTTGCTTAGTTTGAGCTTTCATCCCAGCTCCCCCACTCCTAACAACCACTTTCCCATGTTCACTTTAGGAAACTTGCTTACAGCTTTCCATAACCTTTGCTTTCATCAGTTAACTACCTCCAGCCATGCAAGCCAAGCTTCAACTGAGTGATGCCTTTGTACTCACAAAATCTGAGGACACTTAGTTCCATGTCAATGTGCTTTCCAAACTGGAATTTCCTCCTATTTCCTTGGCATAAAGGTTTTTTAGCCTGCACTCTTCACTGATTCTGTGATGCTTGTATCTCCTACCCTCCAGATCTCTTTTTTCTCTGTAAGCTTCTCATCTCCTTTATTTTGGGAGTTGGCAGCTATTGTATCCTGGTCAAAGGAAGCCATTTTATTCTTAATACAGGCTCAAAATATAAACCCAAAGCATTTAGCTGTTTCCCAGGAATTTTACTTCCATGGCTTTTGATTAAGGGAGGGAAAAACTTGTACTATTTTCAGACCACTCAGGAATTTAAGTGAAATGACTGTGCTTTGGGAACTCTTTTTTTGGAGTGTGCAAGCTCTCAGCACCTGCAGTGGGCCTTTTGTGGCCCAGTGAGCTCTGGAGGCTGTTTCACAAGCCTGAAACAAGAGGAAGGAAGCAAAGTTCAATAAGTGGACATGGAAAGGCCCTGAGACTGTTAGTTGTGGCAAAGTCCTTACTGATTGTGTTTTGTGAGTAAGGAGGATGAACTCTGGCCAGTGCTGGAGCCCCTAGTACAGGAAAGATCTGGATGAGCTGAAATGTGTCCAGAGCAGGGCCACAAGGATGAGCAGAGGGCTGGAGCTGCTCTGCTGTGAGGACAGACTGAGGGAGTTGGGGTTGTGCAGGCTGGAGAAGAAAAGGCTCTGAGGAGACCTAATTGTGGCCTTCCAGGATCTGAAGGGGGCTCCAAGAAAGCTGGGGAGGGACTTTTGAGGGTAGTGATAGGACTGGGGGGGATGGATCCAAGCTAGAGGAGAGGTGAGGTAGATTGGCTGTGAGGAAGAAGTTGTTCCCCAGGAGGGTGGTGAGAGCCTGGCACAGGTGCCCAGGGAGGTGGTGGCAGCCTCCTGCCTGGAGGTGTTTGCAGCCAGGCTGGAGGTGGCTGTGAGCAACCTGCTGCAGTGTGAGGTGTCCCTGGCCATGGCAGGGGGTTGGGACTGGCTGAGCCTTGAGCTCCCTTCCAGCCCTGACAGTTCTGTGATTCTATGGAAGGAAAAGCACCATTTGTCACTTTGCATCACAGATTGCTGTCTACAACTATCTGAAGGGAGGTTGCAGCCAGGTGGGGGTTGGTCTCTTCTCCCAGGCAACCAGTACCAGAACAAGAGGACACAGTCTCAAGCTGTGCCAAGGGAGGTTTAGGCTGGATGTCAGGAGGAAGTTCTACACAGAAAGAGTGATTGCCCATTGGAATGTGCTGCCCAGGGAGGCGGTGGAGTCCCCATCACTGGAGGTGTTTAGGAAGAGACTGGATGGGGTGCTATGGTTTAGTTGATCAGATGGTGTTGGATGATAGTTTGGACTTGATGATCTCAAAGGTCTCTTCCAACCTGGTCTATTCTATTCTATTCTATTCTACTCTATTCTATTCTACTCTCTATGGGAAGGGATTTCATGCTGCTGTTAAAGGGGTTGGGCTACTTTTTGGGAGGAGACTGCATTTGGTTAGTGCTGCTTTTGCCTTTTGTGGGGAGAAGCCTTGCTGAAATCTTCATCTTTTAGTACATTCAGCTGGGCAGATGGGAGTCTGCTGTGTTGTGTCAGCAGCATCTGCATGCAGCAGTCCTTTTGGCTGGAAGCTTTGAAACACATGAAAGCAGGAATGTAAAACATGAAACACAGGAGAGCTGGAATCTAAAATCAGTTTTTGACTTCCATTATAAACTTCTGTTTAACAAAAGCCATTGGGGATCTGCTGGAATCTCACCTAAGAATCTTGCATCTCACAGAATCATAGAATTAGCAAGGTTGGAAGAGACCTCAAAGATCATCAAGTCAAACCTGTCACCCAAAACCTCATGACTAGACCATGGCACCAAGTGCCACATCCAAGCCCCTCTTGAATGCCTACAGGGATGGGGACTCCACCACCTCCCTGGGCAGCACATTCCAATGGCTAACAACTCCCTCAGGGAAGAACTTTCTCCTCACCTCCAGCCTAAACCTCCCCTGGCACAGCTTCAGACTGTGTCCTCTTGTTCTGCTGCTGGCTGCCTGGGAGAAGAGACCAACCCCCACCTGGCTCCAACCTCCCTGCAGGGAGCTGGAGAGAGCAAGAAGGTCTCCCCTGAGCCTCCTCTTCTGCAGGCTAAGCAACCCCAGCTCCCTCAGCCTCTCCTCACAGGGCTGTGCTCCAGACCCCTCCCCAGCCTCCTTGCCCTTCTCTGGACACCTTCAAGTCTCTCAATGTCCTTCTTGACCTGAGGAGCCCAGAACTGGACACAGGACTCAAGGTGTGGCCTAAGCAGTGCTGAGCACAGGGCACAATGACCTCCCTGCTCCTGCTGGCCACACTCTTCCTGATGCAGGCCAGGATGCCCTTGGCCCTCTTGGCCCCCTGGGCACACTGCAGGCTCATGTTCAGCCTACCATCAACCACTCCCCCCAGGTCCCTCTCTGCCTGGCTGCTCTCAGCCACTCTGCCCCCAGCCTGTAGCTCTGCCTGGGGTTGCTGTGGCCAAAGTGCAGCCCCTGGCACTTGGATGTGTTCAATCTCCTGCCCTTGGCCTCTGCCCATCTGCCCAGCCTGTCAAGATCCCTCTGCAGAGCTCTCCTACCCTCTAACAGATCAACTCCTGCCCCCAGCTTGCTGTCAGCTGCACATTTACTGCTGATGGACTCAATGCCCTCCTCCAGATCATCAATGAAGATATTGAACAGGCTGGGGCCCAGCACTGCTCCCTGGGGCACACCACTGGTGCCTGGCTGCCAGCTGGCTGTGGCACCATTCACCACCACTCTCTGGGCTCAGCCTCCAGCCAGTTCCTAACCCAGCTCAGAGAGCTGCTGTCCAAGCCAGGGGCTGACAGCTTGGCCAGGAGCTTGCTGTGGGGGATGGTGGCAAAGGCCTTGCTGCAGTCCAGGCAGACTCCATCCACAGCCTGCCCCACAGCCACCAGGCAGTCACCTGGGCATGGAAGGAGCTCAGGTTGGTCAGGCAGGACCTGCCCTGCCTGAATCCCTGCTGGCTGGGCCTGAGCCCTTGGCCATCCTGTCAGTGCTGTGTGACTGCACTCAGGATGCCCTGTGCCATAACCTTGCCTGGCACTGAGGTCAGGCTGACAGGCCTGGAATTCCCTGGCTCATCCAACTGACCCTTCTTGTGGATGGGCACCACGCTGGCAGCTTCCAGTCCTCTGGGATCTCTGCAGTGAGCCAGGACTGATGAAAAATGATGGAGAGTGTCTTGGCCAGCTCATCTGCCAGCTCTCTCAGCACCCTAGGATGGATCCCATCTGGTCCCATGGACTTGTGGGGATCCAAGCAGCTGAGGAGAGCTCCAACTACCTGCTCCTGGAACACAGGGAAGCTATGCTGCTCCCTGGTTCCTTCTGCCAGCTCTGCAGGCCAGCTGTCTGGAAGACATCCTGCTAGTAAAATTGAGTTTTGGTTAGTTTTGGTTGGTTGGGTTGGGTTGGAGTTTTGGCTTAGTTTCTTGTCTGGTTATTTTTGTTTGGTTGGTTTGGGTTGGTTTTTTTTTTGGCTTGGCTGCTTGCTTGGTTAGTTTTGGTTGGTTTGGGTTGAGGTTTTGTTTTGGCTTGGCTGCTTGCTTGGTTAGTTTTGGTTGGTTTGGGTTGAGGTTTTGTTTTGGCTTGGCTGCTTGCTTGGTTAGTTTTGGTTGGTTTGGGTTGAGGTTTTGTTTTGGCTTGGCTGCTTGCTTGGTTAGTTTTGGTTGGTTTGGGTTGGGGTTTTGTTTTGGCTTGGCTGCTTGCTTGGTTAGTTTTGGTTGGTTTGGGTTGGGGTTTTGTTTGGCTTGGCTGCTTGCTTGGTTAGTTTTGGTTGGTTTGGGTTGGGGTTTTGTTTTGGCTTGGCTGCTTGCTTGGTTAGTTTTGGTTGGTTTGGGTTGGGGTTTTGTTTTGGCTTGGCTGCTTGCTTGGTTAGTTTTGGTTGGTTTGGGTTGGGGTTTTGTTTTGGCTTGGCTGCTTGCTTGGTTAGTTTTGGTTGGTTTGGGTTGGGGTTTTGTTTTGGCTTGGCTGCTTGCTTGGTTAGTTTTGGTTGGTTTGGGTTGGGGTTTTTTTTGGCTTGGCTGCTTGCTTGGTTAGTTTTGGTTGGTTTGGGTTGAGGTTTTGTTTTGGCTTGGCTGCTTGCTTGGTTAGTTTTGGTTGGTTTGGGTTGGTTGTTTTCACATTTGGGTTGGGTTATTTTTCATTGTTGTTGTGGTTTGGTTTTGTTGCCTTGGTTTTCACCCTGAGCCTTTCCAGGCTTTGGGAATCCAGGGTTCTGAACAGCTGTACCCAGAACTTCCACTGCTGCTCTCCCATTCCCTGGCCCCCCATGAATGTCCTTCAGCTGTTGCTTTCTTTCAGGCCCTGGCACAGGCAATAAAAGAAGCCAAAGAACAGCACCCAGACATGTCTGTGACAAGAGTGGTGGTGCACAAAGAAACTGAACTTGCTGAGGAGGATGAAGAGTGAAATCCCAAACACCCTCAAGCAGTTATTTTAGGTAAGCTGACATCTCTCCATATATAGAAATGTGTTTCACAGAGAGCAGTGGAGCTTCAGTTTTCTGTGGCAGCCTGCAATCAAAAGCTTGGAAGAGCCCAGGGTGTGTGTGATACCTGCTGCCACAGCAGGGTGAGTTCAAGCAGGCACTCAGAGTGGACTCCTACAACAAGAATGTGTGACATTGGTTTGCATTGCAGATGTTCCTGTATCTGTGTCTCAGTTGTGCCCCATGGCATATCCTACAGAGCTTGGGCAATCATAGCATGGCTTAGGTTGGAAGGGGCCTCAGCGGTTGTCACCTCCAACCCCCTGCCATGAGAGCTGCAGTTTGGATTGGTTATAGCCAGTTGTAGCTTCCACTGCAGTGGGTGTGGGCTGCTCCTGCAGAACGTGGAGGATGTGTCCCTTTCCTGTTCACCTGCCCAGCTGCAGCCCCTGCCTTACATCTGCCTTGCTCAGGGCTGTGTGCCCTGCCCAGCAGTGAAAGGGCACACCTGGGCATTTTAATTGAGGCAACTAACTCTTAATCCCTAAACACAATGAAATACTTAACCTTTTGTCACTCTCTCAGGCAAGGAGGGAAATGCACTGCACACTCAAGCTTTAAAGCTTCTTAGCAGTTGACAGAGGTCAAAAGCAGGTCACTTGGATGGGCTCTCATTTCTAGGAATAAAAGAAAGGGGGGGGAAAAAAAGCCCAGACCTGCTCTGCTTGGTGTATCCAACAGCATAAACCTGCTGGGGCACTGCTTATAGGCTGGTGCCTTAGAGATCAGTGGAGCTTTAGGCTGCCTTGGCTCCTCCTTTGCTTGATGACATGATTATCCTGGGGGTAATAACTGCACCTGAAGGATGGCCAAGGGCTCAGGCCCAGCCAGCATGGATTTAGGAAGGGCAGGTCCTGCCTCTCCAACCTGATCTCCTTCCATGCCCAGGGGACTGCCTGGTGGGTGTGGGGCAGGCTGTGGATGGAGTCTGCCTGGACTGCAGCAAGGCCTTTGCCACCATCCCCCACAGCAAGCTCCTGGCCAAGCTGTCAGCCCCTGGCTGGGACAGCAGCTCTCTGAGCTGGGTTAGGAACTGGCTGGAGGCTGAGCCCAGAGAGTGGTGGTGAATGGTGCCACAGCCAGCTGGCAGCCAGGCACCAGTGGTGTGCCCCAGGGAGCAGTGCTGGGCCCCAGCCTGGTCAATATCTTTATTGATGATCTGGAGGAGGGCATTGAGTCAGTCAGCAGCAAGTTTGCTGGTGACACCAAGCTGAGAGCAGAGGTTGGTCAGTTAGAGGGCAGAAGGGCTCTGCAGAGGGACCTTGACCGACTGGACAGATGGGCAGAGGCCAGCAGGATGGCATTCAACAAGTCCAAGTGCCAGGGGCTGCACTTTGGCCACAGCAACCCCAGGCAGAGCTACAGGCTGGGGTCAGAGTGGCTGAGAGCAGCCAGGCAGAGAGGGACCTTGGGGTGCTGATTGCCAGCTGCCTAAACATGAGCCAGCAGTGTGCCCAGGGGGCCAAGAAGGCCAAGGGCATCCTGGCCTGCATCAGGAAGAGTGTGGCCAGCAGGAGCAGGGAAGTCCTTGTGCCCTGTGCTCAGCACTGCTTAGGCCACACCTTGAGTCCTGTGTCCAGTTCTGAGCCCCTCAGGTCAAGAAGGACATTGAGAGACTTGAAGGTGTCCAGAGAAGGGCAAGGAGGCTGGGGAGGGGTCTGGAGCACAGCCCTGTGAGGAGAGGCTGAGGGAGCTGGGGTTGCTTAGCCTGCAGAAGAGGAGGCTCAGGGGAGACCTTCTTGCTCTCTGCAACTGCCTGAAGGGAGGTTGTAGCCAGGTGGGGGTTGGTCTCTTCTGCCAGGCACCCAGCAGCAGAACAAGAGGACACAGTCTCAAGCTGTGCCAGGGGAGGTTTAGGCTGGAGGTGAGGAGAAAGTTCTTCCCTGAGGGAGTTGCTGGAGTCCCCATCCCTGGAGGTGTTCCAGAGGGGATTGGATGTGGCACTTGGTGCCATGGTTTAGTCATGAGGTCTGTGGAGACAGCTTGGACTTGATGATCCTTGAGGTCTCTTCCAACCTTAGTGATACTGTGACACTGTGACATCAAACAGAAGCTTCAGCTTTTTCAGACTTGATGGGTTTGTTAATTGTGGATCAAGGTTAAAGGGGGAAAAATAGTGTGGGGACGTGTCACCATGCTGCTCTTGGATGTGAGGCCTGCTGCCTTGTTTGACTGGTGGTGCCTTTCACTGAAACACTAAGGAAAAGGTCATAGAACCATGGAATTGCTTTGGCTGGATCATGGAGTCCAGCTGTAAACCCAACCCCACCAAACCACGGCCCCAAGTGTCACAGCCACACCTTTCTTGAACACCTCCAGGGATGGGGACTCCACCACCTCCCTGGGCAGCACATTCCAGTGGCCAATCTCTCTGGCTGGGAAGAACTTTCTCCTCATCTCCAGCCTAAACCTCCCCTGGCACAATTTCAGGCCATTTCCTCTCCTACCACCTGAGACTGGGGAGCAGAGCCCAACCCCCACCTCACTGCAGCCTCCTTTTAGGGAGCTGCAGAGAGCAATGAGGTCTCCCCTCAGCCTCCTCCACACCCCCAGCTCCCTCAGCTGCTCCTCCCCAGCCCTGTTCTGCAGACCCTTCCCCAGCTTTGATGCCCTAACAGGGCAACTGAGGTGTGCAAACCCAGGCCACCTGCACTGCCCTGAACATCTCTCTGCAGCCTGAACCACCCAGAGCCCTGTGTCCTCCTGTGGCAGCAACTGAAGGGCAGGTGGGCTGCAGGCATGGCTCTGGACAGTGGGGCTGCTAAAACAGCCTGAGAATCCTGGGGGAGGGAAGAGATTCACTGAAGGAAGGCAGCGGAATGGCTGCAGGAACCCTGGTTCAGTTCTGGGCACCACATACACTGAGGGGCTGGAGGGTGTCCAGAGAAGAGCAGTGAGGCTGGGCAGGGGCTTGGTTAATTCAGTCTTCCCCTTTCCCTTTCCCCTTTCCCCCTTTCCCCTTTCCCCCTTTCCCCTTTCCCCCTTTCCCCTTTCCCCTTTCCCCTTCCCCTTCCCCTTTCCCCTTCCCCCTCCCCTTTCCCCTTCCCCTTCCCCTTTCCCCTTCCCCTTTCCCCTTTCCCCTTTCCCCCTTCCCCTTTCCCCCTTCCCCTTTCCCCTTTCCCCTTTCCCCTTTCCCCTTCCCCTTTCCCCCTTTCTCCTTTCCCCCTTTCTCCTTTCCCCTTTCCCCTTCCCCTTTCCCCCTTCCCCTTTCCCCCTTCCCCTTTCCCCCTTCCCTTTCCCCCTTTCCCCCTTTCCCCCTTTCCCCCTTTCCCCCTTTCCCCCTTTCCCCCTTTCCCCCTTTCCCCCTTTCCCCCTTTCCCCTTTCCCCTTTCCCCCTTTCCCCCTTTCCCCCTTTCCCCCTTTCCCCCTTTCCCCTTTCCCCCTTCCCCCTTCCCCCTTCCCCTTCCCCCTTCCCCCTTCCCCCTTCCCCCTTCCCCCTTCCCCCTTCCCCCTTCCCCCTTCCCCCTTCCCCCTTCCCCCTTCCTCCTTCCCCTTTCCCCCTTCCCCTTTCCCCCTTCCCCTTTCCCCCTTTCCCCCTTTCCCCCTTTCCCCTTTCCCCTTCCCCCTTCCCCCTTCCCCCTTCCCCTTCCCTTTCCCTTCTCTATTCCTTTCCCCCTTCCCCCTTCCCCTTTCCCCTTCCCTTTCCCTTCTTTATTCCTTTCCCCTTTCCCCCTTCCCCTTCCCCCTTTCCCCTTTCCCCTTTCCCCTTTCCCCTTTCCCCTTTCCCCTTTCCCCTTTCCCCTTTCCCCTTTCCCCTTTCCCCTTTCCCCTTTCCCCTTTCCCCTTTCCCCTTTCCCCTTTCCCCCTTCCCCCTTCCCCCTTCCCCCTTCCCCCCTTCCCCCCTTCCCCCTTCCCCCTTCCCCCTTCCCCCTTCCCCCTTCCCCCTTCCCCCTTCCCCCTTCCCCCTTCCCCCTTCCCCCTTCCCCCTTCCCCTTTCCCCCTTCCCCCTTCCCCTTTCCCCCTTCCCCTTTCCCCCTTCCCCTTTCCCCTTTCCCCTTTCCCCTTTCCCCCTTCCCCTTTCCCCCTTCCCCTTTCCCCCTTCCCCTTTCCCCCTTCCCCTTTCCCCTTTCCCCTTTCCCCTTTCCCCCTTCCCCTTTCCCCCTTCCCCTTTCCCCTTTCCCCCTTCCCCCTTCCCCCTTCCCCCTTCCCCCTTCCCCCTTCCCCCTTCCCCTTTCCCCCTTTCCCCCTTTCCCCCTTTCCCCCTTCCCCCCTTTCCCCCTTCCCCCCTTTCCCCCTTTCCCCCTTTCCCCCTTTCCCCCTTTCCCCCTTTCCCCCTTTCCCCCTTTCCCCCTTTCCCCCTTCCCCTTTCCCCCTTCCCCTTTCCCCCTTTCCCCTTTTCCCTTTCCCCTTTCCCCTTTCCCTTTCCCTTTCCTTTCCCCTTTCCCTCTCCTTTCCTTTCCCCTTTCCCTCTCCTTTTCTTTCCTCTTTCCCCTCTCCTTTCTTTCCCCTCTCCTTTCTTTCCCCTCTCCTTTCTTTCCCCTCTCCTTTCTTTCCCCTCTCCTTTCTTTCCCCTCTCCTTTCTTTCCCCTCTCCCTCTCCCTCTCCCTTCCCATCTGAGGGTGCTGGGAGTGTTTAGTGTGGAGAGGAGGAGGCTGAGGGAGAGCTCATTGCTCTCTGCAGCTCCCTGAGAGGAGGTTGCAGTGAGGTGGGGGCTGGTCTCTCCTCCCTAGTGACTAGTGACAGGACAAGGGGCAGTCAGCTTAAGTTGTCCCAGGGAAGGTTTAGTTTGGACACCAAGAAAATTTTCTTTGCTGTCAGAGTGGTGAGGGAGTGGCAGAGGCTGCCCAGGGAGGTGGTGGAGCCCCCATGCCTGGAGCTGTTCAAGGAGCTGTAGATGTGGTGCTTCAGGCTGCAGCTTAGTGGTGATGGTAGCTGGGTTATGGTTGGACTTGATGCTCTTAAAGGGCTTTTCCAGCCTTAGTGATTCTGTGGTGCTATGATTGAAGGAGGCTTGACACAGCCTTCTTTTTATGATCACTTCCTGAGGTTACTTGCTAGAAATAGCCATTTTTGGCCCTTGGAGCCATGGTTTAGTGGTCAGGAGGTGTGGGTGACAGGTTGGACTTGCTGGCCTTTGAGGTCTTTTCCAACCTGATTGATTCTGTGACTCTGTGACATGCTCTGCTGCTGTGCCTCTCCCCTAGTGCCCACTATGAATGCTTAGCCTAATTCCCCCTCTCCTTTTTCTTTCAGAAGTGAAGCTGAAGCTGCCCATGAAGAACTGTAACCATTCCAAGCCATCACCACTCCACCCAGCTCCCCAGGCCTGGCAGCCAGGAGCAGCTGCTGCAGCCTCCCATGCCAGTCCCCAGCTGCAGTTTGCCAGCTTTGCTCTGTCCTCCCTCACAGCCTCTCTCCTTCATCCTGTTGTTGTTGGTTTGGTTTGGGGGGGGGGTTGTGTTTTTTGATAACCACTTCTTAACATTCTTAGAGCTGTTTTTTATTGGATGCAGTGGGAGGCTGTGACCTTCTCCTGCACAAATAACTTGGGGAGTTTGGGAAGCTGATTCTTAGTTGTATGAAAGTGAACACCAGCAGCAGCACCAGGAGAAACCCAACCAGTCTGGCCAGCATTGTTCACTGGACCACAAGGTAATTGTGCAGCAAGGGGGGGGATCTTTACTAACTTAGAGGTAGTGGGGGTTTGGCTGGGGGTTGGTTTTGTCCTGAATATTTCCAAGTGAAATCTCCTGCTGGAGTGATTTACAGACTTTATGAGGATTGTTGTTACTGTTGCTCTGTTTTTGGTTCCAGATGCTTCAGGTGCATCTGGGGGAGCACACAACACAGACTTTTCTAAGCATACACTGCCTGACAGCTGGGAAAAAGGAGAGTAATTCTCTTCCTTTGGGTACATTTTATACTGCTCTCTTCTCTGCAGCTCTTTCTGTGCTAAGCCAGCCTGCCTGCCTGCCTCTCTGTGGAGCAGAGGTGCAGTGGCAGGCAGGGGAAGGGGCTGCAGACACAATTCTTCTGACTGAGCACTGTGTTCTTTTTGCACTTGGGTGCCAATGCTCAACTTCTGCAGCATTCCAGAGGAGGGGAGGAGGCAGGCAGGCAAAGCAGCCTCTTCCTTCCCTTCTTCCCAGAGGTGACCTAGGCAGCTTGAAACCTTAGTGCTTTCTTTTTCTTACTGTGTCCAAACCTGAGCACTTCCATTCCTTGAACCCACTGTAGAAGGCTCACATGAAAGCTGTCTCCAGGTCAGGGCTGCCCTGTGTGTTGCTGAGAGGGGGGCACTTTGCAGAGGCTTTTCTGAGGTCAGCAGGGGGGGTTAGGGTGCTGACCAGTGGGCTCCAGGAGGCAACCAGACAGCAGCATCCCTTCAGCCTGCCGTTGAGAAACCCTGGTCATTGTTTGGGCTTTTGTGGTTCTTTTGGGCTGGTGGGGAGGGGGTGGTTTGGGCTTTCCTTTGCTGTTGACTCTGTGTATAGTTAAAAGGCCAAATTAGATTTCTAGCAGCTTGAAAATGTATTAAGTGATATTTTGCTTCCTGTAATTCTGTTCTAAAATAAAGTTGTTTATTCTCTGTATGGCTTTGAGTGCTCAGACATCAGCCTGGGAGACGCTGAAGGTGAGCAAATCACTTGTGAGAGCTGCAGTGCTAGAGGCCACAGACCCCTGCAAGGCAGGCATTGGGTGCAAGGAGTCTGCAGGGTGGCCAGGAGGGTGGCACAGTGACCTGCTTCTGAAGCCCCCTGCTGAAGTAGCAGTGGCTTTAGGCATGGTCCAGTCAGCATCCTGCTTTCTGTGGTGCAGAGAAGCAATCTTCAGATGCCAAACCACGGCAACAGCAGGAGGTAAAACCCCCCTCAGCCTGCAGGTGGGTCTGCTGCTCTGGGCTGGGTTGCACAGAGCTGCTCACTGCCTTCTTTCCACTTCTCTTGGTGCTGCTCTCACCTGGCAGCATGCTGGCTTAGCAGAAATCCCTGTTGGGATGCTGGCCTCCTGGTTTGGGTGACTTAAAGCAGCAGTAACCCAGACACTGATCCCTGTGTGCTTGCAAGTGTCCTCAGTGACACCCAGGACAGCAGCCATGATCTTGCCTGCCTCCCTGCAACACCAGGCACATTCTGCCCCTCCAAAAGGGGAGGAGAACACACACACACACACCCTCAGCCCAGTAACAGAGCACTGCATGAGCAGGGAGGCTGCCAGGGAAGTGGCAAGTTTGGGAGATGGAGGTGGAGCTCCAGCTGGAGATCCAGGCCTTTAGATGGATGTCTTCATGGTGTTGCCAAACAGAAGAGTGTGAGGAAGAGCTCTACAAAATCCCTCAGCTGCCTTTGGGAGGGTGTAGCACTGGCTCCAGGACTTGTTTGAGGGGAGGAAAGTGTCAGCACTTCAACTCCTTACTGCTTTGGAGCTTTCTGGTTGTTATTGGGCACTGGATCCATGCTGGGGTTGAATGCAGTTGTGTTTGATCCTGAGCACTCCAACACAAGATACTTCAACCCAGTGTCACTTCCCTTGAGGGCTGTATTCCTTCAAAGAGTAACCAGAGCCTTTTGTTTGGTGGTGCTTTGAGTTTCCATTGGTGCTGGTTTCACATCTGGAGCAAACATGCAACACAGCCAGGGAATGGTTGCAGTTGGAAAAGAGTCCAACCATTAACCCTACTCCAGCAAGGCCACCACTAAGCTGTGTCCCCAAGCACCACATCTAAATGGCTTTTGGACACCTCCAGGGGTGGTGACTCCACCAGCTCCCAGGGCAGCCTGTGCCAGTGCCTGAGACTCCCAGAATGTTAGGTGTTAGAAAGGGACCTCTGGAGACTGAGTCCAAGCCCCTGCCAGAGCAGGGCACCCAGGGCAGGGCACACACAACACATCCAAGCAGGTTTTGAATCTCTCCAGATGCCACAACCTCTCTGGGCAGCCTGCTCTGGGCTCCAGCACCCTCACAGTCACAAAGTTTTCCCTCCTGTTCCTCTGGCATCTCCTCTGCTGCAGCTTGCCCCCAGTGCCCCTTGGCCATCCCTGAGCAGAGCCTGGCTCCAGCCCTGCACATCTTTCTCCCCAGCCACGAGGGCAGCCCTCAGGCTGCTCTGCTCCCAGCTCCAAGCCCCAGCTGCCTCAGGCACTCTGCAGCCAGCCTGGATTTGTGCCTGGGGTTGGCCTGTCCCAGATGCAGGCCCCTGCATGGTGCCTTGTTGAACCAGCCACCCATGTGTCCTCACACTGCACCAATCTGCCTTACAGACTGACTTGCCATGGATTCAGCATCTGGCACAGCCTCAGGCAGCACAGAGCAGCCCTTTTGTTTCCCATCACTGTTCTGTTTGGCTCCCAAATCCCACTCAGAGCGCACTTGGCAAAGCCAGGGCCTCCCCCAAAGCCTGCAAGCTGACACAGAAAGCAGCTGCCCTCCACCCCCTGCTCAGGCTCCTAGGTGTCAGTGCCTGGTGGGAGCTTGCTGTTCATACATCTTCAGTGTAAGGAGGCTGCCTCCCCTGCACAGCCCAGCTCAGCTCTCAGCAGCCTGCTTCCCTGGACTCCAGGGAAGGGCTGCTGAGCAAGCTGCCCCCACCAAGCCCTGTGTCATGCCAGGGAACTGGTCCAGCACATGGCAGGGGGGCTCTGGTGTCCATGAGCTGAAGTTCTGTTCCTTTGGCTTCGTGTCAGAAAGCAAAACTGTTGGAAGAGCTTCTTGGGCAGCAGCAGCTGTTCCATTTGTACACCACAGCACCAAGTTCTTCTCTCCCTTTTGTTTTCCCCCGTGGTGGTGACCTGCAGCTGGTTGCTTCCTGGTGTGAGACCCCCCTCAGGCGTCCTTCAGTGCCTCCACTGCTTCTCTTGCCCTCCAGATCTCCTGGGTTTCTGCTGCTGGCCCCAGTAATTCAGGAGGAGCTTTCTGGAGTCTTGTGCCATGGCCAGTTCCTCCTCAACTGAAAAATAAACAGCACACAGTTCCCTGAGGCTGTGCTCACCTCTGGGGCATCTGCTGGCAGTGAGAACTCATCAGAGTGAGGCTGCCTGAGCAGCACCTTAGGATCAGTTTGCCTCTGATCCTGGAAGGCTTCAGAGTGTGAAACTGCAGCTCTGCCTGGTGCAGCACCGACACAAGCTCTGCTGACAGGCTCAGGAATACCCTGGCCTGGTCTGCCCCCAGCAGTGTCCAGCCAGAAGGAAAGCCTTAACTGAGAGCAAGGAGAGCCCTGAGCTCGGCCTGGCTGGGCCTGGCCTGCTTCACCGCAGCAGGAGAGCTTCACACTGGCCTGAGCCTCCTGATGCTCCTGTGGGGCAGGGTCACAAATTGCTTTGGCTTGGAAGGGACACTCAAAGGTCATCCTGTCCAGCCCCCTGCAGGCAGCAGGGACACTCAAAGGTCATCTTGTCCAGCCCCCTGCAGGCAGCAGGGACACACAAAGGTCATCCTGTCCAGCCCCCTGCAGGCAGCAGGGACACACAAAGGTCATCCTGTCCAGCCCCCTGCAGGCAGCAGGGACACTCAAAGGTCATCCTGTCCAGCCCCCTGCAGGCAGCAGGGACACTCAAAGGTCATCCTGTCCAGCCCCCTGCAGGCAGCAGGGACACTCAAAGGTCATCCTGTCCAGCCCCCTGCAGGCAGCAGGGACACTCAAAGGTCATCCTGTCCAGCCCCCTGCAGGCAGCAGGGACACACAAAGGTCATCTTGTCCAGCCCCCTGCAGGCAGCAGGGACACTCAAAGGTCATCCTGTCCAGCCCCCTGCAGGCAGCAGGGACACACAAAGGTCATCTTGTCCAGCCCCCTGCAGGCAGCAGGGACACACAAAGGTCATCCTGTCCAGCCCCCTGCAGGCAGCAGGGACACTCAAAGGTCATCCTGTCCAGCCCCCTGCAGGCAGCAGGGACACACAAAGGTCATCCTGTCCAGCCCCCTGCAGGCAGCAGGGACACACAAAGGTCATCCTGTCCAGCCCCCTGCAGGCAGCAGGGACACTCAAAGGTCATCCTGTCCAGCCCCCTGCAGGCAGCAGGGACATCTCCAACCAGAGCATGCTGCCCAGGCCACTTCAAGTCTGATCTTGAATGTCTCCAGGGATGAAGCCTCCACCACCTCCCTGGGCAGCCTGTGCCAGTGTCTCCCCAGCCTCCCTGTGCAGAACTTCCCCCTGATGTCCAACCTAACTCTGCCCTGCTCCAGCTGCAAACCATTGCCCCTTGGCCTATTGCTCCAAGGCCTTGGAAGCAGTCCCTCCCCCCAGAGGAGAATGATCCTCAGGATGCTGTTGTCAAAAGGTTGGAGACTATTTGGAGAAACAGAGTGGGGTGGGGAAATTAACCTCCCCAGGTAGGATCAAACACTGCCACAGGGGTTTAGCCTCCCTTGTTGTTGTTAGCTCTGGTGAGAAACCTCTCCTGCTTGGTCTCTGGGCTTCAGGTCTATGTTTGAGGGCCCTTGAAGGGATGGTTCTGAGGTGGGGTGTGAGGTACTGACAGGGAGCCCCCTCCCTGGTGGCAGAGAGAAGAATGAGATGCTGGTCTGGCAGTGAACCCAAAGCAGCCTTCCTTCCAGTAATGCAGGCTTGGTATTACTCTCTTTCAAGAGTTCTGAGGAGCTGCTCAGGGACTGGGACAGGCTGCCCAGGCAGGGGGTGGAGACCCCATCCCTGGAGGGCTTCAGAGAAGGAGGAGATGTGGCAGCTGGGGGTTCAGTGGGCACAGGGGTTGGGCAGAAGGTTGGACTTGATGGGCTTAGAAGTCGTTCTGAGCCTTGCTGGTTCTCTGAGTCTGTGGGACAGGCACTGACAGCCTGCTGGCTCCCTGAGGGAGGAGGGTTGGCATCTACAGGCTGTGCTCCCAGCTTGGCTGTGGTGAGGCCTTTGGCTCACCTGGTGGTTTACAGCTGGAGCTGGCTCTGCTTTCCTGAGCAGGGAGAGCTGTTGGGATGGTTTGTGTGAGCTGGCTGGAGGCTGAGGGAGGGTTGGACACTGACAACAAAGGGATGGGAGGTGGAGTCGAGACTGTGATGCCCAAAGTGTTAAACAGGCAGGGACTCATCTGACAACCTTTTGGGTCCCAGCCAGAGCACCTGGGGCCTGCAAACTGAGAATCCATCCCTGGGGTGCTGAGCAGCCAGCTGCTGCCCTGCAGGCACGCTCTCAGCTGTGAAAGAGAGAAGCACAGGAGCAAATTACTTGGGCAAATTACTCCTCTAGCTACTTGGAATCATGGAACTGCAGAACTGTTGAGGCTGGAAGAGGGCTTGGAGGTCATCAAGTCCAACCCCTAACATCCTGGGAGCCTGTGAAAGAAGACAGCTGTGCACTCACCACAGAGCACAGAATGAACCAGCATGGAAAAGACCTCAGAGACCATCAGGTCCAACCTCTCACCCAGCACCATTGGATCAACTGAACCCTGGCACCAAGGGCCTCATCCAGGCTCTTCCTGAACACCTCCAGGGATGGGGACTCCACCACCTCCCTGGGCAGCACATCCCAGTGGCCAATCTCTCTTGATGGGAAGAACTTTCTCCTCATCTCCAGCCTAAACCTCCCCTGGCACAGGTTGAGACTGTGTCCTCTTGTTCTGCTGCTGGCTGCCTGGGAGAAGAGCCCAACCCCCACCTGGCTCCAACCTCCCTTCAGGGAGTTGCAGAGAGCAAGAAGGTCTCCCCTGAGCCTCCTCTTCTGCAGGCTAAGCAACCCCAGCTCCCTCAGCCTCTCCTCACAGGGCTGTGCTCCAGACCCCTCCCCAGCCTTGTTGCCCTTCTCTGGACACCTTCAAGTCTCTCAATGTCCTTCTTGAGCTGAGGAGCCCAGAACTGGACACAGGACTCAAGGTGTGGCCTAAGCAGTGCTGAGCACAGGGCACAAGGACTTCCCTGCTCCTGCTGGCCACACTCTTCCTGATGCAGGCCAGGATGCCCTTGGCCTTCTTGGCCCCCTGGGCACACTGCTGGCTCCTGTTCAGCTGCTGTCAATCAGCACCCCCAGGTCCCTCTCTGCCTGGCTGCTCTCAGCCACTCTGCCCCCAGCCTGTAGCACTGCCTGGGGTTGCTGTGGCCAAAGTGCAGCCCCTGGCACTTGGACTTGTTGAATGCCATCCTGTTGGCCTCTGCCCATCTGCCCAGCCTGGCAAGGTCCCTCTGCAGAGCTCTCCTACCCTCTAACAGCTCAACTCCTGCCCCCAGCTTGCTGTCATCTGCACATTTACTGCTGATGGACTCAATGCCCTCCT
The DNA here is from genome assembly GCF_014839835.1 of Dryobates pubescens. Lineage (NCBI taxonomy): Eukaryota > Metazoa > Chordata > Aves > Piciformes > Picidae > Dryobates > Dryobates pubescens. The sequence goes on from NC_071639.1 coordinate 1,599,030, forward strand.
CCAGATCATCAATGAAGATATTGAGCAGGCTGGGGCCCAGCACTGCTCCCTGGGGCACACCACTGGTGCCTGGCTGCCAGCTGGCTGTGGCACCATTCACCACCACTCTCTGGGCTCAGCCTCCAGCCAGTTCCTAACCCAGCTCAGAGAGCTGCTGTCCAAGCCAGGGGCTGACAGCTTGGCCAGGAGCTTGAATAACCTCCTACTGCCAGGGGGGAACTGCTGCTCCCTGTCTCACTGAGCACTTGCACAGTGAAAGCACAGAGGGAAAGGAGCTGGACTTAACTACCCTGTTTTGTGTTGGTTTTTCTTTCTCTGCTGTGTTTGCCTCTTCTGTAGTGTAGTAAAGAAACTCTTGTATTTTATGATCACAGACTCACAGAGTGTTAGGGGCTGGAAGGGACCTCCAAAGCTCACCCAGTCCAACCCCCTGCCAGAGCAGGGTCACCCAGAGCAGGTCACACAGGAACACAGCCAGGTGGGGTTTGAATATCTCCAGAGAGGAGACTCCACAACCCCCCTGGGCAGCCTGCTCCAGGCCTCTGTCACCCTCACAGGGAAAGAATTTCTCCTCCTGCTTCCATGGAGCTTCCTCTGCCTCAGCTTCCAGCACTGCCCCTGGTGCTGGCATTGGGCATCCCCCAGCAGAGCCTGGCTCCAGCCTCTGGGCACTGCCCCTGCACAGCTTTAGCAACAGCAAGGAGCTCACCCTCAGGCTCCTCCTCTGCAAGCTCCAGAGCCCTCAGCTCCCTCAGGCTCTCCTCATGAGGAAGATTTTCCACTCCTTCAATCAATGTTTGTGGCTCTGTGCTGGACTCTCTCCAGCAGTTCCCTGAGGTCCTTCTTGACCTGAGGGCCCCAGAGCTGCACAGCACATTCCAGCTGTGGCCTCGGCAGGGCAGATGGTTTGAAGGAGTTGTTAAGGATCACCCAGTTCCAACCCTGCTGCCGTGGGCAGGGAGCCCTCCCCCAGCCCAGGTCACCCTGGGGCTGTTCAGCCTGGCTTTTGACCACTTGTGCTCATAGCTCCCTGGGTGCCAGTGGCACAAGCACAGCAGCAGCCTGCTGAATGGGCACCAAAGCCTGACTTACCCTCTGCCAGCTGGATCCTGAGGTGGGCAAGCAGCACCAGCAGGAGCAAAGTCACAGGCACAAAGATGCCAGCAAAGAGAATGTAGCCAGGCAGCTCCTTCATAAAGGCTGAGAACACATAGCTCAGGGTCATCTTCCTTGGTGGCAGCTGTGCTGAGCAAGTCCTGCAGCCTTTGCCTTGCCCCCTCAGCCACACTCTGCCCTTTGCTCAGCCTGGTATCTCTGTTGGACTTTGGTTTGTTTGTGGAGGCCTCAGATTCCCATGGGAGTAGAGTTCACTGGCACAGTTAGTCATCCACAACGTTTTAGGAGGGGCACTGGAGGTCATCTCCAGCTTTGGCCCCTTGGGCTGGGCAGGGCAGGTGGCACCCTGGCAGGCTGCTGCCCTCCAGCAGTGTGGGTTCTGCCCCTGGCAGTGCTGTGCAGGCCCTGTGGACAGTGAGCACCTTCAGAGAGTCACAGAATGCATCAGGGTGGAAGGGAACCTCAAAGGTCATCTTGTCCAAACCCCCTGCACTCAGCAGGGACACCTCCAGCTACAGCAGGTTGCTCAGGGCCCCATCAAGTCTGAATGTCTCCAGGGATGGGGTCTCAAGCACCTCCCTGGGCAACCTGTTCCAATCTCTCACCAGCCTCACTGCAAAGAATTTCTTCCTCACCTCCAGTCTCAGTCTCCCCTGATCCAGTTTCACACCATTGCTCCTCATCCTATCCCCCAGGCCCTTCTGAGCAGTCCCTCCCCAGCCTGCCTGCACTTCAGCTACTGGAAGCTGCTCTGAGGTCTCCCTGCAGCCTTCTCTTCTCCAGGCTCAACAGCCCCAACTCTCCCAGCCTGTCCCCATAGCAGAGGTTCTTCAGCCCTCTGATCATCCTGGTGGCCTCCTCTGGACCCTCTCCAGCAGGTCCAGGTCCTTCTTGTGTCCTCCTGGCTGCAGTGCAGTAGGGCAGCATCACCTCCCTCATCCTGCTAGTCGCACTTGCTGCTCTTCAAGGACCACTGAGAGTGGCTGCCCTGCTGGGCACTCATCAGAGGGGGCCATTGGCCATGCCTGTAGAGCATTTGGAGGCCTTTGCTCCACTGCACACCTGCTGGGGGTCTTGGTGCCCATAGGAACTGGTTTCTCAAGACACCCTTCAGAAGATGATGACCTGTCCTCAGGGTCCTAGGCACAGAACTTTGCTATGGCAATGTTGCAGTTGTTTCTGTTGTAATGACCCCAGCTTCTCCCAGAACACAGCAGCACAGAAAGGTTTTGCTTGGAACAGGCCTTGAAGATCACCCAGCTCAACCCTTCTCTACCTCTGCCCAGGCTGGGGCTAACCCACAGCCCCCCAGCACCACAGCTCTGCCTCCCTGAAACACCTCCAGGGATGGGGGTTCAACCTCCTCCCTGGGCAGCCTGGGCCAGTGCTTGAGAACCCTTTCAGCTCAGAACTTTCTTCTAATGCTCAGCCTAAACCTCACCTGGTGCAACTTGAGGCCATTTCCTCTCATCCCATTACTGGGGAGCAGAGCCCAAGCCCCAGCTCACTGCAGCCTCCTCTCAGGGAGCTGTAGAGAGCAAGGAGGTCTCCCTTAGCCTCCTCCACACTGAACACCCCCAGCTCCCTCAGCTGCTCCTCCCCAGCCCTGTTCTCCAGACCCTTCCCCAGCTCTGTTGCCCTTCTCTGGACCTGCCCTAGCCCTCCAATGTCCTTCCTGGTGTGAGGGGCTCAAAATTCAACCCAGGACTCTCCCATGCTGAGTACAGAGGCACAATCCCTGCCCTGCTCCTGCTGCCCACACCACTGCTGCTCCAGGCCAGGCTGCTGGTGCCCTTCTTGCCCAGCTGGGCACTGCTGGCTCATGTCCAGCTGCTGTCACCCAGCACCCCCAGGTCCTGTTCTGCTGGGCAGTTTCCAGCACTCTGCCCCAAGCCTGGAGCATTGTTGTGACCCAAGTGCAGGACCCAGAACCTGGCCTTGTTGAACCTCATGCAATGGATCTCAGCTCATCCCTCCAGGCTGGCCAGGTGCCTCTGCAGAGCCTCCTACTCTCCAGCAGATCAACAGCTTAGTGTCATCTGCAGACTCACTGAGGGTGCCTCAGTCCCCTTCCCCACATCATTGATAAAGGCACCAAAGAGAACTGAGCCCTGGGGAGCACCATCTGTGTCTGGCTACCAGCTGGACTGGACTCCATTCCCCACCACCCTCTGTGCCCATCCAGCCAGCTCTTAACCCAGCAAAGCCTCCCCCACCCCAGCCATGAGCAGCCAGTGTCTGCAGGAGGATGCTGTGGGACACAGTGCCAAAGGCAAACCCCACCACAGCCTGCCCCTCACCCACCCAGCAGCCTCTTGCTGTGGAAGGAGCTCAGGCTGCTCCAGCAGCACCTGCCCTTCCTGAGCCCATGCTGGCTGTGCCTGCCCTGCCCTGCTGCAGAATGGCTCTCAGGAGGAGCTGCTCCATGGCCTTCCCCAGCCCCCAGGTCAGGCTGACAGCTCAGTGGCTCCCCTGTCCTCCCTGCAGTGGTCTCACCTGTGCCCTCTCTGCTCAGCTGGCACCAGCCAGGGCTGCTGGGAGGTGATGGCAAGTGGCTTGGTGAGCACTGTCCAGATCCCACAGCCTAACTGCTCTGTGTGGGAGCTTCAGCCCTTTGGTCACTGCCCTGCTGGGGACTTCACATCAGCTGCCCCCCTGCCCAGTGCCTGCTGGGCTGCTTTCCTGGAGCAGGCATTTGTGTCTGCAGATGCAAACTGGCTCCAGGCTGCTGCTCCAGCTGAAAAGCTGCAGAAGCTGCTTCTGGCCTTTGAGGGGAAGCTGTTCATTAGACCTGGATCCATTTTCTGGTGGAGTTTATTATGTGGGCACACCCAGGGGGATGCTGGCACAGCTGGCAGGACACAGAGGGCTGTCTGCTGCCAAACCCCAGGACCCCAGAATGCAGCTGCTTGGAGACCCCTCCAAGCTCCCCCAGCCCAGCCCTCCCCCCAGCACTGCAGGCTCAGCACCAAACCAGGTCCCTAAGCTCCAGCTCCATGCTGCTGGAACACCCCCAGGGATGGGGACTCCAGCACCGCCCTGGGCAGCCTCTTCCAATGTCTGAGAGCCCTTCCAGGGCAGAAATAGTTCCTCACATCCAGCCTCAGCCTGCCCTGGGGCAGCTTGGAGCCATTGCCTCTGCTCCTGTCCCTTGGCACCAAGGAGCAGAGGCTGCCCCCTCCTCACTGCAACCTCCCTGCAGGGAGCTGCAGAGAGCAATGAAGTCACTGGATGATCTCAAAGGTCTCTTCCAGCCTGGTTAACTCCTATTCTATTCTATTCTATTCTATTCTATTCTATTCTATTCTATTCTATTCCATTCCATTCCATTCCATTCCATTCCATTCCATTCCCTCAGCCTCCTCTTCTCCAGCCTGAACCCCCCCAGCTCCCTCAGCCCTCCTCTAGCCCAGGGGCTCCAGGCCCTTCTCCAGCCTGCCTGCCCTGCTCTGGACAGGCTGCAGCCCCTCAGTGTCCTTCCTGCAGGGAGGGCCCAGGGCTGAGCACAGCACTGCAGCTGTGGCCTCCCCAGTGCTGAGCACAGGGGGATGGTCACCTCCTGTCCCTGCTGCCCACCCTGCTTCTGACCCAAGCCAGGGGCTGCCTCCCCAGCAGCACTCAAGCAGTGCCTGCAGTGGATGTGGCCTGAGGAGCCCTGCAGCAGCTGCTAATTCCTTACTCCTGCTTCACTGATTCAGCAAAGTGATTACCTTTTGATGAGCACTCTTGGTGTCACTAATTCCAGTGCCTTAGCTCTGTGCCTCACAGCTGTGGTTGCCTTTACCAAGCAAGCCTGAGAGCTGCTTCCCAAAGCAGCAGCAGCTGTGCATGGAGCATGCCAAGGAGCCTGTTTGCATGGCAGCTCTCTACCTGCAGGAGCAAGCTTTGTGTTCTTCCTGCCTTGCATTCACTTCCCTTACCTCTGGCTAAGCTGCAGCCTCTGAGTGCTGCTGGCAGTGAGGGCTTTCTGGTCTCCTCTATGTCATGCTTAAGACTTAGGAACAAGTAGCATAAGAAATGAGAGAGGAGAGGGAGTGGGAGAGGCCACATCCTGAATGTTGGCTTCAGTTTTGGGCTCCTCACTCCAAGGAGGACATGGAGAGGCTGGGGCAGGTCCAGAGAAGGGCAACCAAGCTGGGGAAGGGTCTGGAGTCAATGATCTTAAAGGTCCATTCCAATCTTGATGATTCTGTGATTCTATGATTTGGAGAGCAGGGCTGGGGAGGAGCAGCTGAGGGAGCTGGGGGTGTTTGGTGTGGAGAGGAGGAGGCTGAGGGAGAGCTCATTGCTCTCTGCAGCTCCCTGAGAGGAGGCTGGAGCCAGCTGGGGGTTGGGCTCTGCTGCCTAGGATTAGGTGAGAGAAGGAGAGGCTGAAATTGTGCCAGGGGAGGGTATTAGGAGAAATTGTTGTGGCTGCCTCCTCCCTGGAGGTGTTCAGAGCCAGGCTGGATGAGGCCCTGAGCAGCCTGGGCTGGTGGGAGGTGTCCCTGCCCATGGCAGGGGGATTGGAAGTGGAGGAGCTTCAGAGCCCCTTCCAACCCAACCCATTCTAGCCTCCTGTGATGCTCTTTCAGTGCTGGGAGGTATGAGGACAGAACTTGCCCTGCACTGCAGCTCTGTGGTGACTCAGGACTGAGGCAGGAAGTAAGAGACAGCCAAGAGGCAAGGAATGGCAGCAGGCATCTGAGATGGTTTTGTTGTCTGCAGTTGTTGTGATCACTTCTGTGCAGCTTTACACAGCAGCTCCCACCTGTTACAGCCTGTGGCAGCAGGGCAGTGCTGAATCTGGCCCCATTTCCAGGGCCCATCTGGCTGCTCTGTCTCTGCAGCATGAGCTGTGTGTGAGCAGGCACTGAGACAGCACAGAGTCAATCAGACAGCTTGGAAAAGGCCTCAGAGATCATTGAGTCCAACCTGTGACCTAACACCTAACACTGGCAGCCAGAGACCAGTGGCATCCCCCAGGGATCAGTGCTGGCCCCATGCTCTTTAACATCTTCATTGAGGATCTGGATGAGGGCATTGAGTCAGTCAGCAGCAAGTTTGCAGATGACAGCAAGCTGGGAGCAGATGTTGGTCAGTTAGAGGGCAGAAGGGCTCTGCAGAGGGTCCTTGACTGACTGGACAGATGGTTAGAGTCCAACAGGATGGCATTCAACAAGTCCAAGTGCCAGGGGCTGCACTTTGGCCACAGCAACCCCAGGCAGAGCTACAGGCTGGGGGCAGAGTGGCTGAGAGCAGCCAGGCAGAGAGGGACCTGGGGGTGCTGATTGACAGCTGCCTAAACATGAGCCAGCAGTGTGCCCAGGGGGCCAAGAAGGCCAAGGGCATCCTGGCCTGCAGCAGGAAGAGTGTGGCCAGCAGGAGAAGGGAAGTCCTTGTGCCCTGTGCTCAGCACTGCTTAGGCCACACCTGGAGTCCTGTGTCCAGTTCTGGGCTCCTCAGCTCAAGAAGGACATTGAGAGACTTGAAGGTGTCCAGAGAAGGGCAAGGAGGCTGGGGAGGGGTCTGGAGCACAGCCCTGTGAGGAGAGGCTGAGGGAGCTGGGGTTGCTTAGCCTGCAGAAGAGGAGGCTCAGGGGAGACCTTCTTGCTCTCTGCAGCTCCCTGAAGGGAGGTTGGAGCCAGGTGGGGGTTGGGCTCTTCTGCCAGGCAGCCAGCAGCAGAACAAGAGGACACAGTCTGAAGCTGTGCCAGGGGAGGTTTAGGCTGGAGGTCAGGGGCAAGCTCTTCCCAAGCAAGAGTTATTGGCCACTGGAATGTGCTGCCCAGGGAGGTGGTGGAGTCCCCATCCCTGGAGGTGTTTAGGAAGAGCCTGGCTGAGGCCCTTGGTGCCATGGTTGAGTTGATCAGATGGTGCTGGGTGAGAGGTTGGCCTGGATGATCTCTGAGGTCTTTTCCAGCCTTATTGATTCTATGATCAATGCTACTGTGCATACACTGCAACACAAACAGGCAGCACAGCACAGCTGGGGGCTGGGTGTGGGTGAGAGGGCCAGTGCTGGGCTCCCACCCCAGCCAGCCCCTGCTCTGCCTTGCTGGCCCAGCAGAGCAGCACAGCTTCCCCCTCTCACCGCTCTCTGAACCGTGCAGCGGTTTCACCCCTGAGCATCACAGGCAGGAGCACAGCAGGAGGCTGCTGGGAGCCAGCCAGGAGAGGAGATGGACAGAGATTGGCTTTGTTTGCAGTGTGTGTTTTGAAAGATGAAGTTATCCTTCCACTTCAGCACACTGCTGCCTGAAGCCTCATGCAGAGTGTCCACAGAGCCATAGGAAGGCTGGAGCTGCAAGGGACCTTCAAGATCATCCAGTTTCAACCCCCCTGCCATGAGCTTCCCACCAGCCCAAGTCTCTCAAGGCCTTGAACACCTCCAGGGAGGAGGCAGCCACAGCCTCCCTGGGCAGCCTGTTCTAATCTCTCCCCACTCTCACTCTAAGGAATTTCTTCCTCATCTCCACTCTCAGTCTCTCCTCTCCCAGCTCAAAGCCATTGTTCCTCATCCTGGCACTCCCAGCCCTTGTCCAAAGTCCCTCCCCAGCTCTCCTGGAGCCCTTCAGGTACTGGAAGGCTGCTCTGAGGTCTGCCTGGAGCCTTCTCTGCTCCAGGCTGAACAGGTCCAGCTCTCAGCCTGTCCCCACAGGGGAGGTTCTGCAGCTCTCTGATCATCTTTGTGGCCTCCTCTGGAGCCTCTCCAGCAGCTCCAGGTCCTTGTGCTGGGGGCCCCAGAGCTGGAGGCAGTGCTGCAGGTGGGGGCTGAGCAGAGCAGAGCAGAGGGGCAGAATCCCCTCCCTGTGCTGCTGCTCTCCCTGCTCTGGCTGCAGCTCAGCACTCAGCTGGCTCTGGGCTGCCAGGGACCAGTGCTGGCTCCTGGGGACTTTGTCACCAACTCACACCCCCAAGGCCTTCTCCTCAGGGCTGCTCTTGAGCAATTCTCTGCCCAGCCTGGATTTATGCTTGGGACTGCCCTGACCCAGGTTCATGACTTGGCCTTGTTGAGCTGCATGAGGTTGGCTTGGGCTCACCTCTGCAACCTCTCCAGGTCCCTCTGGATGGATCCTTCCCTCCAGCATCAGCCACACCACACAGCCTGGTGTCATCTGCCAAGCTGCTGAGGCTGCCTCAGTCCCACTCTCCATGTCACTGACAAAGATGTCAAACAGCACTGGTCCCAGCCCCAGCCCCTGAGGGACTCCACTCGTGCCAGGCCTCCATCAGGCCCTGGAGCCATCCCTGCTGTGGCAGGTTAGGAAGCAGAGCTGCAGCACACATGCTGTGGGCACAGCTGCATCCTCTGGCAGTGCCTGCAAGGAAAGGAAATCTCCTTGGGAGACACATTGTCAGCTTTGCTGCTGCAGCTGGTTGGATGCAGTTTGTCAGTCATCTCCTGCTCTGCTCATGTGAGCTGAAATCAAATGACAGCAGCACACAGCAGTCCCTGCTCTGGAGCCCTGGCAGATGCTCACTAATTGGTCTTTGCCCTCTCCATGCTGTGCATGCACTCAGTGCTGGGCTGCAGCCATCTGCTGGCATGAAATGAGCTTGTGGGGGTTTTCCTCTCCCCAGAAGGGCAAAAGGCTCTTGATGTTTGCCCTTGTGCTGTAACATACCCAGAAAGCCTTATGCTCAACCCTGGCAGCAGCAGCTGATGAGTTCCACATGCAGCTCTGCAAGGTCAAGGGAGGAGAGTTCAAGCCTGCAGTGTGTGATGGGTTGAAAGAGCTGCTGGGAGGATTTTGCCTTGGGGAGCTGCCTGCAGTGCTCTGAGAGAGCAGCAGCTGCATTTTTCCCCCCTGAATAAGGAATCATAGAGTCATGGGGTCAGGGAACTGCTTCAGCTGGAAAAGACATCTAAGGTCCTGGAGCCCAACCATCCACCTAGGACCACCATGGAAGGACATGGCCCTGATGGAGCAGGTCCAGAGGAGGGACACAAAAATGAACAGAGGGCTGGAGCAGCTCTGCTGCAAGGCCAGGCTGAGGGAGCTGGGGGTGACCAGCCTGCAGAAGAGAAGGCTCCAGGGAGACCTAAGAGCAGCCTGCCAGGACCTGAAGGGGCTACAAGAAGGCTGCAGAGGGAATGTTCCCAAAGGCCTGCAGGGACAGGAGCAGGGGCAGTGGTCTGAAATGAGAGCAGAGCAGATTGAGATTGGATGTGAGGAACAAGCTCTGCACCAGGAGGCTGCTGGAACATGGAACAGGTTGCCCAGGGAGGTGGTTGAGGCTCCAGCCCTGGAACTATTCAAGGTGAGGCTGGACAGGGCTCTGGGAGGATGTCCCTGCTGAGTGCAGGGGGTTGGGCTGGATGAGCTTTGGAGGTGCCTTCCAACCCAGCCCAGTCTGTGATTCTATGTCCCAAAGTGCCATGGCCACAGGGTTCTGGAACACCCCCAGGGATGGGGACTCCACCACCTCCCTGGGCAGCCTGTGCCAGCCCCTGACCACTCCTGGAGGAGACACACCACCACAAAACAAGCCCCAAACACCAAGAGGAGCCCTGGTTTATGTCCTTCATTCTCTTTGTGACCTCTTGCTGTGGCCACATCCTGAGACCCTGGCTTGCAGGTCAAGCAGAAGCCACAAACCCTCTCCCTGTGCCGTTTGTTTGGGCCCTGCAGAAGTGTGCCAGGCTGTGTGCCTCTCAGCAGCCAGGATGGCTCTCCCACAGCAGGTCCTTCTTGCCCAGGAACTGAGCCATCCTGCCCTTCTGTTCCTTTGCTCATGCTGCTGGTCATTTGCCTGCATACAGACAGCAGCTTCACCACTTTCCCACCCTGGACTTCTCGAGGTCCCAGGGTGGGTTTATTTTGCAGCACCAAGCCCTGCTGGAAGGGACCTCTGGAAGGTGTCCAGAGAAGGGCAAGGAGGCTGGGGAGGGGTCTGGAGCACAGCCCTGGGAGGAGAGGCTGAGGGAGCTGGGGTTGCTTAGCCTGCAGAAGAGGAGGCTCAGGGGAGACCTTCTTGCTCTCTGCAACTCCCTGAAGGGAGGTTGGAGCCAGGTGGGGGTTGGTCTCTTCTCCCAGGCAGCCAGCAGCAGAACAAGAGGACACAGTCTCAAGCTGTGCCAGGGGAGGTTTAGGCTGGAGGTGAGGAGAAAGTTCTTCCCTGAGAGGGTTGTTAGCCATTGGGATGTGCTGCCCAGGGAGGTGGTGGAGTCCCCATCCCTGGAGGTGTTCCAGAGGGGATTGGATGTGGCACTTGGAGCCATGGCTTAGTTGTGAGGAGGTGTTGGGTGACAGCTTGGACTTGTTGATCTCTGAGGTCTTTCCCAACCTTGTTGATTCTATGATTGTATGATCCAGTCCAACCCCCTGCCAGAGCAGGGCACCCAGGACAGGGCACACAGAACACATCCAGGTGGGGCTGGAAAGGCTCCAGAGCAGGAGACTCCACAACCTCTCTGGGCAGCCTGCTCCAGGGCTCCAGCACTGGCGAGGAAAGAGATTTCTCCTTCTGCCTCTCCACTTCCTAGCACTGATCCTTGAGTCCTCTTAGCACTTCTCAGGCAGTGGTGGGGATGTGTTAGTGTTCATCTGCAGCCTCTTCAGGAACTTCTTCTACAGCCACCTGAAATGTTAGCTGTTTGCTGCCCCCTTATGCTCCCCCAAGGAGGGTGGGAGCCTCCCTGCTGTCCTCCAGGGTGGCTGCTTACCAAAGGAGGTAGCTTAGCTCACCCTGGCCAGGGGCTGCCCTCTCAGAGATCTCTGGGCTTTGTTTGAGTGCTTTGGCCCTTCAGAGGAGTGGAAGTTACAAATGTCAAGAAGATCAACTGAACAGGAAGGGCAGGAGGAGCTTCAGAGGTATTCAGTGTCCTGAGTGCACTGAGGGCTCCAGCTCACAGTCTGCCACCCAGCCAAGTGTGGTTCACAAGGGTTGAAGAAGAGCACAGAGCAGCAGCTGCCTGCCAGGGCAGGAAGGCTGCAGAGGGACATGACCTGAGGGTGTCCACAGACAGGCCATGGGGGAAGGGTTTGGAGCTGAGGCAGAGCAGGGTTAGAGTGGAGCTGAGGAAGAAGTTCTTCACTGTGAGGGTGGTGAGACTCTGGCACAGTGGTTTAGGTTAGAAAGGAGCTTAAAGATCATCCAGTTCCAACCCCTCTGCCATGGGCAGGGACACCTCACACTGGAGCTGCTTGACCAAGGCCCTTTTTCCAGCCTGGCCTTCAACACCTCCAGGCAGGAGGCAGCCACAGCCTCCCTGGGCAACCTGTGCCAGAGTCTCACCACCCTCACTGCCAAGAATTTCTTCCTCATCTCCAGTCTCAATCTCCCATCTCTCAGCTCAAAGCCATTGTCCCTCATCCTGTCACTCCCAGCCCTCTCCTGGAGACCTTTGTGTATTGGCAGGCTGCTCTAAGGTCTCCCTGGAGCCTTCTCTTCTCCAGGCTCAACAGCCCCAACTCTCCCAGCCTGTCTGCATAGGCAAGGGCTGGAGAGGCTAAGAGAGTTGGGGCTGTTCAGCCTGGAGAAGACAAGGCTCCAGGCAGACCTTAGAGCAGCCTGCCAGTAGCTGGAGAGAGCCACAGGAGAGCTGGAGGTGAGGAAGAAATTCTTGAGACCCTGGCACAGGCTGCCCAGGGAGGCTGTGGCTGCCTCCTGCCTGGGGGTGTTCAAGGCCAGGCTGGAGGAAGAATAGAATGGAATGGAATGGAATGGAATGGAATGGAATGGAATGGAATGGAATGGAATGGAATAGAGCAGGTTGGAAGAGACCTTCAAGATCATCGAGTCCAACCCCTCAACCAATCCAACAGCACCTGAACAACTAAGCCATGGCACCAAGCACCCCATCAAGTCTCCTCCTGAATGCCCTGAGCAGCTGAGTGTAGCTGAGAGGCCATGGCAGGGGGGTGGGGATGATGATCTCTGAGGTCCCCTCCAGCCTGAGCCATTCTGTGAGCCCAGGGGTCTGTGACAGTCGCTGGCTGTGTGTGCCCTGCGCTGTGGATCTGCGGTGGCTCTTCCCTCCCCCCTGCCAGGGGGGCTGTGAGTCCCTGCCCTCCTCCCCCTGGGGAGGTGTGGTGTGCATGCCTGGATCTGGAGGCTGGTTCATCAGTGCCTGGGCAGTCCCCTTGTTTGCACACACAGGAGCCCCATGGCCTCTGCAGAGCCACAACCTCCTGTCCTTGCTGCTGCAGGGCTGAGAGGCTGCAGAGACCTTAGCAGATGGAAGCTTTTGTAGGCTTTCTTCCCCCACCACCCCCACGGAGCCCTCTCCCACAGCCTGTTCCTCCCACCTGTGTGGTTTTGTCTTGGTACCAACAGGATCTGTTTTCCCTCACAGCTGCTGTGCCAGCAGTCCCCTGCTGCCTTCTCGATGGCTTCCAGCAGCATTCATTACCCAGAGCTGCTCTTCAATCAGTGGATCTCAGGAGCAGAGTGCCCCAGGGGGGCTTGGATAATGAGTGACAATCAGCAGCCCCCCCCCCAGGTGTGTTCTGCTCTCTTTCTCTAGTGCTTGTTTATGCATTTGGCAGGGAGTCATCACCACACCAACCCTGCAGGCTGTAACAGGGCTCTGGAAGAGCCTCCCAAGTGACACTGTGCCTCCCCCAGCAAGCTCCTGGCCAAGCTGTCAGCCCCTGGCTTGGGCAGCAGCTCTCTGAGCTGGGTTAGGAACTGGCTGGAGGCTGAGCCCAGAGAGTGGTGGTGAATGGTGCCACAGCCAGCTGGCAGCCAGGCACCAGTGGTGTGCCCCAGGGAGCAGTGCTGGGCCCCAGCCTGGTCAATATCTTCATTGATGATCTGGATGAGGGCGTTGAGTCCATCAGCAGTAAATGTGCAGCTGACAGCAAGCTGGGGGCAGGAGTTGATCTGCTGGAGGGTAGAGAGGCTCTGCAGAGGGACCTCAACAGGCTGGGCAGATGGGCAGAGGCCAAGGGCAGGAGACTGAACACATCCAAGTGCCAGGGGCTGCACATTGGCCACAACAACCCCAGGCAGTGCTACAGGCTGGGGTCAGAGTGGCTGGGTGGCAGAGCTGGTCTGCTGGAGGGTAGGAAGGCTCTGCAGAAGGGTCTGGGCAGGCTGGATCTGTGTGCTGAAGCCAAGGCCAAGGGCTGAGTGCTGCACCTGGGCCACAACCACCCCACAGAGGCTCCAGGCTGGGGGCAGAGTGGATGGAAGCTGCCTGGTAGAGAAGGACCTGGGAGTGGTAACTGATAGCTGGCTGGGGGTGAGCCAGGGTGTGCCCAGGTGGTGAAGGATGCCAAGGGCATCCTGGCCTGGATCAGGACCAGCAGGTCTAGGGATGTGACTGTCCCCCTCTGCTTGGCACTGGTGAGGCCACAGCTTGAGTGCTGGGTTCAGTTTTGGGCTTCTCACTCCAAGAAGGACATTGAGAGGCTGGAGCAGGCCCAGAGAAGGGCAACCAAGCTGGGGAAGGGGCTGGAGAACAGGGCTGGGGAGGAGCAGCTGAGGGAGCTGGGGGTGTTCAGTGTGGAGGAGGCTAAGGGAGACCTCCTTGCTCTCTGCAGCTCCCTGAGAGGAGGCTGGAATGAGCTCCCTAGTCTCAGGTGACAGAAGGAGAGGAAATGGCCTCAAATTGTGCCAGGGGAGGTCAGGGCTGGAGATAAGGAAACATTTCTTTGGTGCAAGAGTGGTCAGGGATTGGAAGAGGCTGCCCAGGGAGGTGCTGCAGTCCCCAGCCCTGGAGGGGTTTCAGAGCTGCATGGATGTGGTGCTGAGGGCTGTGGGGTAGTGGCAGTGGCTCAGCAGCAGGGCTGGGGATGTGAGCTCTGGACTTGGTGATCTCAGAGGCCTCTTCCAAAGTCAATATTTCCATGTTTCTATGATCCTAGGTGGGGAGCAAGCAAGGCTGTGCCTGCCTGGGCTGGAGAGGAGGAGGGTACAGGAGCAGAGGCATGGAAGTGGAAGCCTCCCAGTGCAGCCCTGCACACCTCCCCACAGCTGCCTTGTTAGGTGCTCACAGCTTCAAGGGCAGACTTCAGCTGGCTCAGTAAGCTCTCATGGATTACACTCCTGCCACAGGAGAGACCATTAAGGCCAGGATGAGCTCACAGTGGTGGGTTTACACTTTGCTGTTAGGTCAGGAAGAAGCTGAGATCTCACAGTGGGATTTTTGTAGGCTTTACCCTTAATCCCAAGGGATCCCCAAGGGAAAGATCTCTTGGAAAATGCAAATCCTGTGCAGTATCCACAGTGCTCTGCAAAGCAAACTGCACAGCTGGCCCTGGGCTTCTATGGCACACACTCAGGATTCACCAGAAGGGGCAAAGCTTTCTGGTTGAAGCCCAGGGACAGACAAGATGGGGTTTGACCCCCTCTGGAATGAGAGGGATTCAGTCCCCATGGCTCTTGTCCCATCAATATCCACAGGCTCACAGCTCACAGGAGGTTAGGGGCTGGAAGGGAGCTCTGGAGATCTTCCAGTCCAAGCCCCCTGCCAGAGCAGGAGCAGAGAACCCAGCACAGGGCACACAGGAACACATCCAGACAGGGCTGGGAAGGCTCCAGAGCAGGAGACTCCACAACCTCTCTGGGCAGCCTGCTCCAGGGCTCTGGGACCCTTACAGGGAAGAAGTTCCTCCTCATGGTGAGGTGCAGCCTCCTGTGCTCAGTTTCCATCCATTGCCTCTTGTCCTGTCACAGGGTACAGCTGAGCAGAGCCTGGCCCTGTCCCTTCCTTCCTGATCTCCTCAGCTATTGATAGACATTGATCAGATCCCTCTCAGCCTTCTCCTCTCCAGACTGAACACCCCCAGGGCTCTCAGCCTCTCCTCCCCAGGCAGTGCTGCAGTCCCTTCAGCATCCTTGCAGCCTCTATGGACTCTCTGCAGCAGATCCCTGTCCCTCCACACTGTGCAACAGGAGGGAGCAGAGCATCTCCTGCCTGCACTGAAGCTGCCCAGTCCCTGACAACAAAAGCTCTCTCTGGAGTACTTTGGGAAGGAAAATCTGAGACTCAGAGGCAGTGTCAGGTGGCACAGAGCTTCTGGTTAAGTTCTTGTGCCCTTGGTTTGGGTTGGGCAATTTTTCCTCAGCTCCCACACAATGTGCATATTGCTTTCAGCCACCAGCAGAGCCTCCCACTGCCCTGCAAGGGAGCTGGCAGGAAATTACAGACCTCTGACTTGCTTGGTCCCAGTGGCAGCAACCTACATTGCCACCTCTGAGTGGAAAAAGCTCCAAAGCTAACAGAGACACTGAGGCTGCTGTGTGCAGCTGGTGACAGCAGCTGCCTGCCTGCCTTTGCTTTTGCTTCTCTTTATTTTGTTTCATTCAGGTCTTGGCTTTACAGCAAACCCTCTCTGAAGGTCTGCATTGATTCAAGGCTGCCACCACCTCCCTGGGCAACCTGTGCCAGTCCCAACCCCCCTGCCATGGGCAGGGACACCTCACACTGCAGCAGGTTGCTCACAGCCACCTCCAGCCTGGCTGCAAACACCTCCAGGCAGGAGGCTGCCACCACCTCCCTGGGCAGCCTGTGCCAGGCTCTCACCACCCTCCTGGGGAACAACTTCTTCCTCACAGCCAATCTCAATCTCCCCATTTCTAGTTCTGCTCCATCCCCCCCCAGTCCTATCCCTCCCTGACACCCTCAAAAGTCCCTCCCCAGCTTTCTTGGAGCCCCCTGCAGATCCTGCAAGGCCACAATGAGGTCTCCTGGGAGCCTTCTCCTCTCCAGCCTGCACAACCCCAACTCCCTCAGGCTGTGCTCACAGCAGAGCAGCTCCAGCCCTCTGCTCCTCCTCCTGGCCCTTCTCTGGACACCTTCCAGCCCCTCCAGATCCTTCCTGGCACAGAGGCTCCAGCACTGGCCCCAGAGCTGCAGCTGTGGTCTCAGCAGAGTGGAGCAGAGGGGCAGAATCCCCTCCCTGGCCCTGCTGGCCACACTTCTCTTGCTGCAGCCCAGGCTCTGCTTGGCTCTCTGGGCTGCAAATGCTCCCTGCTGGCTCCTGCTGAGCTTCTCCTCCCCCAGCACCCCCAAGGCCCTCAAGCCAGTCCCTGCCCAGCCTATATTGGTGCTTGTGTGTGAGGAACAAGTTCTATACCAGGAGGCTGCTGGAGCACTGGAGCAGGCTGCCCAGGGAGGTGGTTGAGGCTCCATCCCTGGAGCTATTCAAGGTGAGGCTGGACAGGGCTGTGGGCAGCCTGATCCAGTTGGGGCTGTCCCTGCTGAGTGCAGGGGGATGGCCTGGATGAGCTTTGGAGCTGCCTTCCAGCCCAGCCCTTTCTGTGATTCTCTGACTCTGCACAAAGCCTCTGCTGTGTCTTTTCTACTGCCAGAGCCAACCTCACTCCTCAGGAACCATTGCTCACGATCCTCTCTGTCTCTTCCCATAACCATACCCTTTGAAATGTGCTCATGGCACATGCCCCAGCAAGCACTTCAGGCTGTGAGGAGTGGAATCCTCTGCCAGCAGCAGTCCATGCAAAACACCTCCTGCCTGTTTCATTCCAGTGCACAGGGAAGTGATTGAGTTTGGGTTTTTTCCAGTGCAAGAGGGGAGGGAAAAAGGAGGAAGCAGAGTGACTTTCACAAGAGCCAGCCAGATCCAATCACCCTGGGATCTGCAAGCTAATTTATTTGCTTCCTGTTATCTTTCTTTCCCCTCCCTCTCAGTGCTTGCTTCCAGCTGGAATTTAAGATACAGAAAGATGTTTTTCCAGTTCCTGGTGAGAAAGCCGTTCTGCAGCCCCTGAATCCGAGCTGGGCTGAGATAAGCACTCAGCAGAGGGAGTGCTTATCTGAACCAAACTTTCTGAGGCCTTTCATGTCCCAAACAAACATCTTGGCTGCAGGGAGGGCTGTAGGAGAGCAGGGCTGGTCTGGGGACTGAGTGCTCCAGCCATCCTGCTTCTAATTCTCACTCTCCCAAAGTCTGACCCTTGGCCAGTCCTTTAGCCACCCTCCCCCAGTCCACTGCATCTCAAAGGCAGATAGGAAGATCTGCTCTGCCTTACAGCCTTAATGCAGCCACAGTGGGGACAGCAGATAAGTGCTTAGCATAGAGAGATCCACCAGCCCTGGAGGGGTTTAGGAAGAGACTGGATGGGGTGCTTGGTGCCATGGTGTAGTTGATCAGATGGTGCTGGGTGATAGGCTGGACTTGATGATTTCAAAGGTCTCTTCCAACCTGGTTTATCCCTTCCCTTCCCTTCCCTTCCCTTCCCTTCCCTTCCCTTCCCTTCCCTTCCCTTCCCTTCCCTTCCCTTCCCTTCCCTTCCCTTCCCTTCCCTTCCCTTCCCTTCCCTTCCCTTCCCTTCCCTTCCCTTCCCTTCCCTTCCCTTCCCTTCCCTTCCCTTCCCTTCCCTTCCCTTCCCTTCCCTTCCCTTCCCTTCCCTTCCCTTCCCTTCCCTTCCCTTCCCTTCCCTTCCCTTCCCTTCCCTTCCCTTCCCTTCCCTTCCCTTCCCTTCCCTTCCCTTCCCTTCCCTTCCCTTCCCTTCCCTTCCCTTCCTCTGTTGGATCTCAGCAGGGCTGCTGATGGCACCAAGCTGTGTGGTGCTGCTGACAGCTGCAGGGAAGGATCCAGCCAGAGGAACCTGCACAGGCTGCAGAGCTGAGCCCAGGACAGCCTCAACAAGACCAAGGGCAAGGTCCTGCAGCTGGGGCAGGGCAATCCCAGGCACCAATACAGGCTGGGCAGGGACTGGCAGGAGAGCAGCCCTTCTCTGGACCTGCTCCAGCTCCTCAATGTCTTTTTGGAGTGAGGGGATTAGAGGGAAAAGCTGCAGGTAGGGCCCAAATGGAGGGGCATGAGAGCAGAGCAGCAGATCACTCTGATTCCTGCACCAAATGCACTTTAGAAGGGAATCACCCAGGCTTGTAAAGTGCTTTCAAGGCTTCTGGCATCTTCCTTTCCTTCCATGTTAATAGGGAGGGGTCTGGAGCACAGCCCTGTGAGGAGAGGCTGAGGGAGCTGGGGTTGCTTAGCCTGCAGAAGAGGAGGCTCAGGGGAGACCTTCTTGCTCTCTGCAACTCCCTGAAGGGAGGTTGGAGCCAGGTGGGGGTTGGGCTCTTCTCCCAGGCAGCCAGCAGCAGAACAAGAGGACACAGTCTCAAGCTGTGCCAGGGGAGGTTTAGGCTGGAGGTGAGGAGAAAGTTCTTCCCAGCAAGAGAGATTGGCCACTGGGATGTGCTGCCCAG
This sequence comes from Dryobates pubescens, assembly GCF_014839835.1. Classification (NCBI taxonomy): domain Eukaryota; kingdom Metazoa; phylum Chordata; class Aves; order Piciformes; family Picidae; genus Dryobates; species Dryobates pubescens. The sequence continues at coordinate 1,617,253 of NC_071639.1, forward strand.
GGAGGTGGTGGAGTCCCCATCCCTGGAGGTGCTCAAGAGAGGCTTGGATGTGGCACTTGGAGCCAGGGTTCAGCTGTCAGGAGGTGTTGGGTGTTAGGTCATAGGTTGGACTTGGTGATCTCTGAGGTCTTTTCCAACCTGGCTGATTCTGTGATTCTGTGATGATAAAAGGTTAACTCTGGCCATGAATGTCACAAAATGGCTCTCTTGTAGTGCCTGTGATGTAGAATGGTTGACCTGGGGAACCTGTCAGGCTCCTGAGCAGTAGGTTTGCAAAAGGCTTTGGAACTCTCTTTTCATTATTAGCATTTTGCAGAATATTTCCTTGGCAAAGCAGGATTCAGGGGACTGGATTCACAGGGGCTCTTGGCAGGACTTTCTTACTAGAGCTGCAAATAATCCACTCTTCAGCCTGTGCCAAGGACTTCATCCTCAGAGCTTTGGGTTTTGAGTTCGTTGTCTGCTTGTCAGGCTGGAGAGGAGAAGGCTCCCAGGAGACCTCATTGTGGCCTTGCAGGATCTGCAGGGGGCTCCAAGAAAGCTGGGGAGGGACTTTTGAGGGTGTCAGGGAGGGATAGGACTGGGGGGGATGGAGCACAACTAGAAATGGGGAGATGGAGATTGGCTGTGAGGAAGAAGTTGTTCCCCAGGAGGGTGGTGAGAGCCTGGCACAGGTTGCCCAGGGAGGTGGTGGCAGCCTCCTGCCTGGAGGTGTTTGCAGCCAGGCTGGAGGTGGCTGTGAGCAACCTGCTGCAGTGTGAGGTGTCCCTGCCCATGGCAGGGGGTTGGGACTGGCATCTTGGTGCCTGGGGTTGCTGCAGGACCTTGCCCTTAGTCCTGTTGACCCTCCTGAGGCTGTCCTGGGCCCAGCTCTGCAGCCTGTGCAGGTCCCTCTGGATGGATCCTTGCCTGCAGCTGTCAGCAGCACCACACAGCTTGGTGCCATCAGCAGCCCTGCTGAGGCTGCCCTCAGTGCCACTGAGAACAGATGCAGAACATGCAGGGAGCAGATGGGGCACACCATTCCCCTGCAGTGCAGCCTTGCTTGGATCAAGAGAGAGATTTGATGTTACTGATTCCAGCTATGTTCCATGGGAGTCAGGGTTCAATTCCTGTCTGAGCCTGCCTGGAGCTATTCTGAGGAGTGCCAATAAAAGCCTAGCTGCCCTTCAAAGCTGCCTGGGAAGGAAGGCAGCAAATGCTGAGCATACCTGTGGCTTGCACTTGTGTCCTTTGTTGTTCCCCAACTCACACTGCCTCTGGCTTGGAAATGTCAGGGGAGCTGTGCTCTGCAAGGAGCTGCCTGCAAATGGAGTTGTGGTTGCTGAGATGCTTCTGGTTGTCATTTCTGACATACTGCTGAGCTTTTGGGTTTATTCTTTTCCTTATCTCTCCTTGGATAAAATCTCCACCACAAAAGCCTGCAGAAAGCAACCACAACCCCTCAGTGCCATGGTGTGGGCAGGGTGCTGGTGGGAGGCCATAGGCTGGGCTGGGTGATCTCAGAGGTCTCTTCCAGCCTCAAGAACTCTGTGGTTCTGTGACTGCTCCTACAGCAGCAGTTTAAGGAAGAATGCCTTGGGGTAAGGCTGATGCCTGTAGGAAGCATGGAGTGGAAACCTCCTAGATGGGTCCAGGGAGTGAAAAGGAAATGGCAATCTTTCATATATCATTCCCTAGGGAACAGCTCATCCTGAGTGCAGTCACACAGCACTTACAGCATGGCCAAGGGCTCAGGCCCAGCCAGCAGGGATTCAGGCAGGGCAGGTCCTGCCTGACCAACCTGAGCTCCTTCCATGCCCAGGGGACTGCCTGCTGGCTGTGGGGCAGGCTGTGGATGGAGTCTGCCTGGACTGCAGCAAGGCCTTTGCCACCATCCCCCTCAGCAAGCTCCTGGCCAAGCTGTCAGCCCCTGGCTTGGACAGCAGCTCTCTGAGCTGGGTTAGGAACTGGCTGGAGGCTGAGCCCAGAGAGTGGTGGTGAATGGTGCCACAGCCAGCTGGCAGCCAGGCACCAGTGGTGTGCCCCAGGGAGCAGTGCTGGGCCCCAGCCTGGTCAATATCTTCATTGATGATCTGGATGAGGGAATTGAGTCCATCAGCAGTAAATGTGCAGCTGACAGCAAGCTGGGGGCAGGAGTTGATCTGTTAGAGGGTAGGAGAGCTCTGCAGAGGGACCTTGCCAGGCTGGGCAGATGGGCAGAGTCCCAGGGCAGGAGATTGAACACATCCAAGTGCCAGGTTCTGATCATTGGCCACAGCAACCCCAGGCAGTGCTACAGGCTGGGGTCAGAGTGGCTGAGAGCAGCCAGGCAGAGAGGGACCTGGGGGTGCTGGTTGACGGTAGGCTGAACATGAGCCTGCAGTGTGCCCAGGCAGCCAGGAGGGCCAAGGGCATCCTGGCCTGCATCAGGAGCAGTGTGGCCAGCAGGAGCAGGGAGGTCATTCTGCCCCTGTACACTGCACTGCTTAGGCCACACCTTGAGTCCTGTGTCCAGTTCTGGGCTCCTCAGTTTAGGAAGGAGGTTGACTTGCTGGAAGGTGTCCAGAGAAGGGCAACAAAGTTGGTGAGGGGCTTGGAGCACAGCCCTGTGAGGAGAGGCTGAGGGAGCTGGGGTTGCTTAGCCTGCAGAAGAGGAGGCTCAGGGGAGACCTTCTTGCTCTCTGCAACTCCCTGAAGGGAGGTTGGAGCCAGGTGGGGGTTGGTCTCTTCTGCCAGGCAGCCAGCAGCAGAACAAGAGGACACAGTCTCAGGCTGTGCCAGGAGAGGTTTAGGCTGGAGGTTAGGAGGACGTTCTACACAGAGAGAGTGATTGCCCATTGGAATGGGCTGCCTGGGGGGGTGGTGGAGTCACAATCACTGGAGGTGTTCAGGAGGAGACTTGATGGGGTGCTTGGTGCCATGGGTTAGTTGGTTAGGTGGTGTTGGATTGGATGATGGGTTGGACTTGATGATCTTGAAGGTCTCTTCCAATCTGGTTAATTCTATTCTAGTCTAGTCTAGTCTAGTCTAGCCTATACAAAGGGAGTGCACAGTTGGTTCATTTTCTTTCCTTCCCTCCCTTCTGTTGCAGCCACTGCTCTGAGGGCCGCTGCTGGCCACATGCAGAGTGCAGGATTCCTTAGCTGACCAATTGCTTAGCACACTGCCTAGAGCAAAACAATCACATTCCAAGGGTGCCAAGGACAACAGCCTCACCTTGGCACCCTGGGACTGGAAGATGCTGCAGAAGGCAGCTCCTGGGCACGCTGGCAGCTCTCACTGGGGTAAGATTTTAGCTTATAGATGTGGTTGAGGTTTATTGGTTAAGGGATTGGGAACAAAGAGATAGAAACAGCCACTCTGAGCTATAGAATCACAGAACTGTCAGGGTTGGAAGGGAGCTCAAGGCTCAGCCAGTCCCAACCCCCTGCCATGGGCAGGGACACCTCACACCACAGCAGGTTGCTCACAGCCACCTCCAGCCTGGCTGCAAACACCTCCAGGCAGGAGGCTGCCACCACCTCCCTGGGCAGCCTGTGCCAGGCTCTCACCACCCTCCTGGGCAACAACTTCTTCCTCACAGCCAATCTCAATCTCCCCATTTCTAGTTCTGCTCCATCCCCCCCAGTCCTATCCCTCCCTGACACCCTCCAAAGTCCCTCCCCAGCTTTCTTGGAGCTCCCTGCAGATCCTGGGAGGCCACAATGAGGTCTCCTGGGAGCCTTCTCCTCTCCAGCCTGCACAACCCCAACTCCCTCAGGCTGTGCTCACAGCAGAGCAGCTCCAGCCCTCTGCTCCTCCTCGTGGCCCTGCTCTGGACACCTTCCAGCCCCTCCAGAGCCTTCCTGGCACAGAGGCTCCAGAAGTGGCCCCAGAGCTGCAGCTGTGGTCTCAGCAGAGTGGAGCAGAGGGCTACTGTTGGGTTAGGGACTTAGGGTAGGAGCAGCTTGGGGGGTCAGGGCTGCTAGGGACTTCTGCTTCTGTTAGCTACTTCTGGCCAGGGCTTTGGTGCAGGGATGCTGCTAGGGATACGCTCAGGGCTCTCTTAGCTGCTTTGTCTTCCAGGACTGCATCTGTAAATGTGGCTCTGGGACTCTGGTGCTGGGGGCTCTCCAGTGCTGTAATAAAGGACTTCTGAGAGGACTTCTGAGAGTCTCTCTGCATTTGTGGAATCTTGTTGCTGCACAGCAGTGGGGATCCTGCCCTCATTAGCCACCCACTGGCTCCTCCTTAGGAGGGCTCTACAACCACATTCATCTCCCCTGGAGCAGGGCAGCAATGCCTCCTCCTGGGATGCAGGGAGCTCTCTTATCTCTTGGCAGGGCTGAGGACTATCCCAGGCTTGCCTGTGGTGTTCAAGGCCTGACAGGTTTGGTTGTTGTGCTGTTTGGGCCCACCATGGGGTGGGGCAGATTGGGCCTGGCCAGCCTGAAGTAGCCTAGCAATGGGGCAGCAGAGGGAGAGAGAAACAGCACCAGGGCTCATGGTAAACCTGTCCCAGCTGGAGCTGGGTGCTTTGAGAAAAGACCACCAGGCTGCACCCCTGCAGTGTCCAGCCCAGGGGCAGGACACAGGGAATGAGGTGTTCCTTCCCAGAGATCCTGCACCATTATGAAGCTGGCTGAGAAGTCTGTTGCTCTCTCTTTCCTCCTCTGCACATCCTGGGTGCAGTGAGCTCCTTATCTGCTGGGGGTGGGCAGGATGGTTCCAGTCCTATCTGTGGCCTTCAAGGCCTGACTCATTTTTGCTGTGCAACAGTGGACTGCTTGGGCTTAGTCCCAGGGACCAAGGGGAGGCATTTTCAGACCTGGCCAGCCTGAAACCAGTAACCTGCTGCAGTGTGAGGTGTCCCTGCCCATGGCAGGGGGCTTGGGACTGGCAGAGCCCTGAGATTCCTTCCAGCCCTGACTGATTCTATGACTTTTGAGGGTGTCAGGGAGGGATAGGACTGGGGGGGGTGTGGTAGGTTGAGAGAGGGCTTAGCTCTCCCTCCTCCACAGAGTAAGAAACCACAGCTAACTCAGTCGAAGAGCAAAAGCTATATATTTACAAGCATATATGGAAAGCAGGTTATATATAACACAATATATACAGGTATTTACAATATATACACAGAAATACACAGCAAAGACAAATAACACAACAAAAATCCCTCCCTCAGGGAGGGATCCCCTCTTTGGAACCCCCTCTCTCCCCCCCTTACCTCCCTTTTTCCCCAAAAAGGGGTTAGAGAGAGAGAAAGGCAAGTTACTAAGGAAAAGAGTTGTTAGCAAGCTTCAAAAGCCCATGCAGGATTAGTGTTTGCTTATCTGAAGGCCAAGTCCAGCAGTTCGCAGAAGAAGCAGGCAGGGAGAACAGGCTGAAACACCAAACTCCCCCAACTCCCAAACCGAACTGAACTGAGGAGAAAAAATTTTCCAACCGCTTCACAATCTAAAGCTGAATTTTTGTTTATCAACCAATGAAATTCGTTTAGAATATCAGAATGTTTTGGTTCTAGTACCAAAAACATTAGCCAGTGTGTTCCAGCAGTGTTTGTTCTTAAAGGCACAGCCTCAAACGACCACAGTCCACCCCTTTCTAAACAATTTCATTGGCTGTTCGTACTGTCCATCCAATCCAGAACAATATTTACAGTTCGTAAGTTAAGTTCATCGTCCATTCCGGCTATACTCAGATGTAGATGATTCAGAAGTCCAAGAAAATCCAAAATCAAGAAAATGGAAAACAGTTTGTCTCTCCGCAGACGAAGCGAAGAAAAAGGGAAACAGGGACTCAGGGACTCTCAGTTGACTCAGGGCTCTCAGGGTTCTCAGGGTTCGTGCACCGTAGATTCCTCAGGGACTCTTTCCTTTGGACGCGCTGTAGCTGTACAACATTCTGAAATTAAACTCTCTCAGCTAAAGTTAAATCTCTTTGTGGAATACACTGAATTTCACCATTCTCTTGCATTACCCAATAAGTGTGACCCGGACCTTCTGCTGAAACCACCCCTCGGACAGGTTTAGCCTCTCCTGAGGGCGAAAATACCCAAACAGTTTTACCTAACAGATTCTTTTCCCTAACAACAGGAACTCTATCACCTTCTACTTTCTGTAGCAGATCAGAATGTGCAGGTCCAGCTCGGTTCACTGAACCTCTACTATTCACCAGCCAGGTTGCTTGTGCTAAATGTTTCTCCCAGTTTTTCAAAGATCCACCTCCCATGGCTTTGAGAGTGGTCTTCAACAAACCGTTGTAGCGTTCAATCTTCCCTGCAGCTGGTGCATAGTAAGGAATATGGAAAATCCACTCAATACCGTGCTCTTTTGCCCAGCTCTTTACAAGGTTGTTCTTGAAGTGAGTTCCGTTGTCTGACTCAATCCTCTCTGGAGTTCCGTGTCTCCACAGGATCTGTCTCTCCAGACCGAGAATGGTGTTGCGTGCAGTTGCATGTGGGACTGCGTAAGTTTCCAGCCATCCAGTGTTTGCCTCTACCATAGTAAGCACGTACTGCTTACCAGAACGAGAACGTGGTAGAGTGATGTAGTCAATCTGCCAAGCTTCACCATACCTGTATTTGGACCATCTGTCACCATACCACAAGGGCTTAATTCTCTTTGCCTGCTTAATAGCAGCACAAATGTCACAGTCATGGATGACTTGTGTGATGGCATCCATGGAAATGTCTATGGATCTGTCACGAGCCCATTGGTATGTTGCATCTCTGCCTTGATGTCCTGACAAATCGTGAGCCCACCGAGCTAAGAATATCTCACCTCGGTGTTTCCAGTCGAGATCAAGTTCAGAGTCCTTGTCTACTTGAGAAACTCTTGCAGCTAGATCTGCCTGATGGTTGTGCTGCTGTTCCTCAGTAGCTTTGCTCTTGGGAATGTGAGCATCAATGTGTCTCACCTTCACTGGAATTCTCTCGATTCGATCAGCAATGTCTTGCCACAGTTCAGCTGCCCAGATGGGTTTTCCTTTCCTCTGCCAGCCATTCTTTTTCCAGTTCTTTAGCCAACCCCATAGAGCATTGGCTACCATCCATGAGTCGGTGTAGAGATAAAGCTTTGGCCATCTCTCACGTTCAGCCACGTCGAGAGCTAGCTGGACAGCTTTTACCTCTGCAAACTGACTGGATTCTCCTTCTCCATCCTTCGCCTCTGCAACTCGGCGTGTTGGACTCCACACAGCAGACTTCCACCTTCGCTTGTTCCCGACGAGACGACAGGAACCGTCTGTGAACAAAGCATATTTCTTCTCTTCATCAGAAAGGTCATTGTAAGGAGGAGCTTCCTCAGCACGAGTTACTCTCTCCTCTGGAGGTTTAGCACAGTTGGTATCTTCAGGCCAACTTGAGATCACCTCCACCAGACCAGGTCTTTCAAGATTTCCCATTCGAGCTCTCTGTGTTATCAGGGCCATCCACTTAGACCAGGTGGAATCTGTGGCATGATGTGGTGTGGAACCTTTGCCTTTGAACATCCAATTCAAAACTGGCAATCTGGGAGCTAAGAGAAGTTGTGACTCAGTTCCAATTACTTCAGAAGCTGCTTTCACTCCTTCATAGGCAGCTAGAATCTCTTTCTCTGTTGGAGTGTAATTAGCCTCTGAACCTCTGTAACCTCGACTCCAGAAACCAAGAGGTCGTCCACGTGTCTCACCTGGAGCTTTTTGCCACAAGCACCAGGTTGGACCATTGTCACCTGCAGCCGTGTACAAAATGTTCTTAATGTCTGGACCATCTCGCACAGGTCCCAGACCCACTGCTTGGACTACTTCTTGCTTTATCTGGTCAAAGGCTGCTTGTTGTTCAGGTCCCCAGTGGAAACTGTTCCTCTTTCGAGTCACATCATACAGAGGTTTCACAATCTGACTGTATCCAGGAATGTGTAGTCTCCAAAATCCCACTATCCCCAAGAAACGTAGAGTTTCTTGCTTGTTCGTGGGATTTGCCATGGTAGAGACTCTATTTACCACATCCACTGGAATGTGTCGGCGTCCATCCTGCCACTGCACTCCCAGAAACTGGATCTCTGTGGTAGGACCTTTCACTTTGTCTCTCTTGATGGCAAAACCTGCATTCAGGAGAATGTCCATGATTTTGTTACCTTTCTTGAAGACTTCCTCAGCAGTTTTACCCCAGACGATGATATCATCGATGAACTGGATGTGTTCTGGAGCACCACCTTCCTCCAGAGCATCATGGATTACTGCATGACAGATGCTGGAGCTGTGGATCCAGCCCATTGGCAGTCTGTTGAAAGTGTACTGGATTCCTCTCCAGGTGAAAGCAAACTGAGGCCTGCATTCCTCTGCTATGGGAATAGAGAAGAAGGCATTAGCAATGTCTATGGTAGCATACCATTTGGCCTCTTTGGATTCCAGCTCATACTGGAGTTCCATCATGTCTGGTACTGCTGCACTCATAGGCGGTGTTACTTCATTCAGGGCTCGGTAGTCCACTGTCAGACGCCAGTCCCCATTCGGCTTTCGCACAGGCCACACTGGACTGTTGAAAGGTGAATGAGTTTTGCTGATGACTTTCTGACTCTCCAACTGACGAATCAGATTCTGAATGGGCAACAAAGAGTCACGGTTGGTTCTGTATTGTCTGTGATGCACAGTCCGAGAAGCAACCGGCAACTTAATGTCCTGAATCTTGTGTTGTCCCACAACTGCAGATTCATCAGAAAGCTCAGGTCTAGCAGATAGCTTCAGTTTTTGTCCATCAATTTCTACAGAAGCTACTCCAAAAGCCCATTTGTAACCTTTAGGGTCTTTGAAACGCCCTTCTCTCAGAAAATCAATTCCCAAAATACAAGGTGCATCAGGTCCGGTCACAACTGTATGCTTTTTCCATTGTTTACCAGTTAAGCTTATATTAACCTCCACTTTACTTAACTCTTGAGATCCACCAGTGACTCCCAGAATAGTTATGGACTCTGATCCCTGATAATTTGATGGCAATATGGTGCACTGAGCTCCTGTGTCAACCAAGGCCCTGTACTTCTGAAAGTGTGAAGTGCCAGGCCACTGGATGTACACATCCCAATAGATTCTGTTATCTGTATTACCCCTCTCCTCCCCCTGGCGGGAGGCAGGGCACCCCTAGTTATGGGGAACATGTCCACAGGTGCAACGAGCACACTGTGCAGTGTTAGAACTGGAGCCACTGTTGGAGCTACTAGAGTTGTCCTGGGGAACTGTAGAAGTAACAGCTACCCTTCTGGTATTGCTACCTCGGGTTCTGCCACTTTGCAGTTCTCTCAGTCTCCTGAAAAGATTAGAAGTTGGTTGACCATCCCACCTGTTCATGTTCTCACCAAACTGATCACGCAGGGTAATCCAAATAGTCCTACGTGACTGCCTTGGTGGTCTGTTTTGGTTTGATCTGTTTTGGAATGACCTCCTTGGAGGATGTCTATTCCTCACAGATGAAACCTGTACCCACCTGGAGGAAGAATTGGAATCATCTCTTTGTGCCAATTGGGAGATGGTGTTTTTAAATTCATCCTTCAGCTCTTTCATGCAATTCTCCAGTTTTCCAGACAGAGTTTCAATGGCTGAAACCAAAGAAACACGTGTCATGCTATCATCCAATTGTCTCAATTGATCAGTGAATTGGCCAACCGTAAGAGGAGCTCCACCATAATTTCTTGCTACAATTCTGCTTGCCAGAATATTTGCATAATTAGAAGGAGCAAGCTTGATGAGCTTTTTAGTAAGACCATTTCCTACAGGAACATCATCAGGATTCAGAGATTCATGTTCACCATAGAGTACCTCTCTAACAGCAAATTCTCTCAGACGCTTGATTCCCTCATCTATGGTAGTCCAGGGCTTAGGATTCCATGGAAGATCATCTCGGGAAGGGTATCTCATGAGAACCGCCATCAGAAGGCGTATCCACAGATTAACCTTACCGAGAGCCTTGCCTAGATGTCTATCTATTCCATTATCCTTTGAGAGAGTTCCTAGCTGGGCTGCTGACTTGTCTCCAACCATTAGAGCTGGAGCACCTGTATCATAGCATCTACCAAGCCAAGCGAGAACTGGCTCCTTATCTGCTCTGAGATAGTCTTTTCTTACATTTCTAAGCTCCTCCCGGGGTGAAGAGCAGTCGGTTATGTCATCTTGTTGCTCTTCCGCCTCCTCTTCCTCAACTTGTGGTCCAAACAACCTCTCAAGGATCCCTTTAAGCTGAGAAGCACCACCACTAGCTGCTGTCCTACCAAGAGATGCATCTCGATCCTCTGATGATCTCAATAACTCAGCTATATTTTTAAGACAGATTTTCTCTTCCTCCCCAGCAGAAGAACCTTGCTGTGCATCCCCGTCAGCTCCTGAATCAGCTTTAGTCTTACCCTTCCTTGTTGTTAAAACTGCTACTTGCTTTACTGGAGCTGTGTTTGGGTTTCCAGCTGCCTTATTATCAGAAGCTGATAAGCTTTGAGACAGATTAGCTGCTTTGGAGGACGCTTCCGCTCCTGCCATGGAAGAAGGAGGAAATGACTTTGCCTCGTTAATGGTGGCTGCCTGGGACACAGGAGCCGCCATGTTTGGGGCTACTGTAGCCCCTGGCTGCTTGCCAGAATCATCACCATTGCTATTCAGAGCTGCCTTGCCGATTGACTTTTTAGCTTTATCTTTAACTGACACAGATTCTCCATTATCATCCTCACTGGATGTTCCTGAAACAGAGCCAGGGTGGCGTTTTCGTCTCTTAACCCTCCGTTTTATAACAAAACATGCCTTGGACACTTTTTTCTCCCGGTACAGTGCTACCAACAAATACACATTAATTATCATCATCAGCAGGACTACACACATCAAGAAAATCAGCTTTGGATCCCAGCCATCACTTAAAATTACCCTTTCACCGAGCGGAATCTTAAACTCTTTTATCTCAATAGGGAGTGTGCTAGATGTAACATTCCTGTACTTTTTAACATAAAAGAATTCCAGGCACTGATCATACAGAAGCCGAATCTTGTACTTAAACCACAAATATAATTTTTGCATTATATATTTACCTATCTTATCGATAATCATACCCAGGCAATACTTGTAGATCAATACACTGAAGACCGAGAAGAGCAGACGCTCAAAAAGCCAAAACACCTTCATGTTTGCTCATTCGACTCAAGCAAGCAATAAATCAAACTAATTTGTCACCAAGCCCCGAGTTGGGCAGCCAATAAATGTGGTAGGTTGAGAGAGGGCTTAGCTCTCCCTCCTCCACAGAGTAAGAAACCACAGCTAACTCAGTCGAAGAGCAAAAGCTATATATTTACAAGCATATATGGAAAGCAGGTTATATATAACACAATATATACAGGTATTTACAATATATACACAGAAATACACAGCAAAGACAAATAACACAACAAAAATCCCTCCCTCAGGGAGGGATCCCCTCTTTGGAACCCCCTCTCTCCCCCCCTTACCTCCCTTTTTCCCCAAAAAGGGGTTAGAGAGAGAGAAAGGCAAGTTACTAAGGAAAAGAGTTGTTAGCAAGCTTCAAAAGCCCATGCAGGATTAGTGTTTGCTTATCTGAAGGCCAAGTCCAGCAGTTCGCAGAAGAAGCAGGCAGGGAGAACAGGCTGAAACACCAAACTCCCCCAACTCCCAAACCGAACTGAACTGAGGAAAAAATTTTCCAACCGCTTCACAATCTAAAGCTGAATTTTTGTTTATCAACCAATGAAATTCGTTTAGAATATCAGAATGTTTTGGTTCTAGTACCAAAAACATTAGCCAGTGTGTTCCAGCAGTGTTTGTTCTTAAAGGCACAGCCTCAAACGACCTGCCCTCATTAGCCACCCACTGGCTCCTCCTTAGGAGGGCTCTACAACCACATTCATCTCCCCTGGAGCAGGGCAGCAATGCCTCCTCCTGGGATGCAGGGAGC